>NW_024870997.1:990000-1392500 GCF_019054845.1 Dipodomys spectabilis
TCCAAAATCCTGGGACACTCATTTCTCATTTTTGGCTTCAAACCTGTGGCCAGAGGGGAAGATAAGGAGAGAAAATCCTTCTCAGAGAAAGCAGCTATAAAGGACATTGGGTAGTTTACTTATAAATTCAAACCATTGGAATGACCCTGTTAAGAAGTCAGATGTACAGAGTAAAAATGAAGAAGAAAAGAAGGGCAGGTGCCAGTGGCTGCTGACTGTAATCCCAGCTCCTCAGAAGGCTAAGATGTATAGAATCTTATTTTGAATCCAGCCAGTGTAGGAAAGTTGGCAATATTATATCTATGAGATCAGAGAAAAACCCAGAAATGGGGGTGTGACTCAATTTTAATGTGCTACCTCTGAGCAAAAGGAGTTCAGGGACAACAGCTAGGGTTAATGTCCAACCCCAGGAACTGCCGCCCACCAAAAAAAAAAGACGGTGTAGCTCCATGTATTGTACATGGATGGATGTATCCCTATAGGTGAATCCCCAGAGTAGCTATGAAGAATGGCACTGAACTAGGAAATTTGTTTTCAATACAATGATTTCATGGCACAGAAAGGGCTTTCAAGACATTGCATGTTCGGGGGCTCCCCTCACTGTTCCCAATGTACCCTGAGGGTTTCTCTGCATCCCAGGCCTGTTGGAAGAAGTCTCTAATTGTCTGGACAGGCAGACAAAAGGCCTCACTCCTGTACAGCGGTGAAACAAACAACTCCATCTGGGCCAACTAGTGAGGATGAGTGTGGGTAGGCGCTGAAGGTCAGGAGAAAAAGGCTTCTTTGTACCCCAAGCTATCTCTCTCAACAGTGCTCTGTTTTGACAAGAAGCCTTCATTTATGCCACCAGCCTTGGCAGGCCAAGTTCCCTGCACTTATCTTGCCTTTGTGAGACTATAGACTATAGTCCTTCTGGCAGACAACTAGGGCACTGAACCTAATGACATGTTTACTTGCCGTCGATGATGGGCCTATGAAGCCTCTCCAAGGTTTCTGGAACCTTGGGAAATCCAAGCACATGTCAGATATCAAAAAGCTTCCTGTCATCTAAGGTTGGTGAAGCTCATCATGTTTTGAAACATTTGACCTCTCCTAGTTGGGCCCTGGGTGGGTAGGTTTTGGGGTTGAACACAGGGCCTGGGTGCTGAACATGAGCACAGTGCAGAAGCCCAGTGCTCTACCATTTGGTATCACAGCTTCACTTCTAGTCTGTGTGTGTGTGTGTGTGTGTGTGTGTGTGTGTCCGTGTGCATGCATGCATACACCAGTCCTGGAGATTGAACATAGGACCTAAGCAGTGTACCTAGTTTCTCTTGTACAAGGATATCTCTCTCCTACTTGAGCCACAGACACACTTCAGGCTTTTTTCTAGTGAGGTGGTCCTGAGAAATCATGCCCAGGGTTTCATATATGCAAAGCACTCAACCCCTAAGGCCCATTCCCAGCCCTCTACTTCAGGTTTGTTAGTTTCTGTCTTTTTCTTGTTGTTGTTGTTTTCTGTTGTAGCAGTTAAAGTCTGGACCTGGGTGCTGTCCCTGAGTGCCTCAGCTCAAGTCTAGTGCTCTACCACTTGAGCCACAGCACAACATCAGATCTCCTTGGGGTTCATTGGAGTTCAGTGTCTCAAGGACTTTCCTGCCCCAGACTAGCTTTGAACCATGATCCTCAGATCTCATCCTGCTGAGTAGCTAGTATGACAGGCATGAGCCACAAGCACCAAACTTCCACTTCAGGTTTCTTAGTGGTGAATTGCAGATAATAGTCTCATGGGACCTTTTGTGTCTGAGATATTTTGGAACCCAGATCCTCAGATCTCAACTTCCTGAGATGGCAGGATGACAGATCTCAGCTATAGACCCCTAGGCTGTGGCACTCTGCTGCAAGGGGTTCCTTGGCTCCACGTGGTTGAGGGCTATCCATGAAAGAAAAATTATTTGAATCCTTACGGTGTGGTTCATTTAACCTAAGAGAAACATATCTGACATTTTCTGCTTGTCTCAGGCCTATACTAGTTATTGCAAATAAGGAAAACCATGGGACCTATGTTTCTTTGAGCCTGTCTTACTTCAATTAATATAATTTTTTCCAAGTCTTTCCATTTTCTAACAAGTGTGACAATGTCATTTTTTCTTATGGAGGCATAGAATTCCATAATATATATATATGTGTGTGTGTGTGTGTGTGTGTGTGTGTGTGTGTATAATATGGAATTCTATATATATATATATGTGTATATATATATATATATATATATATATATCACATTTTTTGTCTGCAAAATCATCTCAGTTGTGGAGCTCTTACAAGGACCAGATGAATGAATGAACCCTGTGAAAGACACAGCACGTGACACTCTTTGCATGACTCAGCACACAGCACCCTGTAAAGGACTCAGCACATAGCACCCTGTGCAAGACTCAGCACAGAACACCCTATGAAGGGCTCAGCAAATAGCGCTATTCCACAAATTGTCATTAGAATTAGGGTGGTTTCATCAGTATCACCCTTCTTTGAGGAACATTTCACCAACCACACAAGATCACATCTAATGGTTTAGAGGGGTGTTTTTTGTGAGGGGGTTACCCATGAGGCTTGAACTCAAAGCATGTGCATACTGTTCTAATAACATTTGCTCAGGGTTAGATCTCTGCCACTAGGAGCCACATTTTAAAGAGTGTCACAGACTTCCTGCCACGGCTGGATTTTAAAGCCCCCAAACAGCTAGGATGATGGGGTTAAGCCAGCCATCAGCATCTGGTTCCGTGCAGCTGGGTTGCAGCGGTATACACATGGCTAAGTCAGGATAGGTGGCAGCTATCAGCGCCAGACTCATAGCTTGCTCTGTGATGATGTATTTGAAGTCCTGTCCTTATATCACTGCAGGTAGAACATTATACCTTTTTTTGGCGGCAGTCCTGGGGCTTGAGTAAGGGCTTAGAAAATGTCCCTAAGTGTTGGTGCTCCAGGCTAGCATTCAATTGATTGAAAAACAGCAGAACTTCTGGATTTTCTGTTAATGTGGCATTGAGAAATGCAACCCAGGGCTTCTTGCTTACTAGGTGAGCACTCAACCATCAAGCCCCAGGAGTGAGCGAGGTATAAGTAGATAGAGCTTCCTGTATATACGTATTATATACACAAAAGAAGAGATGTCTGTATATTACTGAATTATAGATAATATTACTACCAATTATTAGGTTTTAAATTATGTCTCCATTTAATGATGTGTCCCAGTTGAATAATTAATAAAGCATTAATTAATAATTACTCAATATCCTGTAATTATTTATCACATATGTACATACATCCATACATATAATTACATATTTCATAAATGAGACAAATTAAATTATTCATCGTGTGTTGCTACCAATTATTAAGTATTTAACTATGTGTCCATATAATTTTTATTCTCTTAATGCTCAATAAAATATTAATTAAACTTAATCCAAGTCCTATAATTATTGCGTCTAATTTTATCCCAGAATGATTCACTACTAATTCAATCTGTTTTTCTTCCACCTATGTCATTTCTTACATTTGTGACATCCTATTTCATAGCATATAGATTTGCAAAAAATTTATACATCCTACCTGTCACCGAACACTTTCAAAGAATAGGAAAACCTGTCTTACTCGGCTTCTCACTCCATGATTACATTTTTGTCAGTGCTGGAATCTAAACTCAGGGCCTAGAGGCTCAGTTCATGAATGGGTGACTGCCAGCACAGGAGCCTCTAGCCAATTCAGCTGCCAGGCAGTTCTCAGGCCCTGAAATCGAGCCCTGTATGTTGACTCCATATTGCACTTAGTGTAGTTATTCATTTTATTTTTTGTTTTATTCATTTATTTACCATTTATTTTATTGACTGTTATTACACATGAAACATTTACTACATTTATTACATAGGATATAGCTTTGCCTATGTATGAAACTTCACACCTAACACCCAGGAATTTCACAGAAAACGAAAACATGTGTCACCTTAGGCTTCTTACTCCACCATTCAATTTTTGTGAGTGCTGGCATCTGAACTCATAGCCTGCAAGGCCCAATTCATGAATGGGTGAGTTGCAGCACACCAGCCTGTGGCATATAGAGCTTACAAGAAGTTCCCAGCACCTGAGATCGAGCCCCTGGGGTTGACAAAATAAGAAGAAATTGACATGCAGATGGTACTACACAAATAAATATAGATCTTTAAAGAGTGCCAGAGATGTCTATACATTCTTCAGTTATATGAACTACACTCCTAGCAATTCTTGGGTATTTATTATGCCTCCATGTAATTAATATTTTCGTTTTCATCCTTAATGAAATATTAATTAAATCAACTACAGTCTTGAAACTATTGCATCCATGTAATTAATAGTATACTTTTAATGTGTCAAAAAATATCCATTAAAATCCATTGGCCTCCTAAAATCACTCTGTTTAATTTTATAGTAGTATCATTCAGGAACAACTAATACAACCTTGACATTCATAACCTTCCATCGGTATTCCTATGCATAGGAACCAGGCTCTTAGGATCTCCCTGCATTGGTAGGGGTTAGGACCGGGCTTCGAACACAGGGCCTATGTGGCTGTGTTGGCCTAGGGCTTTCTTGGTAGCCTGCCAGCCTTCACCAATGCCAGGTTAGAAACACTTTTCAGCCATGTCATTCAGACCCAGTATGGTCACCTTGCAAATAAAACAAATGTAAAACAGGCAGCCATCTGAAAGTTGCCGATTTGTTTTTTGTTTTTATTTTTGTTTTTTTTCTGTAAAAATACCATACAGAGGGGTTACAATTACAGGGGCAAGATAATGAGTACATTTCTTATCAAACATTGTTGCCTCCTCCTATGTTTCCCCTTCCCATCCCTTTCCATACACTCCCTGCCCCTCCTACCAGATCCTCCCCCCCACCAATGTTGTAAAGTTCGTTTTTCGACATAATGACTTGTACATCTCATTGTTGCAATAGGTCCACCTGCATCCCTATTTAAACGATTTGATTTTTCCCTTCCCCTCCACAAATTATACCACCATCAAATACAGTGAAAGCACGGGTTATACCATGGAGAAGGGACATATAAAGCAACATAGAAATCATCTTATAAATATGTTAGAAACAATTGAATGAAATAAAAAACCTTTTGAATACTTATATTTGGGTTCATTTCCCTAACATCAACTTATCTGAACTTTTCTGCTTGACTCACACATATACTAGTTATTGCAAATAAGGCAAACTTTATCTGTGTCGTTTTATTTATTTTTATTCCTGTCAGTCTTTGAGGCCCAGGAACCCAGGTTTGGCTGTGAGTCCAGTGGCTTCAACCCAGCCTGGAGTGATCAAAGCTGAGACAGAGTTGCCATTATCTGAGTTCAAGCTCTATGCTTGACAAAATAAAAATAAATAAATAAGTACATTAAAATATTTGAAAAATTATGAGGCCCCTTGGCTTGGAATTGACGCCATTTTTTCTGCCAGGCATGGGATTTGAACTCAGGGTCTGGGAAATCTGCAGCTTTGTGGGGGAAGGGGAAGCTTACTATGCTGGAAGACAAGAAAGTCAGGCCTGTTCCCAGGACCTGAATTCAAGTCCTAGCACTTGAAAAAAAATATTTGTATATATTTTAAATACATGATTTATATTTACAGGTTTACTGCATATTGCGGTTCATGTAGTTATTGATTTTATTTTGTATTTTACTTATTTCTTATGTATTTTAGTGAGTATGATTACACATATAATATTTTTTACATCCTATTACATAGAACATAGATTTGCCTATGTATTATCCATCATTCCTGAGACCCAGGACTTTGCCTATAAGGAAAACAAGTGGGACAATTAGCTTCTTCCACCAGAATTAAGTTTTTGGCATTTCTGTGATTTGAACAAGACCCACTTCATAAATGGGTCAATGTTAGCACACTAGTATGATACAAGTGAAGTTGGCAGGCAAATTTGAGGACCTGAGATCAAACCCTAGGAGAGGCCAATATATAAACAGATAGATGTGTAGATTGCAGTGTGTGTGTGTATTTACATATGTATATGCATCTATAAATAAATGTATACAGAGACAGATAGACATTTGTGTAGATTCTATTGCATAACTCTATATGTAAAGTGATGTCTATATCTTATTCTTATATATTCTATTGCTACCAATTATTTGGTCTAAAATTATGCGTCCATTAATTAATCACGGTAGAAGACTTAATAAAGTATTAATTCAATTAATCAATGACCTATATTTATTGTGTACAATCTTATACTAGATTGACTAGTTAATTAGTAATTCAATTATTACATGCCAAACATTCTATTAGTCTTCCTATAGATAGGAATAGATAGGAATGAGTTTCCTAGCATCTTCAGCCATGTGTAGGTGGCAGTCCCAGGATCAAACTCAGGGCCTAGGTGTCTGGGTTGGGCTCAAGCTTCACTGACAGCCCACAGCCTTCGGCCATGCAAGGTCATGTACAATTTTCAAGCTGAGTCATTGAGACCTAGGATGGTCACAGTGCAAAGGAAACAAAGGTAAAATGGTTGTGTAAAACTTCCTGGTTTTTTCCTCCTCCATTTTTGTTGCTTTGATGGAATTTTGCCAGTGCTAGGAGTTGAACTCGGGTCCTAGGATCCTTGGATCATCTGTGGGTGTAAATGCTGCACCCCAGCCTAGGGTAACCATGATTTAAGACACAATAAAGTGCTTCCTTGAGCAAAAGGACCTCAGGGACATTGTTTAGGCTCACAGTTCAAGCCTCAGGAGCGGCCACACAAAAAATGAGCCATTAAGTCTGTGTGTCTGTGTATGTATGCATGTATTTCTATCGGTGAACATCCAGAGTCGCTATGAAGAAAGGCACCCCAATAGGAAATTTGCTTTGAATAGAATGATTTCATAGCACAGAGAGTGCTTTCAAGACAGTGCGTGTTCCTGGGATCCCTTCACTGTTTGCAGTGTATCCTGAGGGTTTCTGCACACCCCAGGCTGTTGGGGGAAGTCTGCCTCATTGTTGGAACAGGCAAAAAAAAGCCTCAATCCTGTACAGCTGTGTAACAAACAATTCATGTGGGGCAATTAGTGAGGATGAGTGTGGGCAGGCTCTGAAGGCCAGGAGAAAAAGGCCTCTTTGTACCCAAGCTATCTCTCTCCCCAGTGCTGTTTTGACAAGAAGCCTTCATTTGTGCCATCTCCCATGGCAGGCCAAGTTTGCTGCACTCATTCTGTCTTTGTTAGACTATGTTCCAGTGTTGAAAAAAACTACTACAATTAATTCAAGAGTCCTTCTGGCAGACAACTAGGGAGCTGAACCTAATAAGATTCCTAATTGGCAAAGGTGCCTCCCTAGGTTTCCAGGAGCTTGTTAAATCTAAGCACTTGTGCAAAATCATAACGCTTCCTGTCATCTAGGGCTGGTGAAGCTCATCATGAATTGAAACCTTTGCCCTCTCCAAGTTGGGCCCTGGGTAGGTAGATTTCGGGTTAAACACAGGGCCAGGGTGCTGACCTTGAGCTCAGAGGAGAAGCTCTTTGCTTTACTATTGGGTGTCACTGCTTCATTTCTTGTATCATTGTGTGTGTGTGTGTGTGTGTGTGTGTGTGTGCGCACGCGTGCACGCGCGTGTGCGTGCGTGTGTGCATGTGCATACACCAGCCCTGGAGCTTTTATTCAGGACCTGAGCACTGTACCTTAGTTTCTCCTGCACAAGGACACCACTCTACCACTTGAGCCACACAGCCAATTCAGGCTTTTTTTCTAGGTATGTGGTACTGAGGATTCAAACCCAGGGTTTCATACATGCAAAGCACTCTACCCCTAAGACACATTCCCAGCACTCCACTTCAGGTTTCTTGATTTCTTTTCTTGTAAGTTGGAGGAGTTAAAGCCTGGGCCTGGGTGCTGTCTCTGAGCAATTCAGCTCAAGTCTAGCACTCTACCACTTGAGCTATAGTGCCCCTTCAGGCTTTCTGGTGTTTCTTTGGAGATAATCATCGCAAGGAATCTCCTGCCGAGGCTGGCTTTGGACCATGATACTCAGCTCTCAGGCTCCTGAATAGCTAAGATGAGATGTGCGACTCACTGGAGCCCAGCTTCCACTTTAAGTTTCTAAGTGGTGAATAGGAGATAATAGTCTCATGGGCCTTTTTGTTTCTGGGATAGTTTGGAACCCAAATCCTCAGCTTCCTGAGCAGGCAGGATGATAGACCTCAGCTAAAAACACCTAAGCTGTGACACTTTCTGCAAGGGGGTCTTTGGCTCCGCGTGGTAGAGTGCAAGCCATGAGCCCAAGAGGAAAGTCAAGCACCTAGGCTCTGGGTTGAAGGTTCATGATGGAGAAAATGAAACCAAACCAATTGTCAGCAGGAGACAAGTCACTAGAGTTCAGTACATACATAAATTTGGCCCTGCCTTGGGGACATATCTGAGCCTCAACTTTTTCATCTGCACAATCGTCTTACTTGTGGAGCTCTAACAAGGACCAGATGAAAGAATACACCCCATGAAGGACTCAGCACATAACACCATAGCACCCCGCACACCAGGAGGGACTCATCACATAGCTCTATCCCACAAGCTGTCATTAGAATTCGGGTGCTTTCATCAGTATCACCATTCTTTCAGAAAAATGTCACAAACCACAAAAGTTCACATCTAATGGTTTAAAGGGGTGGTTAATGGAGGGGAAGGTTCTCAGCCTTGGGGATTGCACTCATAGGTTGTGGATACTCTCCTAAGACTTTTTCCTCAAGGCTAGAATTCTACCACTTTGAGCCTCAGCTCACAGTCTCGCAGATTTCTTGCCAGGGCTGAGTATCCAAACCACCAGTTTCAGAACTCATCCCCGAGCAGCTAGGAGTGAGCCAGCAGCGTCTGGTTCCATGTAGTTGGTTTGCAGCTGTTGACCTCTGACTAAGTCAGGTTAGATGTCAGCCATCAGCTTCAGACTCCTGGCTTGCTCTGTCATGAGGTATTTGAAGCCCTGTCATTCTATAGTTGCAGTCATAACATTCTAACTTGTTTTTGGTGCTTCAGTGACAGCACCACTTTTGGCTTTTTCTCTGCATGTGATAGTGTGGAAATGAACCCAGAGCTTCATACATACTAGGCAAACACTCTACCACTGAGCCCCAGTAGTGACAAGTGTAGAAATAGATATGGTTTGTTTTATATATATACATATATATATACACATATAAAACAAGAGAGAGGTGTCTGTATATTATTAAGTTATATATACTATTTTACTACCAATTATCAATAATTAAATTATTTCGTCCTTTATTTAGGTACCATGTTTGAATTTATAATAAAGTATTAATTGAAAATTAGGCAATGTACTATGATTACTGTGTATAATTTTATAATATAAACATACACTAAGTACTAATGTAATTGTTAATTTTACAACATTCTATTCATATGGCTGTCTATTGGAATGCATTTTTTAGGCTCTCCTGACATTCGTAGGTGGCGGGAATTTGAACCCGGACCTAGTTTGCTAGTTTGGGCTATGGCTTCCCTTATAGCCCATCAAACTTCAGCAGTGCAAGGTCACGTACACTTTCCAGGCCCTGTCATTTAGACACAAGATGGTCACAATTCAAAGGAAAAAACTATGTAAAACCACTTTCTGGAACTTCCCAGTTTTATCCTTCTCCTTCCTTCACCCTCTTATTTTGTCGGTTGTCAGGCAGAAGTCTGAGTCTGTGCACTGTCCCTCAACTCTTCAGCTCAAGGCTATCATTCTACCACTTGAGCCATAGCAACACTTCCAGTTTTTTTCTGCTTATGTGGTGCTGAAGAATTGAACTCAGGACATTATGCATGCAAGGCAAGCACTCTACTACTGAGCCACCTTCCCAACACTTCACCTTTTTTTGCCACTCCAAAGATTGGAACTCAGGTCCTAGGACCTCAGGATGGGCTGTGGGTCCAGAGGCTGCACCCCAGCCTAGAGTGATCAAGGCTGAGGCAGAGTTGCCACAATCTGAGATCATGGCCCGAGCCTGGCCAAAAAAATTAAGGCCCTGGCTTGGAATTTGCACCATTTTTCTGGAGGGCTGGGATTTGAACTCAGGGTCTGGGGAACTCTGTAGCACTGTAGGGGAGGGGAAGATCACCGTCTTTGAAGACAAGAATTTCAGACCAGTTTCAAGGGCCTGAATTCAAGCCCTATCACTGGAAAAATAATATTCATATATGAGATCTTTTTACATACGTGGGTTTACTCCATATGACATTTATTGCCCTTCTTTTTTCATTATTTTATTTAGCATTATTACATATATAACTTTTTTTCATTTATTATATCTTATCACATGAATATATTTGCATATGGATTATACATCATACTGAGACACAGGACTTTTACAGAGAAGGAAAAAAATATGTCAAAATTGGCTTCTTACTGCACATATAAACTTTTGGCAATGCTGGGATTTGAACTCAGAGGTCACAATGCATAATTTATGAATGGGTCAATTGTAGAACAAAAGCCTTTGGCAAATTGAGCTGCCAGTCAGTTCTGAGGACCTGAGATTTAGCCATAGTAGAGGGCTATATATATATATAAATAAATAGATTGTTAGATATAGGCATAGATATAGATATAGAGAGATAGATAGATATAGAATAATAGATAGATAGATAGATAGATAGATAGATAGATAGATAGATAGATAGATAGATAGAAAGATAGACAGATAGATAGATAGATAGATGTGTAGTTTGCTACATATATGAGAGAGACAATGTGAGGATATTAAATTATATATATATATTATGAATTATTAGTTACTAAATTAGGTTTCCATTTAATGCAGTATCATGGTTGAATACTTACTAAAGTATTAATGTAAAAGAAGACAGTGTTCTTTAATTAGCAGAACCAAACCAGGGTGTTAGAATGGAAGACATAATCCAATAATTTTTGTGTGGTATTTTATAAAAGAATCATGAACTAACTGTCAATTTAATTGTAACTTTTATAAATTCCATTAAGCATTCCCATGGATAGGAATGATTTGCTCAAGATTTCCCTCCATTTGTAGGTGGCGGTCCTGGCATTCCAACTCCAGGCCTGAGTAATTTACTCGGAAATGCAAACCATTAGAATGACACTGTGAAGATTTCAGATTGTCATGAGAAAAATAGAACAAGAAAAAAAGAAAGCTGAGTGTTAGTGGATCCTCCCTGTAATTCTAGCTCTTCAGGAGTCTGAGAGGTAGAGAATGACAATTTGAATTCAGTCTGGACAGGAAAGCCCGGGACAATCTTATTTCTAAGGGATCACAGGAATTAAAAAAAAAAAAAAAAACATGAGTGGGGCTGTGGCTCAAGGGCATAGCACTACCTTTGAGCAAAAGGAGCTCAGGGACAGTGCCTAGGCTCATAGTATAATCCCCAGACTTGCCAAAAACAAAAAACAGTAACTCCATGTCTACCCATGTATGTATGCATGTATTTCTATCTGTGAAGATCAAGAGTCCCTATGTTGAAAGGCATTCAGCTAGGAAATTTGCTTTGAATAAAATGCTTTCATAGCACAGAGAGCGCTTTCAAGACAGTGCATATTACAGGGCTCCCCTCATTGTTCCCAGTGTAGCCTGAGTGTTTCTGTGAACCTCAGGCTGCTGGAAAAAGTCTGCCTCATTGTTGGAACAGGCAGACAAAAGGCCTCACTCCTGTACAGCTGTGTAATAAAAAACTCCATCTGGGCCAATTAGTGAGGATGAGTGTGGGCTGGCTCTGAAGGCCAGGAGAAAACGACCTCTGTGTATCCAAAGCTATCTCTTTCCCCAGTGCTCTGTTTGGACAAGAAGCCTTCATTTGTGCCACCTCCTCTGGCAGGCCAAGTTCCTTGTACTTATCCTGTCTTTGTTGGACTATTTCCCAGTGTTGAAACAAACTGCTACAATTAATTCAAGGGTCGTTCTGGCAGACAACTAGAGAGCTGAACCGAATTAAAAGATTCCTAATTGGAAAAGTTGTCTCCTTAGGTTATCAGAAGCTCACTCAATCTAAGCACATGGGTAATATCACAATGCTTCCTGTCATCTAGGGCTGGTGAAGCTCATCAGGTTTTGAAACCTTTGACCCCTCCTAGTTGAGCCCTGGATGGCTAGCTTTTGGGGTTGAATACAGGGCCTAGGCGCTAACCATAAGCTTAGAAAACGAAGCTCAGTGCTTTACCACAATTTGGTGTAACAGCTTCAGTTCTGATACCTGTGTGTGTGTGTGTGTGTGTGTGTGTGTGTGTGTGTGTGTGTGTGTGTGTATGTGTGTGTGTGTGTGTGTGTGTGCATACACTTGTCCTGGAACTTGAGGACCTCAGCACTGTACCTGAGATTCTCCTGTACAAGGATAGCACTCTACCACTTGAGCCACAGGGCCAATTCAGGCTTTTTTTAGTGATGTGGTACTGAGGAATCAAACCCAGGGATTCATACATGCAAATCAGTCTAATGCTTCCTCTTCAGGTTTCTTTCTTTCTCTTCTTGTATGTTGGAGAAGTTGAAGTCTAGGCCTGGGCGCTGTCCTTGAGTTCTTCAGCTAAAGCCAAGTGTGCTACCACTTGAGCTACAGCATTTCTTCAGGTTTTTGTTGGGTCACTGGAGAGTAGAGTCCATCTCAAGAATTTCCTGCCCAGGCTGGCTTTGGACACTGATCCTCAGCTCTCAGGCTCTTGAGTAGCTAAGAGGACAGGCATGAGTTAGTGGTGCCCAGCTTCCACTTCAAGTTTCTAAGTGATGAATAAGAGATAATATTCTCATGGGACGCTTTGTGTCTGGGATAGTTTGGCACCCAGATTCTCAGATCTCAGCTTCTTGAGTAGGCAGGGTGACAGACCTCAGCTACAGACGCCTAGATCTAAATCTCTGTTGCAAGAGGGTCCTTGGCTCCACATGGTAGGGCGTTAGCCATGAGCCAACAGGGAAGGGTCAGTGCCTAGGCCCTGAGTCCAAGGTTCACGACTGAGAAAAATAAATAATTGTCTGCAGGGGACAACTCACTAGATTTCAGTACATACATAAATTTGGTTAGCCTCAAATTTCTCATCTGCACCATCATCTTACTTGTGGAGCTCTTACAAGGATCAGATGAAAGAATGAACCCCATAAAGGACTCAGCACACACCTCATGAAGGACTCATCACATAGCTGTAACCCACACGCAGTCATTAGGAGGGTGCTTTCATCGGTATCACCATTCTTTCAGAAACACATCACAAACCACACAAAATTCACATCTAATGGTTTAGAGCGATGGGTCTTTTTGGGAGGGCTGGGTGTCAGCCACAGGAAATGCACTGGAAGGCTGGGGGTACTGTTGTAAGATCTTTTGCTCAAGACTAGAGCTCTACCACTGTGAGCCACAGCTCAGAGTTTTGGAGACTTCCTTCAAGGGCTGGGTTTTAAACCCACCAGATTTCAGCCCCTGAGTATCTTGGATGACAGAGCTGATTGAGCCAGCAGCATCTGGCTCTGTGGTGCTGGGTTGCAGTGGTTTACTTCTGGCTAAGTCAGGTTAGATGTCAGCTTTCACCACCAGACTCCCGGTTTGCTCTGTGATGAGGTATTTGCAGTCCTATCCTTATATCGTTGCAGTTAGAACATTCTATTTTCTTTTTTTGGGTGCCAGTCCTGGGTCTTGAGTAAGGGTCTAGACAAAGTCCCTAAGCTTTTATGCTCAAAGCTAGTGCTCAACTGCTTGATGGACAGCATGACTACCAGATTTTCTGTGTACGCGGTAGTGTGAGGAATCAAACCCAAGACTTTGTACGTATTAGGCAAGCACCTTACCACTGAGCCCCAGGAGTGACAAAAGTATGAACAGATAAATGTACAGATTGGTTGACAGATAAATGGATGTATATGTATACAACAAGAGAGAGATGTGTCTGTATACTATGTAAATGCATATAGAATATTACTACTGATTATTGGCAATTAAATTCCTTCCTTTTTAAAGTATCATGATTGAATACATAATAAAATATTAATTGAAAATTAGTCAATGTAGTATAATTGTTGTGTATAATTTTATAATAATATAATCGTACACTAACTACTAATTTAATTGTTACTTTTATAACATTCCATTCCTATGGATGCATTTGGGAATGCGTTTCTTAGAATCTCCCACCATTCATTAGTGGCAGTCCTGGGATTCGACCTCCAGACCTAATATGCCGGTTTCGGCTATGGCTTCCTTAATAGCCGCCAAACATGAGCAATGCAAGGTCATGTACACTTTCTGCGCCTTGGCATTTAGACCCAGGATGGTTACAATACAAAGGAAATAAAAATGTAAAACTACCTTCTTGAATTTCTCAGTATTATGCTTCTCCTTTTTATTTTTTGTATTTTTGCCTGTCCCGAGATTTGAACTCAGGTCCTAGGATCCGAGTGCTGGCAGTGGCAGAGATGCCAAGACTTGACTTCAAGCCCCGTAGTTGGCAATAATAATAATAATAATAGTAGTAGTAGTAGTAATACCCAGGCTTGGATTTGCACAATTTTTCTGGCAGGTATGGGATTGGAACTCAGAGTCTGGGTAACTCTGTGACACTGTGGGTGAAGAGGAATGGCTCACTGTCCTTGAAGACAAGAAATTCAGACCAGTTCCTAGGGCCTGAATTGAAGCCCCAGCACTGGAAAAAATAATGTTCATATATGAGATCTATTTACATACATGGGTTTACTGTGTTGACATTTATTACCCTTATTTATTTAGCATTATTACACATATAACGTTACTTTTATTATATCATATCACATAGGATATGTTTTATACATCATACTGAGACCAAGGACTTTCACAGAGAAGGAAAATAATGTGTCAAAATTGGCTTCTTACTACAAAGAATAAATTTTTGGCCATCGTGGGATTTCAAATCATGGACTAAAATGCCCAATCCATAAATGGTGTCACAGTCTTAGCAGACCGGACTCTGGCAAACTGAGCTGCCAGGAAGATCTGAGTCCCATATATATATATATATATATATATATATATAGTCCCATATATATATATATATATATAGTCCCATATATATATATAGTCCCATATATATATATATATATATATATATAGTCCCATATATATATATATATAGGATTAGTGTGGCTTGATCATAGGAATAATGATATATGTATATTATATACAAATATACATATATATGTTGATAGATGTGTAGATTGAGATACATATGTATATATACATACATATATATATGTACATATATATAGAGAGAGAGGGACTGTGAGGATATTAAATTATATATATATATATATATTATTACCAACTATTAGTTATTAGTGCTTCCATTTAATGAAGTATCCTGGTTGAATACTTATAAAAGCATTAATTAAAAATTAGTCAGTATCCTCAATCATACCATGATGATAGAATGGAAGATATAAATCCAATAATTATTCTGTGGCATTCTAAAATAGAATCATGAATCAAATGCACATTTAATTATTACTTTTATAACATTCCCTTAGCATTCATATGAACAGGAATGAGTTTGTCAGGGTATCCCTCCATTTGTGGGTACCAGACCTAGCATTCAAACTCCAAGCCTGAGTAGTATAATTTGAATACAAACCATTGGAATGACACCATGAAGATTTCAGATTGTTATGATTTATAAAAAGAACAAGAAGAAAAGAAACAAGGTGTCAGTGGCTCCTGCCTGTAATCCTAGCTCCTTAGGAGGCTGAGATGTAAAGAATGCCAATTTGAATTCAGCCGAGGTGGGAAAGCCCATGATACCCTTCTTTCTAAGAGGTCACATGAAAAAGCAAAACCATGAATGGGTGTGTGGCTCAAGGTCAGAGTGCTACACTTGAGCAAAAGGAGCTTAGGGACAGAGCCTAGGCTCATAGTACAACCACAGACCTGCCAAAAAAAAAAAAAAGAGGAGGCAATAACTCCTTGTATCTTTGTATGGATGATGAGCATTCAGCAGGTTGCCCATACCCAGACATCCAACCTGGGCAAGCTGGGACAAGCCCTCAGAGAGTACTAAGTCTGAGCCGGCAACTTGAACAAAGCATCCTTCTCTGCCATTTAAAGAACTGAAGCATGTTCTGGCTGAGGTGTCCCATTGGGACACCTAGAAGCCAGACACTGCCTCCAGGGAGACCACAGTTCTAGGCTATGGTCTAGAAGTTGTCAAAGGTTCTGACTTCATATTCTCTATCCCTCTGTATGATGTGAGCCTAGACCTCCGGGGCCTGGTGGCTATCACTCATTTATCATTTCTCATTTTCAAGTCACAGGCTGGTCCCAAATATTGGCAAAGATATGAAATAGTCAGTGATTTCTACAAAAAAAGGGGTAAGCTAATTAACCCCACCCTCATAACTCCCATTAGAAGTGAGACTTGGGTTGTGTATGTGGCTTAGTGGTAGAGTGCTTACATAGCATGCATGCACGAAGCCTTGGGTTCTATTCCTCAGTACCACAGAAACAGAAAAAGCCAAAAGTGGCACTGGAGCTTAAGTGGTAGAGTGCTAGACTTGAGCAAAAGAAGCTCAGGAACATGCCCAGACCCTGAGTTCAAGCCCCAAGACTGGCAAAAAAAAAGTCAGCCTGGTGAGATATATTTTTCTGGGACTCAGAGGAGGGCCGAGGTTATAGGAAAAGGTAGGGTAGAGTGCAGGTGCTGGTGGCTCTCCCCTGTAATCTTAGCTACTTAGGAGGCTGAGATCTGAGGATGACAATTGCAAGCAGCAAAGTCTATATGAGACACTTTTCTCCAATTAAACACCCAAAAAGCCAGAAGTAGAGCTGTAGTTCAAGTAGTAGAGCGCTAGCATTGAGCACAAAGGCTCAGGGATAGAATAGCATCAAGGCCATGAATTCAAACCCCAGGAATGGCACACACACACACACACACACACACACACACACACACACACATCAAGATAGAGCATTTGCCACTCAGCCTGCACAAGTTCCATCTCTAGAAACTTAATACTAAAATAAAGAGGGAGATTGGAAGGAAAGACTTGCTCCATGAGATGATATACCCAGTGCCAAAATTCCACAGGAGTTCTAAATTGTGAAAGAGGACAGAGAGCCTCAGGCAGAAGGTCCAGCATGGGCAACGGTCCTGAGGTGTGGTTTAGAGCAGGTGGTGTGGGTGGAATGAAGGTTCTGTGGCTTCAGACAAGTCTGGCAGGACATTCAAGGCTGGGTCAAGGTTTATACTTGAGTCACAGGTAGGGCAGAGGTTGGGGTCCCAGAATGGGGCCCAGGGGGAAGATTATCTTGTCTTTCACCATGGACCCCAGCCATTTCCTGTGGCTGGAAGCCTGTTTTGCATAGCTCCTGACCCTCAGGCCTCCTTTTCATGGAGGAGCCAGGGCAAATGCAGGGAAGAAAGCTTGCTTAAGAAAAGCTTCTAGGGGCTGGGAAGGTGGCTCAGTGGTAGAGCGTTTGCCTTGCATGCCTGAGGCCCTAGGTTCGATTCCTCAGCACCACATAAGCAAAAAAGAAAAAAGCTGGAAGTGGTGCTGTGGATCAATTGATAAAGCGCTCGCCTTGAGCTGAAGAGCTGAGGGACAGCGCCCAGGTCCAGAGTTCAAGCCCCAGGACTGGACACCCTCCCCCCCAAAAAAAGAAAAGCTTCTAGCCTAATGCCACCAGTGACTCAACCCCTGTAAATCCTAGCTACTCAGGAGACTGAGATCAGAGGGATGAAATTACTGAGGCTCTTCTTGCCGATGAACTACCAAAAGCCAGAAATGGAGCTGTGGCTCAAGTGATAGAGTGCCAGCATTGACGGAAAAAGTTGAGACCAAAGCCCAGATCCCTGAATTCAAGCCCCAGTACTGGCACCTAAAAAAAATAAAAAAAGCTTTCAGGAGCTCCTAGTCCACTGTAGTGACACTCCAGATCAGCCCGGCACCGGTGGCTCACACCTGTCCTCCTAGCTCCTCAGGAGGCTGAGACCTGAGGATCATGGTTCAAAGCCAGCCCAGGCCAGAAAGTCTGGGAGACTCTGAACTCCAGAGAACCTCCAGAAAACTGGAAGTGGTGCTGTGGCTCATGTGGTAAGCTGAAGAGCTGGGGAACAGCAACTAGGCCCAGAGTTCAAGCCCCATGACCAACAACTGGCCTGCTTGGACCTCACTATGTGGCAGAATATTTCCAATGGGCCTCTGATGGACTCCCAATGTCTAGGTGTCCCACCAGTCTTCAGAGCAGCCTCTTTGGATATCTTTCCCTACAGAGTAGGCCACAGTATCAGAGAAGGGTCAAACCTTGGGGCATGGAGGTCATCGTTTGAGTCATCAGAATGGCATCTGTCATGGGTGCATTATGGATCTGAGCAGTTAATCTACGTCTCATAACAGGGTTCTGGGCCAGGGGGGGCAGGAGCTGCAAGATGATACAACAGGTAATGCCCACTCACACAAGTATCACAAAAGTGTGAATCTATCAGACACACCTTTGACGGGTGTTGAGTTGGGCTCATGAAAGACTTGTAGGCTTAGGAATCCACGGGTGGCTGGTTGCTGCTTGTAGCAGTCACTACCCCTGGAGTCCCAGGGTTTGGAGCCTTGCTTTCCTCACCAGTGCTCAGGGGCAGATGAAGGTCTGAAATCGTGGGCCAACTACAAAGAGCATCCATAGTGTCCTTCTCTTGGTCCTGTGGCCCCGTGCATGAATGGAGGGGCAGGTTCAATGGAACTTACTGCCATGACCCAGACCCCTTAGCCCAAGAAGGTCTTAGGGAGAAACAACTTGATCTGCCTTGAGAGTTTACTATGATTATGCCTCAGGACTGCCCACAGTTCTACCTGAGCTCATCATTAACACTTCTGTGTGTGTGTGTGTGTGTGTGTGTGTGTGTGTGTGTGCATGCATGTGTGCGTGCACATATTTGTACAGGGGTTTGAACTCAGGGCTCAAGCTCTGTCCCTGAGTTTTTTCATTGAGGGCTAGCACTCTAGCACTTGAGCCACAGCTTTTCTTCCAGCTTTCTGTGGTTATTTGCAGAAAAGAGTCTCACTGACTTTTCTAGCTGGGCTGCCACTGAAAGGCAATCTTCAGATCTCAGCCTCTGAGGAGATAGGAATATGAGAGAATGAGCTATTAGTATCTAACTGGCCACACTTTCCTTCTTGGATAAAACAGAGTACCTCTCTGTCCCAGCTGAGCACCCATGTTCAGCTACTTCTCCAACCCAGGCTTCAGACAAAACATACCCTCCACTGAGGACAAAGAAATGGGATCAGGTTTGAGCTTTATGTTCTCCACACAGTCAGGGGCTGCTAGGAGATGATGTAGAGATCAGAAATCTAGGCCAGGGCAAGTAGACAGCTGTAGAACAGAAGAGTGTATGAAAAGACATCCTTGCAGCTGGGTGCCAGTGGCTCATGCTTGTAATCCTAGCTACTCAAGGCTGACACCTGAGGATCAATCAAGTTTCAAAGCTAGCCTGGGTAGACTCTTATCTCCAATGAATCATCAAAAAACTGGGAAGGAAAGTTATACTATTTCACACGGTACAGCACCAACCTTGTGCAAACAAGCTAAAGGATAGCACCTAGGCTCTGAGTTCAAGTCCCGGTAAACACACACACACACACACACACACACACACACACACACTAACATCTTTAGCAGATGCCAATGTCTCAAACCAGCTATCTAGTACTCAATAGGCTGAACTCTTAGGATGGCAGCTTGAAGCCAGCCCAGGCAAGTAAATCCGTGAGACTCTTCTCTCCACTAAACTACTAAAAAAGATGAAAGGTGAGCTGTGATTCAAGTGGTAGAGTGTTAGCTCAGGGACAGTGCCTAGGCCCAGAGTTCCAGTTCTGAGATTTTTTTTTGGGGGGGGGGGGTCCAGTCATGGGCCCTGAACTCTGGGTCTGGGCACTGTCCCTCAGCTCTTCAGGTCAAGGCTAGCACTCTACCACTTGAGCCACAGCGCCAATTCCGGCTTTTTCCTTTTTGCTTATGTGGTGCTGAGGAATCGAACCCAGGGCCTCAGGCATGCAAGGCAAGCGCTGTACCAC
The DNA here is from genome assembly GCF_019054845.1 of Dipodomys spectabilis. Taxonomy (NCBI): domain Eukaryota; kingdom Metazoa; phylum Chordata; class Mammalia; order Rodentia; family Heteromyidae; genus Dipodomys; species Dipodomys spectabilis. The sequence continues at coordinate 1,010,052 of NW_024870997.1, forward strand.
TGAGCTACCTTCCAAGCCCTCTGAGATTTTTTTAAAAATAAATACCCTTTGCCATCCCCAACCCCACAGGCCATAAATCCAGATTTTGGTCATCCTAGATCTCACTTCCGTTCCTGCTACTTCCACAGCACTGTCACAAGTAGCCTGTGTGTGGCTAGCACTGGGTTAAGAATTGAAGTTACACAAGGGGGACATAACCAGGTCAAGGCTCATGCCCCAGAACATTGAGGTACTGGCCATACCTGTCTCTCACCCCCTCTACCCTGACCCTGGAATCTAGTCTGTGCCTCTGTATTATGGTTATCCGGAATTGTTTAGAAGGACCTGAGAGGACCAGCTGGGCAGCGGGGGGAGGGGAGATAGACTTTCCTGCGATAAGGTACGTTTACATTTCCTAGACATCAATGGGTACTTCGAAGACAACTTTGCCTCACCTTCCATGTAGCCCCAGATCCACTTGTTTGGGCGGCCTTTAGTCAGTTATCAGGCTGAAGTTGGCCAGAGGCATTGGCAACCACCCTTCCCCCACTCCATTGGCAGCCTGCTAGGATGGACATGTATCCAGAGGCCCAGCTGAGGAAAAGGAAAGAACATGCATGAATGAGCCCCTCTCCTCCATAGGCAGGGGAGAACCTATGTCAGCTCGCCCTGCTGACCCAGAATCCTCTGGAGGTGGCCAAAGTTATGGACAGCCAGATTTAGGCCCCAACAAAAAGCTAGAATATACAGGTCTCTGGCAATTTAGGACTCATTGTAGACCCAGATAGGGGGCTATAGGCAGGGTGCCATGCCATGGAGGAGGGGCTCCCTCTGAAGTCAGGAAGAGGCAGACAGGTGCCCAGGAAGGGGACAGAGAAAGATGAGGGAAAAATACACACACACACACACACACACACACACACACACACAGGAGTAGCCCAAGGCCTCAGCAGTCCCTGAGCACCATGAGAACTCTTAACTCTAATTAAAGACCCCCAAATATTGGAAGTGGATCTATGGCTCAAATGGCAGTGTGCTAGCTTTGAGCATAACACAAGGGATGGGACCCAGGCCCTAGTTACAAACTTTTTCTAGCATAGACCTACCCAAGAAAGGGAAGCAGGTAGGCACACGGGAGCTCAAAGCTCACACGTAATACTCAAGACTCACAGAATACACCACATCCTGCTCTGATTCTCTAAATTCTATGTCCTAGATTATATCAGTCTTAGATGGGACAGACCATGCACCAAGTCAGGACGTTCAAGTACAATCTCATACTGAGGATCCCGTGACCTAATCAAGGCCTCAAGATCCCTCGACACTGGGCAGGCAGTCAATTGAGGTCTAGTTATACAGCCACAAGATATGGGATTGAAAGGATTTCTTGGTCAAGGGATGCAGACTGAAGGGCTGTAGGTCCCTCTCTCTCGGGAAGGACAAAAGGCCTATCCATCCCAGGAATGTGCCTGGGTTGTGATTATCCTCAATGAAACAACCCTGCTCAGAGCTCAGTGCCTCTGGTTTTCCCACCACCCCCTACCCAGCCCTGCCCCACCTTCAGTCGGCCCTCTCTGAATCCCAGATCTGCCATCTAGACTAAAGTTTGAGCCAGCAAAGGGACCCACCTCTATCTCTGAGAATGCAGTCACGGGGCTCTACAGTCCCCTAGAGGAAGTCTTGGGGCAACACGGGTCTGACTTCTCCCCTCATTCTCTGGATGTCCTGTGCCAGTGGCAGGCTTACCTCTGTCTCTGGTCGAGGAATGAACACTGGGAGTGTCATCTTCAGATTGAGCCAGCAAAAGTCCCAGTCCCCAAGGATGTACCACACAGGCATCCATCAGGGGATGACAGCCAGCTGGTCAATGGTAAACCCAAAGTGTCAGGACCTTTAAGAGCCATGTGGCTGGGTCAAAGTCTCTATCACTGATGGTCTAAGTTGTTAGATGAGGTTATGGCTCCAATGGCCTGACACCCCTGACCTGGGATCATCCTCCCTCTTCATCTTCTTGCTTAGCACTTGCCACCCCCCTCTTGACACTCCCTCAGCCTATACCTCCCTATACTTTGGACAATTTCTTCTTATCTAACTAGAAAATAAACTCGGTGGGCCAGGGGAGACTGAAATTTGGTGACACACCCTAAGCCCTAGGGTCCACCCAAGGCTGTTGCCCTCTGCAGTCGGCGACCACACAGCTCCTGGATGTTATGAAATTCCTGAGGGGTCCATGGCTTCGTCCTACATACTGGCTTTAGGCTCTGAAACTGTCCCCACAGAGATTGTGAGTGGTTGGCTCCCTTGATCCAGGGACTCCAAACCAAGGCTTGCATGTTCCGTTCTTCTTTCCTTTCCTCCTTTTCTCCCTCCATCCTACCCTCCTCTTTCTCTTTCCTTTCTTTGTGTCACTCCTGGGCCTTGAACTCAGAGCCTGGGTGCTGTCCCTAAGCCTTTTTACTCAAGGCCAACAGTCTACAGCTTGAGCCACTCATCCACTTCTGGCGTTTTCTTTTTGGTAGTTTGTTGGAGATAAGAGTTTTACAGGCTTTTCTTCCTGGGACTTAACCCTCAGTCCTCCCATCTCAGCCTCCTAAGTAGCTAGGATGACAGGTGTGAAGCACCTGCATCTAGCTCAAACTGAGATTTCTTCATGTGCTGTGGAACCAGCACTAGAATATTTCATTGTCTATGATTCCTGGACCTGGCACTCACTTTAACGGTTTGTTGGATAAATAAATGAGCATCTCTCTATGACAATACTACAGAAAACTCCCATCCAACTCAGGTAAGCATCCTGGGGGTGGAGGGGTTAGTGGGGGAGGTGTTAAAGCCTGAAGTAGCTCTTCCACAGTTCTCCCTAGTCCCACTTCCTGCCCTCCTGGAGCCACCGCACTCAACTCTTTAGGCTCTGAGGATGTGAGCCATGATGTACTTGCTGGATTCTGGGGCTCTTTGATGCCTCTTTTCTCAAAAATCTTTGTCCAGAGGCTAACTCAGAGTTTGGCACTCAATTCCACCCTCAGGTGTGAATGAGGCACGTGAGGTGAAAGCCTGGCTCAAGGGGCCTCCTCTCCTCCCCCTGGGGCCAGACATGATGGTCTACCACATCCGGCCCCCAAGTTTCATGTTGCAGAGAAAGAATCCTTGAGGGTTCCCAGTTCTCTGAATCTCCCAGATTCCAGTGCAGTGCTGGGAATCGTCTCGGCTCACAGCTGGCAACCTGGGAATTGTGAGGTCACCATCTCTGCTCCCCATGATGTCCTTGACTGTGGTGGTCAACCTAGAGAGAACCAGAGGAGAATCAGCAGCTGCTGGAGGAAGGGAGTCAAAGCAGGATGTTCCTGACAGGAGACGATCTGGCTTGGGAACTCTGCCTATGCCGCCTTGAACATCATTGTTTGGCAGCTGAAATGGTCCATCTAATTTGACCCATAATCCCAATCATTAGTAGTAATTGCCAGCTTAAAGAAAAAATCCTGGAAAAGCTGGCATTTCAGTTGTCCGAATCAAACTTAAAGGCTTCCAAAGTCAGTGCTCCCCTTTTCCTTCTAGACAGCCAACAGCAGGTTACAGAAACTGGCATTCAGCCAGCCCTAGCTAACTGCCATGGCCTGATACCGTGCAGGCTTCATTATGGGGAACGCACTTGCCTACCACTGCCCAGCTGGAAACAGCCGAAGCAGGACACAGATTGGAGTCTACAGGACTCCAGGGAGGACTGCCCACCGGTGCACAGCCCTAGGAGGGAATCCAGGCCACCAGTGGGGGCCTGAAGCCCCCTGCCCAAATGAACATGGACACCGCCAAACCCTGGGTAAGGTTCCCCTCTCTTCCTTGTTTGTAGTGAACCATCTGTTATGTCACACCATTCGCCACCCACCAGACCCTCCTAGCTTCACATCTGCTGCCCTACTCCCCCCATCACATTCCCTAATTATGTTTGGCAGACACATTCCCAACCCTTGAATTAGCTCCAACTTTACACACCAGAGCAGGTTATCTGGTTGTATGAGTGTGGCTGTGGTCACACTTGCCTCACCAGCCTGAAGACAGAAGGACAGGTGTCCCCTCTGGTCTGTGATTCACACAGACCTCCAAGTGGAGACCCACGCAGACCCAGAAGCTACTGTGAGCTACAGGAAAGGGGAAGAGAGAGGTGGAAAGAGGTGGAAAGGAACATCTACTAAAACCTTCCCCAAACTATTCATGTAATGGTGAAGGAGAAAATAAAAATTGTGGTTGGGAGCATACTTGGCATTGATGACAAAAGAACAATATACATACAAAAAAATAAAATGCTTTCGCTCTTTTTAGACATGGTGACTTAAATATGTTTCCATTGTTTTCATCTCCCTGCTCTCCCAACATGCACAACATGCATGCGCACACACACACACACACACACAAACACACAAAATCCAGACCTGTGACAGAAGACTGGTACATGCAGCACCTGAAATTTGCCAACTGATCGCTCACCTGAGCACAGTCATGCTGTACAAGTTGAAAGATGATCTCTCTCCCTCCATTTCTCTCTCTCTCTCTCTTTCTTTCTCTCTCATACACACACACACACACACACACACACAGACTCAGAACAGTGCCTCTCCTGAGTTTGTCAGTTCCTCATCTGGGACAATGTACAAGCTGGGGCATGGGGTTCCCATGTCAGAACCAGGGGATCCCACCAAAGGGGAGCACCACTCTAATAAAAAAGAACCACCCTGCCTCTCCCTTTCTCCAGGGTCAGAATCTTCCTCTTGAGAACAACAAACCTTAACTCCACATAAACCAAAACCCTAGGCCAGGATGCTGGATAGAGAGCTGAGACAGGTGGCTCCTCAGAGCCAGGACAGATAACAAGCAGGGGTTCATGGTTCCCCCAGAGGGGTGTCTGACCTGGGATGGGGGCGGTTTTGGGGAAATGGATGGGCTCCTAAATGTTACATACATGGATGGACTTCCTACTTCCAGCCTAGATGCTTCTGGGTGACTTGGTGCTTCTTGGGGAGGATGAGGAGACCAGATGGACCGGGAGCACCAGCAGATTCTGGCAGAGCTGGGAAATGTGATCACCCTGTGAGAACTGATGACAGCTGGGGTGGGGAGAATAGGCTGGGTGTGGGTGAGAGGGGGTGTGTTTCTCCCAGATATTCATCTTTTATCTGATCCCCAGTGTCCTCACCTCCCTAGTGGGCTTTTCTGGGACCCTCCTCAGGTGAAAGGGTGACCAAGCATAGAGGACAAGGGCTCACACAGCAAGGGGGTCTATCTTCTGCATCCACCACCCCCATCCCCAGAAATAAAGGAAAAGACCTGAGAAGGCAGGTTTGGAGATGCTGCTCCCCACCTCTGACTGAAGCCACCAGGTTCCCACTAAGGTGAAGAAGGGTGCAGATGGGTGGCTGTGTGGCTCCATTACTACAGGCCAGGATCTCTCTGGTGCCCCCTCCTCACCCAACCCTGCATCTTCCCGTTTCCTGGGACACTGGCCACTAGGGACATGAGAGGGATCCTCGGGTTGCCACCCACCCCCAACCCCCACAACTGGGGTGCATTTGGGGCAGAGCCAGGGTGTACTATGGGATGCAGGGGAGCACAGGTGGGACAGGAGAGGGGAGGCGGGAGGCACGGGTCGGGTCCGGGTTCGCAGAATGGGGGAGACTGTGGGGGGGGTCGAGGGGTTCACTGGGCAATGGGGTCCCAGGGTATGGGCCCACAGGGTGGCCACTCACGTGTGCTGCTGGGAGAAGCTGTAGGCAGTGGCTCCAGGTGTGGCAGGCCCAGAATCCAAGGACCAGCGACCTGGACCGGGTCACTGAAACAAGCCAGCCAGGGGCACGTTATCTCAGCTGGGCAACTGAGAGAGGCTCGCTGGGTCTAGGCTAGCAGTGCCATTTTTGAAACATGGCACCTTGGGGAGGGTCGGGGAGGGAGGGGCGGGATCTGAGGGCTCATGGTATGGCAAGCATGGCCTCTCCTCCCCCTCAGCTGCAGACAACTCAGCTCCCGCCTCATCCACAGCCAGACCTGTTTCCGCCGATGCCGCCATCACCCCTGCCACTGCTGCCCCCAAGGCTGCTTCTTTAGCTACCTCCTCCTCAGCGGCCTCCTCCTCTGTGGCCACTGCCACCACCATGATAATTGGAACCTTGGACTTGGGACAGCCCATGGCCACCATGCCACCATGTGGCTGCTTGAGGTGATGTTTCTGCTGTGCTAGCTCCTCATGCTCTGTGCTCCCAGTCAGGAACTTCATTTCAATTGAGGCCTCAGCCAGCCACTGAAGCCACTTCCTCTCGTGCATGTACTTACTCCTCTCTGCTCTCTCTCTCTCTCTCTGCTTCCACTCCTCTTGCGGGCCACTTCGACCCCTCCACGCATGCCTGCCTGCCACTGAGAGCCCCTGGCCACTGCTACCACCACAGTGAGCCCTCTGGGCCCTGCCTCCTCCTCCCCACTACCCCACCCCCTCCTCTCCTCAACCCCCCCTACTCCCCTCATCCCTGCCCTCCACCCTTGCCTACAAGAGCAGCCCCGCCTGGGCCCTAAGGCTTCCAGGCCATGGGAATTGCAGCCTCACCTCAGCTCAGCACTCCCCGCCAACCCTAACACTTGCCCAGGGAATCAAATCTCCCCTCAGCCCCACCACTGGAGGAGACTCTCCTCCATTCCTCTCCACTCCACACATCAAGCAGGTACACGGTGACCCCTGTGTGTGTATGTAGGTGTCTTTGTGTGTGTGTGTGTTTGTGTGTGTGTGTGTGTGTGTGTGTGTGTGTGTGTGTGTGTGTGTGAGCGAGCGAGCAAGAGAGAGAGAGAGAGAGAGAGAGAGATTGTTGGGGATAACTACCTCTGAACAAAGCACCCTTTGGGATGACTCAGCACACAGAACACTTCAAAAAACAGCACAAAGCACCCTGTGTAAAAGACTCAGCACAGTGTGCCCTTTGAAGCACTTAGCATATAGTAACCTTTGGGATAACTCATACAGCTCCCCTTAAAGGAGGAAGTCCATAGCATGCAGTGTATAGGACTCAGTTCATGGCAAGCTTTGAAAAACTCAGCACGTAGAACACTTTTCCAGGACTCAGCACATAGCACCCTGTGTTAAGGCTCCACACACACCACTCTTTGATGGGCTGAGCATGTAGCACCCTGTGTAAAACATTCAGTGCACAGCACCCTTTAGAAAACTCAGCACATAGCAAAGTTTTGAAGGACTCAGCATATACCACCCTGTGGAAGGGCTCAGCACACAGCACCATTTGAAGGACAGTACAGAGCACCCCGTATAAAGGACTCAGCACATAGCACTTGAAAAACTCACCTCATCCGACTCTTCTCAAGGATGCAGCACATTGCATCCATTGGGATGACTCAGCATACAACCCCCTTTGAAGGACTTAGCAAAAGTACTCTGTGTAAAGGACTCGGCCCACAGCACCCATTGAAAAATTCACCTGTCCCTGCCTTCTCAAGGGCTCAGCACATAGCACCCTTTGGGATGAATTAGCACACTGCACCTTTTGAAGGACTCAGCATAAAGTACATTCTTTAATGGACTCAGCACACAGCACCCTTTGAAAAACCCAGTAAGGCCCACTCTTCTCAAGGACTCATAATATAGCACCCTTTGTGATGACTCAGCACACAAATGCTTTTGGAGGACTCAGCACAAAACCCCCATGTGGGAAGGACCCAGAAAATAGCACTCTGTGAAGGACTCAGCACATAGCTGTATGTCACAAGTTCAGCTGTCATTAGAATTAGGGTGCTTTCTTCTGTATCACCATTCTTCAGAAACACTTCACAAATCCTACTAGTTCAACTTTAGTTAACCTGTTTTATGGGGGAGGGTCAGCTGGGGGTCTTGAACTCACAGCGTGGGGGCCCTGTCTCTGAGCTCTTTGATTCAATGTTAGAGCTCAACCACTCTGAGACACGGCTCCAATTTTTTTTGGGGGGGGTGGGGGTTGTTCTTTGACAGGCCTTACAGTGATCAGGAAGGCCAAGTTGTGGTGTCCATGGCCAAAGGCTCTTAGCTTGGCCTGGAGCTGACCTCTCCCTTCCTTGTGTCCCTGGAAGCCAGGCCTCCTGGAGCTCTCTTGGCATAGGATGGAACAGATCTGCTCTGGAATCAGCATTTAGGTTGGGCAAAAGTCAGCTTGGCCCTGGTCACTTCCCCCAATTGAACTCTACATGACGATAGTCCCCCACGATAGCACGGGGCCACATGTCCCGCATCTGGCTACAAGGGGGCAGGAGTCACCCACCATAGGGATTGTACCTGGGAGTTGTGTTTACTCTTGCTTCCCTGGGCCCCTATCATGCTTCAAAGCCACCCTGGACAGGAATGTACTTGAGAGTCTTACCTACAATTAACCATCAAAAAGCAAGTGTGGCTGTGGCTCAAGTAGAAGAGCACTAGCCTTGAGCAAGAAAACTCTGGAATAGAGCCTAGGCCCTGAGTTCACACACACACACACACACACACACACACACACACACACACACACACACACACACACCACATGCATGCAAAATGAGAGATTTCTACACTGCAATCTTTGGGTATTCTCTACCATTTCCCCACTAAGCCTGGTGGCTGTTGACCTAGGTATTTGATGCATTCAACACCAGCTGGCATCTTTTATTTTGGGGAACAGAATTGCTAGAATATCAGCCTTCCCACATCCCAGCTCCTTGACTGGGTCAAGGTCTATCCAGGCCCTTTGGGGCTCCTTTTACAGAATAGCCAAAGTGCCTTCAAAAGGCATCACATGCTGGGCACTGGTGGCACATGCCTGTCATCCTAGCTACTCTGGAAGTTGAGATCTAGAGGACCTCGGTTCAAAGCCATCTTGGGCAGGAAAGTATGTGAGACTCTTATCCTCGATGAAGCAACAGAAAACAAGAAGTGGCACTGTGGCTCAAGTGGTGGAGTGCTAGCCATGAGAAAAAGATCTCAAGGACAGTGGCCAGGCACTGAGTTCAAGCCCCAGGACGGGAAGAACAAATCTATCTTTGTTGGAGGCTTGTTTACCCTTTGAAAACTCTTCATTCTTTGCGATAAGCTTAACATGGGCCTCTTCCCTGGCCACGAATGGTCTATTAGATGTCGCTTGAATATGGGCCACCTCCCGGAAGCCTCTGCCCTACCTGACCCTCAGTTTCCCTTCCCATCACCTGGAGATGGAGGCCTGAGAGAAGGCCACCTGGCCACCTACTTGTGGTGGCTGCTGAGGCTTTTAAGAGTCAGTATGTCACATAGAGATTCATCATCTGCATCAGTCTACAGAAGAAAGGGAGGGAATACACCTTGCCTGAGCCTGTGAGCTGTGGGTGATCTGCATCTGTGCCTTCTGCGGCAGGATGTGCTCCATGGGGGAGTCCTCTATGGGGTAGGGTACCCCGACCTGTCCTTTGGCAGTTTCCACACTGCTTTGAAGTGGCAATTCTTCCAAAACTTTCTGCTCCTCCCTCATTTTGACCACCGTGGAGTCTGAGGTGTCTGAAGCGGTGGTGGTGGCGGAGGACTCAGCCTGTGCTGGCATCTGGTGCCTGCTGTCCATGGCTTCCCCTGAGAGGAATCACAGGGGCTCCCACAGCTCTCTCCTCTTCATCTTCTCCTGGGACAGCCAGCACATGTGCTCAGCTTTCTCCTGGCACAGCTCACAGGACGAACATCTGCTCTTTACACGCCACGAGGGAGTCCTCGATGGTGCAGATGTGTGCCAACAGATGGCTGCATCCATGGTGGTGCCCATCCACTGGATTCCAGAAGTCCACATCAATAGGCAGGTCGTGGACAAAGCAGATTTTCTTCTCGGATGCCCACATGTCCTGCTTCCCATCCTCATGTATGCTGTGGTGCCAGCTCGCAGGGTGGGGGGCCAGTGGCTCCAGTTTCTCTGGCACTGAGCTGCCAAGTGGACTTGGCACCCGCAGTGGGCCTGCAACTCTTGGTGCAGGAATTTCTCCCTGTGGATTTCAGCCATGGAGAGCGCCCCCAGATCCACGTCCCTCTCGGTTTGGGGGATGTCTCCATCCTCTGCGATGGTCATGTCTGGAGGAGTTGCCTCCTCACCTTTTGCTTCTCCAGGGCTCTCAACTTTCCCTTTCCCATGGAAAGCCAGGAAGCTCAGCTGGGCCTGCAGGCTCTCCTCTTGTGGTCTGGTCACTTCCAGGCACTTGAGGGTGTCCTGCCACTTTGGGGGCACCACCTGGTCCCGACAGTTGGTGGGGCCTGCACTTGCTTCAGCTGCTCCAGCAGCTGGTCTGCCTCTCTAGGTGCTGCTGCAGGGCCTCCTTCTCAGAGCTCAGCTGCTCATTGGAGGTGATGTGCAGCTCACAGGTGGCTCTGAGCTCCTGCATCTGGGCCAGGGACTGCTCCTGCCGCTCCTGAAGCTCCCAAGCTGCTTGGCTCTCTCTCTCTCAGCCACCTCTTTCCATTCCTCTATCTTCTTCACTGTGTGGTCCAGCTGTTCTCACAGATGTTTCTTCACCTGCTGCTCTGAGTCTAAGATGCTGGCCAGCTTCTCCTTCTCACTGCTCATCATGTGGAGAGAGGCCCTCAGCAGTGCCAGCTGTTCTTCCATCTGTCCGTTGCACACATGCGCATCGTGGGATCTTGCAGATCTCCTGCTGATCCTTGGCCTTCTCCAGACTACACAGTTGCTTCTCCTGCTCCGTGTTCTGGAAATGGAGCCTTTGGTTTTCCTGGACCTGGATGTAAAGTTGTTCCTCCAGGTTTTTCAACTCCATCTGCGTGCAATAGGCTTGGGCTTTCATCTGCTGCTTGACCGGAGATGGTCTCGAAGGGGGCCATGTCTCTGCCAGCTTCCTTCTCATTTCCCCCAGCTCCTTCTCTAGGTTAAACACCTGCCTTGCCCCTCGATACTTTTCCTCTGTCAGTTGGTTCACCCACTGGGTCAGCTGCCGGGCCTCCTCCTTATGCACAGACCTCTCAATGCTCAGGTCTTCTGTGAAGGTGTCTCTCTCTAGATTCGCTGCAGTCACCATCCAGCTCAGGTTGTCCAGTAGTCTCTTTAGTACCTCACGCCCTGCCAGCACTTGTTGGAACTTGCCGATTCTGCTCTTCATGTTGCTCCACTGTGTCCAGAGTGCTTCCAGCTTCTCCTGCAACTCAGTGTTCACTTGCTCCAAGTCATTGAAGCTTCTGATCTTTTCCTTGAGCTGAAGGGTCACATCATTCAGCTGTTCAAAGAACATTTCGGTCTCATTCTGTGAGCAGTGACCACAGAAGCCACCATCTCCAGCTCTGCCATGTGCTACTCTGCGGTCTGCAGGCAGCTGGTGAGAGCTTCATTGTCCTTTTCTCTATCATTGGTCGCCTGCTGCACGCGGGCTGGTGAACATTGTAAATCACTTTCTTCCCAAACCAACCTCTCTATGGGTGCCTTGTGGATCTCTAGCTCCCTTTTCATTGCTGTGTGCAGTTGGGCTATCTTCCCCTCTCTTACTCCCGTTCATCCTGCAAGTCTGTCTTTTCCTGCTTCAGTGGTTGGATCTTGGCACAGAGCTCCTCTTTTCTTCTTTTGCTGGGATCCAGGGTGGGCACCACATGTCAGTACACCTCTGCAGATCCTTGGTGTTATCGGGACCATTGACACTCTGGACCCTGGTGGCTGTGGCTGTGTCCAAAGGCAGGATAGGCCCATGGTCAGCATCATATTTGGCTGGACTCTCCTTTGAGTCACACTCCCCAGTGGTGTTTGTCTTGGGGATCCTTCACTTTTTCATGTTCTTAGTTTTCTTGAATGTTGCAGATCTGTTGGGAGGATTCTTCTGCCAGTGTTCTTGTGGCAATTTCTTGCCCGCAGCTCTCTCATGGAATCCTGTTGTTTCAGATATCTGAGAGCTGGGAAAGATGGGCTGGCCACTTTCCAAAGGTCTGGGAAATGCTCTATTCACCCACTCACTGTCTAGGACCTCAATTTCCTACTCTACTCCAATGTGGCCTCGAGTATCTTGCTCACCACTCAGCCACCTCTACCTTCCTCAACTGCTAGTAGTGGTGTCAACCAACTGAGGGAATCCAGGTGCTACTGGGCAGCATGGAATTTGGGCGTGTCCACCATTCTTGTTTCCCATTGGTCAGAGAGAAACATAAAAGAATGGGGGTGTGGACGGATTCCTGTGATGCAGGCAGAATGGGCAGATGACAGCACCCCTTTCATATGAAACTCTGTCCAGTCCAGTTGAGGACAAGAGGGTGACCTGCTTTAGCTGGATGGCTGCACAGATTGTTGTGTATGTCTGTTTGTTGCCAGTCCCTGACCTTGAACTCAGGATCTGGGCACAGCCCTTGAGCTGCTTTTGCTCAAGGCTAGCCCTCAACTAGTGAAGCCACATGGCTCTACTTCTGGCTTTGTTGGCACTGAGGTTGGACAGGAGTCTCAAGGACTTTCCTGTCTAGGGTGACTTTGACCATGATCCTCCTATCACAGCCTTGTAAGTATCAAGGAGGACTGCTGAGAGCCATTGGTGCCTGCCTAATCATTGATGTTGCTGATGTTCTTGGACAGACCAGTGATTTCCTTATCCTCACGTTTAAGTGGTGAGAGTTGGAGCCCACATCCTGGTCCTGCCACCTCCAAATGGCAGGTGATCCTAAAAAACTCAATCCTATCCATATAAATACCAATGGCATGTGATATATGTGATTGAATGGGCAGTTCTTGAATGATTCTAGGATAAAATTATACACAATTATATTATAGGACACTGATCAATTTTAATTAATACTTTATCAAGCATTTTAACAATCACATTCATTAAATGGAGGCAGAATGAAATACCTACGAATTGGACATCACATAGAATACAGTTGCCATTTTTTTCTGTCAGGACTGGGATTGGAACGCATGGTCTGGGTCACTCTTTTGCACTGTGTGGAAAGGGGAAGCTCACCTCCTTGAAGTCATGAAATTCAAGTCTATTCCTTAGACCTGAAATCAATCCCCAGCACTAGAAAATATCCTATTCATGTACATTTTAAATATTTGATTTATATTTATATACATAGGTTGACTCCATATAGCTTTCAGTGTTTTCGTTTTTATTTTTTGTTTTATTCATGTATTGGCCATTTATTTTATTGACTATTATGGCACATAGAACATTAATTCCATAGGATATAGGTCTGCATATATGTTCCACTTCATACCTGACTCCTAGGACTTTCACGAAAAAAGAAAACGTTTGTCACCATCAGTTTCTTACTCCACTATTCATTTATTGGAAGTGCTGGCATCTGAACTATGGCCTACAAGGCCCAATTCATGAATGGGTGAGTGTCAACATGCCATCCTGGGGCAAATCGAGCTGACAGGCAATTCCAAGGACCTTAGATCGAGCCCCAGGGTTTTACAAAATAAGAACAGAGTGACACCCAGAGGTAGTATGCTAATAAATATATATCTTAATAGAGTGCCAGACATGTCTACACAATATTCAGTTATGTAGACTACATTTCTACGAAATTCTTGTGTAATTATTATGCCTCTATGTAATTAATGTTATTGTTTTCATCCTTAATAAACTATTAAGTAAATTAGTGTCCTGAAATTATTGCATCCCTGTGAGAAATAGTATTCTTTTAATGCTTCATAAGATAATTAAATAGAATCAATCAGCTGACTGAAATCATGAAGTCTAATTTTATTCAAGTATCATTCATGAACAACCTATTCAACCATGATATTGATAACATTCCATCGTTATTCCTGTGAATGTGAATGAGTCTCTTAGGATCTCCCACCATCCAGAAGTGGCATGACTGGGATTCGAACTGTAGGTCTATGTTGCCATGCGGGACTATGGCTTCCTCAAAAGCCCACAATTAAAAAAAAATATTTAGCTCCCTGGTTCGCAATTCGAGCCATTTTTTCTGCCAGGCCAAGGATTTGTATTCAGGTCTGGGTTACCCGATAGTCTGCTAGCCATGGCCAATGCAAAGTGAGGTACCCTTTGTAGCCGTGTAATTTGGACCCAGGTTGGTCACCATGAAAAGGAAGAAAATGTAAAAAATCCATCCTGTGGCTATTTTTCTGTGTGGGTTTTTTTTTTTACTCCTGCAAGGCTTCAGGGCCTAGGATCACAGGGTCGACTATGGGCCTATGGCAGCCCACCTGCCTAAAGTGATCGAAGCTGAGGCAGGGTTGCCATGAAGTGAGTTCAAATCCATTGGTTAGCAAAAAAAAAAAAAAAAAAAAAAAACCAAAAACAAAAAACCCCTAAAAACTAATAAAGCACTCTAGTTCAGAATTCACACCATTTTTCTGCCACAGCTCAGAATCCAACTCAGGTCTAGGTAACACTATAGCACTGTGGGGGAAGGGGAAGCTTACCATCCTTGAAGACTACAAGGTCAGCCCTGCTCCCAGTGCCTAAATTGAACCCCCAGCACTGGCAAAAATCATATGCCCATCTATTTTAAACATAGGATCTCTATTCACATTCATTCATTCAGTACAATTATTCTTTTTATTGTGTGTCTTAGTCATGGATGCATTTTGTTTATTGAGCATGATGACAGATATAATTGTGCTAGCATGGATGACAATCTATTCCCATGTCTATAGAGTTGCTTAAGTATTCTCCATCCTAGCTGAGACCCAGAACTTTCACAGGACAGGAAACAGGTGGATAGATTGGATTCTCATACCTGCATTCCTCTTTTGGCAGTGTTGGGATTTGAACTCAGAGCCTAGCAGGCCCAATTGGAGAAAGGGTCAAGGTCAGGACACCATGATGTGAGCATCTAAGGAACTAGGCTGTTCCCAGGACCTGAGATTGAGCCCTGAGGATAGGGCAGGTGGAGAGCACAATAGTCATCCATTCATAAGCTGAAGATAGTATAAATATTTGTTTAGAGTAGGAGAGATGGCGACCTGTGATGGAATCCAATCTACCTTGTTACTACTGATTCTTGGATCTTTCCCAATGCCTCCATTTCATGACTGTGATGATTATGGTCATGCTTCATCAATTCTTCATTAAAAATAATCCATACCCCAGGAATCTTGCCTATCATTTAATACTCACATCCTGCAGGAACTACTCATTCAAGGATGAGATTGATCACATTCCACGACTCTTCCTAGGTCTGGAAACAAGTATATCAGGATCTCACGCCAATCCTTCAATGTAGGGGGCTGACTGGGATTCGACCTCTGGGGCTCTTTGCCTGGATGGCCTGGGGCTTCCCCAACAGCTGCAGGCCTTCAGCCATTCCAGGTAAACTTCACTCTGTAGGTCGCCGTGTTCAGACCCACCATGGTCACGGTACAAAGGAAAATGAATATAAAAGCACCAGGTGGAACTTCCCACTGCTTTTTTTCCCTCGCAGCTTTCTTTTTTTCCTGCAAGCCCTGGGGTCCTAGGATTTGAGGATGGGCTATAGGCCCAGAGGCCACAGCATAGGATGATCAAAGCTGAGGCAGAGTTGCCACTACTTGAGTTCGAGCACGCGGTCTGGTTAATATATATATATATATATATATATATATATATATATATATATATATATATATATATATGAAGGAAGGAAGCACCCTAGTGCAGAATTCGCGCCATTATCCAGCAGAGCTGAGATTTCAGCTCAGGTCTGGGTAACTCTGTTGCACTGTTGGGGAAGGGTAAGCTAACCATCTTTGAAGACTACAAGGTCAGGACAGGTCCCAGGGCCTGAATTGAAGCCCCAGCACTGCCAAAAATCATATGTCCAAATATTTTACACATAGGTTCTCTATTTACATACATATGTGGAATGCATCATGCTTTCAGTGTAGTTATTCTTTTTATTGTGTGTCTTAGCCAGGGATGCATTTTGTATTTTATTGAGTATGATGACAGATATAACTGTGCTGACATGGATGACAACCTATTCCCATGTCCATGGAGTTGCCTATGTCTTCTCCACTCTAGCTGAGACCAAGGACATTCACAGGACAGGCAAACAGGTCGACCTATGGGTTCTCACATCAGGATTCTGCTTTTGGCAATGTTGGGATTTGAACTGAGATCCTAGCAGGCCCAATTGGTGAAAGAGTCAAGGTGAGGAAACCAGCATGTGAACAACTGAGGAGCCAGGCCATTCCCAGGACCTGACAATGAGCCCCAGGGAGGGCCAGGATAGGCATAAATTCATACTTGAAACATAGTATCTGTATTGACATATAAGTGTGGGCAGCATATTGTGTTCGGTGCATTTCTTCTCCTTAATTTATGTCTAATTCATGATGGTATTGTGAACTTTACTGAGTATGGTGACAGATATAACTGTACTGACATGGATGATGACCTGTTCCCATGGTTATAAGGTTGCCTATGCATTCATTCTCCATCCTAGCTGAGACCCAGGACTTCCACATTCGAGGAAATCAGGCGCAATGACTGGCTTCTGACATCAGGATGAATCTTTTGTCAGGCCTGGGATTTGAACTCAGGTCTGGGTAACCCCGTTGCACTGTGGGGGAAGGGGAAGCTCATCATCCCTGAAGACTAGAATGTCAGGCCTGGTCCAGGGCCTTATTCGAAGCCCCAGCAGTGGAAAAAATAACAAGCTTACCTTTTTTAAACATAGGATCTCTATTTACATACAGTTGTGGTATGCATCTTGCTTTCAATGTAGTTATTTTTTAAATTTTGAGTCTTATTCATGGATGTATTGTGTATTTTATTGAGTATGGTGACAGGTATATCTGTGCTGCTGTGGATGACAACCTATTCCCATGGCTATAGATTAGCCTATATAGCATTCTCCATCCTCAATGAGGCCCAGGACCTTCACAGGACAGGAAATCATGTGGATCCATTGGTTTCTCACATCAGGATGAATCTTTTGGCTGCCCTGGGGTTTGAACTCAGAGCTTAGCAGGCAGAATTGGGCAATGGGTCAAGGTGAGCACACCAGCATGTGAGCCACTAAGGTGCTAGGCCGTTCACAGGACCTGAGCTCATGCCCTGCGGGGGTCAATATACTCATGAAATCATAATTTAAGGAAAGGAGCTATATTTCCATACATGGGTCGGTGGCATCTTGCGTTCAGTGTACTCATTCTCTTGATTTCGTGTCTTATTCATGGATGCAATATGTATTTTACTGAGTGTGATAACAGTTAGAACTATGCTGACATTGCTGGCAAACAATTCCCATGAGTATAGAGTTGCCTATATAGCATATTCCACTCTAGCTGAGACCCAGGACTTTCACATCATAGGAAAACGGGTGCAACTATTGGCTTCTCATATCAGGATGAATCTTTTGGTAGTGCTGGGATTTGAACTCAAGGCCTAGCAGGCTCAAGTGGTGGATGAGGCATGGTGAGCACACCAGCACATGAGCCACTAAGCATCTAGGTCTTTCCTGGAACCTGAGATGAAGCCCGGGTGGGCGCTATAGTAGTCATAACTTCAGAATTTAAACAGACGATCTCTATTTCCATACATGGGTGGACGGCATCTTGGGTTCAGTGTAGTTATTGTCTTTATCTGGTGTCTTACTCATTGATGTATTGTGTATTTTCTTGAGCACAGGATGACAGATATAACTGTGGTGACCTGGATGACAAGCTATTCCCATGAGTATAGAGTTGCCTATACATTTTGCATCCTAATTGCGACCCAGAACTTGCACAGCACAGAAGAACAAGTGCAACGAATGGTTTCTCACATCAGGGTGAATTTTTGGAAGTGCTGTGATTCGAACTAGGGGCCTAGGAGGCCCATCTGTCCAATGGGTCCACATGAGCAAACCAGCCTGTGAGCCACTAAGGAGCTGGGCTGTTCCCAGGAGCTGAGATCAAGCCCCAGGGAGGCCACAAGAGTCCTCAATCCATCATTGAAACATGGGATGTATATTCACTTCAGTGTGTGGACTTCCTCATGCATTGAGTGTAGTTATCTTCTCTATTTTGTATGCTATTCATGGATGTATTATGTATGTTCTTGAGTATATATGACAGGTGTAACTGGGCTGACATGGATGACAACCTTTTCCCATGGCCACAGGGTGGACCATGCATTCTCCATCCTAGCTGGAACCCAGGACTCACACAGGAAAACAGGTGAAACGTCTGGCTTCTGACAGGATGAATATTTTGGCACTGCTGGGATCTGAACTCAGCACCTAGCAGGCCCAATAGGTGAATGGATTCACATAAGCACACCAGCCTGTGAGCCACTAAGGAGCTCAGCCGTTCCCAGGACCTGAGATTGAGTCCCAGGGGAAAGGCAGGGGGAGCACAATAGTCATCTATTCATAAGCTGAATGTAGTAAGCAAATAAGTACATATCTGTATAGAGTAGGAGATATGGAGACCTGTGTTTGAATCCAATCTACCCTGTGACTACCGATTCTTGGATCTTCCCTAATGCCTCCATTTAATGAGTGTGATGATTATGGTCATGCTTCATCAACTCTTCACTAAAAATAATCGATATCCCATGAGTCTTGACTATCATTTCCTACTCGAATCCTCAGGAACTACTCATTCAAGGAAGAGATTTATCGTATTTCATGGCTCTTCTTAGGTCCAGAATTGAGTATCTCAGGAACTCCTGCATTCCCTCAATGTAGGATGGCTGACCAGGATTCGACCTCGGGGCCTTCATTGCCCGGTCATTCTGTGGCTCCCCCGACAGCCAGCAGGCCTTCAGCCACACCAGGTCACCTTAAATCTGCAGTCCACCGGGTTTGGTCTCACCATGGTCAACATTCAAATGAAAATAAACCTAAAAGCACCAGTTGGAACTTCCCGCCAATTTTTCTCCTCCGGCTTCTTATTTTTTCCTACAAACACTGGGGTCCTAGAATCCGAGGATGGGCTGTGGTTCCAGAGGCTGCAGCCTAGGATGATCGGACCTGAGGCAGAGTTGCCACAACTTGAGTTCAAGCCCCATGTCTGGCAAAAAAATATTAAAAAATTGAAAAATTATGAATGAAGCACCCTAGCTCAGAATTCGCGCCATTTTACTGCCAGAGCTGGAATGTGAAATCAGGTCTAGGTAACTCTTTTGCACTGTGGGGGAAGGAGAAGCTCTCTATTATTGAAGACTGCAAGGTCAGGCCTAGTCCCAGGGTCTGAATTGAAGCCCAAGCTCAGGCAAAAATCATATGCCCACCTATGTCACACATAGGATCTCTATTTACATACATGTGTGGAATGCATAATGTTTTCAATGTAGTTGTTCTTTTTATTGTGTGTCTTAGTCAAGGATGCATTTTATATTTTATTGCATATGATGACAGATATAACTGTGCTGACTTGGATGGCAACCTATGCCCATTTCTATAGAGTTTCCTACTCCTTCTCTATCTTAGCTGAGACTCAGGACATTCTCGGGACAGGAAACCAGGTGGATCAATGGGCTTCTCACATCAGGATCCATGTTTTGGCAGAGTTGGGATTTGAACTGAGAGCCTAGCAGGCCCAATTGGCAAAAGAGTCAAGGTGAGGACACCAGCCTGTGAGCATCTAAGGAGCTAAGTCATTCTCAGGACCTGAGGTTGTGCCCCAGTGAAGGCCAGAATAGGCATAAATTCATAATAGAAACAGGATACGTATTGACATATATGTGTGTATAGCATCTTGCATTCAGTGCATTCCTCCTTATTTTGTGTCTAATACATGGAGGTATTGTGTATTTTACTGAGTATGGTGACAGGTATAACTCTGCTGACATGGATGATGACCTGTTCCCATTGTTATGAGGTTGCCTATGCATTCATTCTCCATCCTAGCTGAGACCTAGGACTTCCATAGGAGAGGAAAACAGGTGTAAAGACTGGCTTCTAACATCAGGATGAATCTTTTGTCAGGCCTGGGATTTGAACTCAGATCTGGGTAACCCTGTTGCACTGTGGGGAAAGGGGAAGCTCATCATCCCTGAAGACTAGACTGTCAGGCCTGGTCCAGGGCCTGATTTGAAGTTCCAGCAGTGGACAAAATAACAAGCTTACCTTTTTTAAACATAGGATCTCTATTTACATACAGGTGTGTTATGCATCTTGCTTTCAATGTAGTTATTTTTAAATTTTGAGTCTTATTCATGGATGTATTTGTATTTTATTGAGTATGGTGGCAGGTATATCTGTGTTGCCATAGATAACAACCTATTCCCATGGCTATAGAGTTGCATTCTCCATCCTCGATGAAGCCCAGGACTTTCACAAGACAGGAAAACAGCTGTAAGGATTGGTTTCTCACATCAGGATGAAACTTTTGGCATTGCTGGGAGTTGAACTGTGGGCCTATCAGGCCCAACTTTCTAATGGGTCCATATGAGCACAACAGCTTTTGAGTTCCTAAGGATCTAGGCCCTACCCAGGACCTGAGATTGATCTCCGGGGTGGGGTTTGTGCACCATATTCATCCATTCATAAGCTGAAACTAGTATGCTAATAAATACCTATTTGTATAGAGAAGATGTGGCAAGCTGTGTTGGAAACCTATCTACCATGTGACTACCAATTCTTGGATCTTTCCCAATTCCTTGATTTCCTGAATGTAATTATTATGGTCACATTTCGTGAAGTCTTAATTAAAAATAATTGTTGTGCCAGAGGTCTTGCCTAATATTTCCTATGTGAATCATGCATGAACTTCTCAACTCTTCCCTAGGCCTGAATTCAAGCACCAGCCCGAAAAATGTAACATTTATAGGCATTTTAAATATGTGATTTATATTTACATTTATATATTCAGGCTGTATCGTGTTTGTTCGAGTGATTCATTATATATTATTATTGATTGATTGAATTAACATTTATTTTATGGACTGTGAGTGCACCTATATCATTTATTACATTTATTCCAATCTATTCAGTAGCATGTAGCTTTGCACACATATTATGTACATCATACCTGACACCCAGCACTTGCACAGAAATGGAAAACAGGTGTCTCACTTGGAATCTTACTCCAAAATGAAATTTTTGGCAATGCTGGTACCTGAACTGAGGGCCTAGAAGTCCCAGTTCATGAATGGGTGAGTGTCAGCATGGCAGCCTCTAGCCCATTCAGCTACCAAGTGGATCCCAGGACCTAGGATGGAGCCCCAGGTTTAGCCAAAATAGCAGTACATTTCTATCTGGTATATATAACATATATATATATATATATATATATATATATATATGTATGTATTTATCTGGTATACAGATAAATATATATTTAGATATTTTGATACTGCCAGTGATGTCTATGTGGAATTAAATGACACATACTACGTTCTTACAAATTCTCAGGTCTTTAGTGAGGACTCCATTTAATGAATAGTATTCTTTTAATGCATAATAAACTATGAATTAAAGTCAATCTGTGTTCTGTGATTATTGGGTCTAAATTTATACTAGACTGATTGACGAACTACTCATCCAACCATGACATTGATCATATTTCTCTGGCGTTCCTATGGACAAGCAATAGTTTCTTAGGCTCTCCAGCCCTTTGTAAGTAGCATAACTGGGATTCAAACTCAGGACCTAGGTGTCCTGGTTGGCCTATGGCTTCGCTGACAGCCTGTCAGCCTTCAGCAATGCCAGGTGACCTACAGTTTGCAGCAGTGTTATTTGGACCAGGGATGGTCACCATGCAAGGATGGAAAACCAAGAAACTGCCATCCATAGGTTGTTCCTGGCTATTTTTTTTTTTTGGTGCTGTTTTCATTTTTGTTTTCCTGTCAGCCCCCGAGGCCTAGTATCCCAGGATGGTCTGTGGGTCCAGAGGCTGCACCATCCCAGTCTAGGTTGATGTTAGCTGAGGCAGAGGTGCCATGATATGAGTTCAAGCCCCGTGCTGGGCAAACAAATAAAAAGTAAAAATAAATAAATATTTAAAAAAATATTATGGCAGTTATGGTTCATGCCTGTAATCTTAGCTACTCAGGATTCTGAGATCTGAACATCACGGTTAAAAGCCAGCCAGGTCAGGAAGTCTGTGAGACACTTATCTCCAATAAACCACTAGAAAACCAGAAGTGGTGCTGTGTCTCAAGTATTATAGCACTCGCCTTGAGCTGAAGAGCACAAGGACAGCTCCCAAGGCCAGAGTTCAAGTCCTATGATATATATACATATATACAAACATACAATACTAATGAAGCTCCCTGGCTTGGAATTCATGTCCTTTTTTTCTGCCAGGCCTGAGAATTGAACTCAGAGTCTGGATAACTCTAATTCACTGGGGGGATGGGGAAACTCACCTTATTAGAAGACAAGCAATTCAGGCCTGTTCCCTCGGCCTGAATTCAATCCCCAGGCCTGTTAATGTAATATTCATCCACATTTGAAATAATGATTAATATCTACATACTTATGTTTATTGCAATTTTCTTTGAGTGTATTTATTTTATGTTTTGTATTATTCATTCATTATTTTATTGACTATTATTACACTTATAACATGTATTAAATTGATTACATCTTTTGAGAAATATACAGATTTGCATATGTATTATATCCCTTACTTCAGACCAAGGACATTCATTGAAATTTTAGAGTAGATCATCCCATGCTTAGAAAAACAGAAAGAATACATCAACCAAATTAATTTATCCCTAGGTACCCCAGTGGCTCACATCTCTAATCCCAGCTACTCAGGAGGTGAGAACTGGAAGATGAAGTTTCAAAGCAAATCCAGGCAGCAAAGCCTGAGAGATATCATCTCCAATTAACTAGCAAAAAGCCAGTCTACAGGTATGGCTGAAGTGGTAGAAAATCAGCTACGAACACCAAGCCAAGAAAGAGCAAGCTGAGTTCAAGTGCGGGGAGAGGGGGATAGGGGAATAAAGGGGAGAGAAATCCTCCAAAAACAGAAAACAAAAAACAGTACACAAATCCCACCTAATTTATGGTACCAACAAACTGAAAGAAAATCCATCTTGTGCATTTGTATAATTTTACATGAACCCATATGTTCTTAGGTACACTTCAAAGCTGTTTTTAATAATATTTGTATATATAAATTAATAATATATATATATATATATATATAAATAAACTAAGAAACCAGCCAATGAAAAAATACTTCTAAATTAGTGCCTTAACCATGGCATTATAAATTATTTGTACAAAAAGTATGTTCGAAGTTTC
This sequence comes from Dipodomys spectabilis, assembly GCF_019054845.1. Lineage (NCBI taxonomy): Eukaryota > Metazoa > Chordata > Mammalia > Rodentia > Heteromyidae > Dipodomys > Dipodomys spectabilis. Next base: position 1,033,153 of record NW_024870997.1, read on the forward strand.
TTTCTTTAGAATCAATCTTAAAATGTTTGTTCATGTATCAGGCATCAGTGGCTCACACCTATAATCCTAGTTACTCAGGAGGCTGAGAGGTGAGGATGGCAGTTCAAGGCAAGCCCCGGGAGACTCTTTCCTCCAATAAACCAGTAGAAAACAGGAAGTGGCAATGTGGCTAAAGCTGTAGAGTGCTTGCAAAGAGCTGAAGAGCACAGGGATAATGTCCAATCCTTGAGTTCAAGCCCCACCACCGACAAAAAAAAAAAGGAAAGAAGTTTGTTCATACAAAATCCTAACATTCTGAGCCTTAGGAAACTTTTCTTCCAGGATCTTATGCTCTTTATGCAACTATTCCACTACTGAGCTACACCTTAGTACCAATGTTTTTGTTTTTCATTTTAGAATCCATTCATTCCCAAAATGCTTACAAGTAACTACTGTCCTCACAGAAGTGAGTGTTTATTCAGAAACTCAACCTTTGGTGGTATGAGGACTCCCCTAGTCTATTTCGTGGTAGGCACTGAGGAAAACTCACAGGACACAATTGCAGACATTTTATAATAACAAAAATAACTCTAAATAGAAATAACATCAACTGCCGGGCACAGGTGGCTTATGCCTATAATCCTAGCTACTCAGGAGGTTGAGATTTGAGGAAGGCGACTCAAGGCTAGCCAGGGAGAAAAGACTGTGAGACTCTTATCTCCAATAAACCTCTAGAAAACTGGAAGTGGTGCTGTGGCTCAAGTGCTTGAGCGTTTGCCTTGAGCACAAGGACAGCAACCAAGCCCAGAGTTCAAGCCCCACAACCGACAAATTAAAAAAAAAATAGAAAAAATAAGAAATAACATCAACTGTCCCGAACTTCTAGGGAGAAATGATATCCTCATTTTCATTCTCACTCTTCATGGCAGATGGTCAAAAACACCAATGTGCTATGCTGAAATGTAAACATTTCAACACGTTTTTTGAAAAAATCTCATGTTATAAAATCAAAATGTTTCAAATAAAGGCAAAGTGAACTTTTAAAAAATATTAAAAATGCTAATGAAACTCCTTGGCTTGGAATGTGTGATTTTTATCTGCAAGGCCTGGGATTTGAACTTAGGGACTGGGTAATTATGTTGCACTGTGGGGGAAGGGGAAGCTCACTATGCTTGAAGACCAGAAATTCAGGCCTGTTCCATAGGCCTGAATTCATGCCCCAGTCATACTCCTTATATATATTTTAAAGTTAGGATTGAACTTCCATATACATGTTCAGTCTATATCATGTTTGGTGTGGTTCTTCATTGTATTTGTTGTTTTATTCATTTATTTACCATTTATTTTACCGATTGTAAGAACACATAAACATATGTGACATTGTTTACATACTATCAAATTGCATCTAGATTTGTAAACTTGTTCTCCATCATGCCTGACACCCAGCACTCTCCCAGAAAAGGAAAACAGGTATCACACTTGGCTTCTTACTCGAGGATGAAATTCTTGGCAGGCACTAAGATCAGGCCCTAGAGGTGGCCAAAAGACACATATATGAATAGGCAGGTGGTACTATGCCAATAAATGCATATTAGTAGAGAGTGCCAAAGCCATGTATCTAGTATTCAATAGTATCTACTATGTTCCTACAAAGTCTTAGGCAATTAGACAGCCAAGATATTATGGAGAAAGAACATATAACCGTCCAAGAAATATGATAGATCTTTTCAACAGTTGGAAGACACCATCAGAAGGCTTAATCAGAGGATAATGTGTGTAGAGGAGCACTTAGAAACAGAAGTTAATGGTCTAGGAAATTTGTTTAACAGGATCCTAGCAGAGAACTTCCCAAACATGCAAAAAGATAGGCCTATTCAGATACAAGAAGCCTTTATAACCCCAAATAGACCAGACCAGAATAGGACAACCCAGCATCACATTATAATCTTCACAGGATCAAATCAGACCAAGGAAAAGAACCATAAAGCTGTCAAGGAGAAAAGATCAATCACCTATAAAGGGAAACCAGTTAGGATCACCTCAGATTTCTCAGCAGTGACAATCAAAGCAAGAAGAGCCTGGAATGATGTATGCCATACCGTAAAGACAAACAAAAATCAACCAAGAAAACTGTACTCAGCTAAACTCTCCTTCATAAACGAAGGTCAAATAAAAAACTTCCATAGCAAAGAAAAAATGAAACAATATATCTCCACAAAACCAGCCCTACCAAAGATTCTTAAAGATGTCCTACACATAGAAAACCAACAAGACCACAAAAAGGCCAAGAAACCGCAGCCAAACTGAGAATCCAAGAACCACAGAACGAACCCAGTTGCCACAGCCCCCAAGAAGGTGGATAAAATGGCAGAAACTCCCAAACACTTCTCAGTTCTATCTCTCAATATTAACGGACTTAACTCTCCAATTAAGAGACAGACTGTCTAGTTGGATTAAAAAGCAAGAACCTTCTATCTGCTGCCTTCAGGAGTCACATCTTGCCCATAAAAACAAACACATTTTCAATGTTAAAGGCTGGGCCAAATTCTACCAAGCAAACGGCCTCCATAAAAAGGCATGAGTTGCAATCCTAATATCAGATAAAATAGAATTCAATTTAAAATAAGTGAGAAGAGTTAAAGAAGGTTGCTACATACTAATTAATGTATCTCTCCTTCAGGAGGATATTACAATTCTAAATATCTATTCACCAAACGGAGCACCCAAATTTATCCAAGAAACCCAACTTTCCCTCAAATCCCACATAGATCCAAAGACATTAATTGTTTGGGACTTTAACACACCACTATCCCCACTAGATAGATCAACTTGGCAAAAACTCAACAAAGAACGTGCATATCTAAACAACTGCACAAATCAACAAGATTTAACAGACATCTTCCGAAGATTTCACCCAGCAGCACCAGAATACCCGTTTTTCTCAGCAGCATATGGAACATTTTCCAAAATAGACCACATTTTAGGCCACAAAGCAAACTTGTCCAAATTCAGAAACATTGAAGTTATACCTTGCATTCTCTCAGACCACAAGGGATTAAAAGTAGGACTCCACACCAAAAGCCACTAAAGAAAGTCCTGTAACACATGGAGGCTGAACAACACTCTGCTGATAATCATGAGTGCATCATGGAAGATATTAGAAATGAAATTCAAATATTCATGATATTCAACAAAAATGAGTACACAAATTACCAACTCCTCTGGGACACAGCACAGGTAGTACTCAGAGGCAAGTTTATAGCTCTGAGTTCCTACATCAACATATTGGAGAGATCTGAAACCAACAATTTAATGAGACATCTGAGCCTCCTTCAGAAAGAGCAGCAGAATAAACCCCAACCCAATGGACAGAGAGAAATAATTGAAATTAAATCAGAATTGAAAGAATTAGAATCCAAAAGAGCCATATAAAGAATCAACAAAACAAAGAGTTGGTTCTTCGAAAAAATTAACAAAATTGACAGACCCTTAGCAAATTTTATCAGAAAAAGAAAAGAACATACCCAAATGAATGAACTCAGAGATGAGAATAGAAACATCACCAGAGAAACCACCAAGATTCAGAACATTATAAGGAAATACTTCTCAAAACTTTATGCTAATAAGTTTGATAACTTGGCAGAAATGGACCTTTTCCTACCAAATACTGACATGCCAAAACTAAACCAAGATGAGTTAAATCACCTTAACAGGCCCATATCAAGCACTGAAATATAAAGAGTAATAAGAGATCTCTCATCTTAGAAAAGTCCAGGTGCAGATGGTTTCACAGCGGAATTCTACAAGGTCTTCAAAGCAGAGCTCACATTAATACCCCTCCAAATCTTCAATGAAATTGAAAGACGAAGTTCACTACGGAACTCATTCTATGAAGCCATCATAACCCTCATCAAATCCAGGCAGGGTCTTATCAAAGAAAGGGAACCATAGACCCATTTCTAGGATGAACATTCATGAAAAATTTCTCAACAGAATTTTGGCCAATCGACTTCAACAATTCATCCGAAAAATCATACACCAAGATCAAACAGGATTCATTTCAGGGATGCAAAGCTGGTTCAATATACACAAATCAATTAGTACAATTCATCACATCAACAGAAGCAGGGATAAGAACCACAGGGTTATATCATTAGATGCAGAAAAAGCATTTGACAAGATCCAACACCCCTTTATGATGAAGGTTCTGGAAAAATTAGGAATCCATGGAACATTCCTCAATACAATAAAGGCTGTATATGACAAACCTACAGCCAGCATTACAGTTAATGGTGAAAAACTAAAGCTATTTCCTCTTACCTCAGGAAAGAGACAAGGATGTCCAGTCTCTCCACTTCTCTTCAGTCTAGTATTAGAATGCCTAGCTACAAATAAGACGAGATGCAAACAAAAAGGGGATCCAAATAGGGAAAGAAGAAGTAAAACTCTCCTTCTTTGCAGATGACATGATCTTGTGTTTAAAGAATCCCACAGACCACACTCCCAAATTACTCAAGCTGTTTCAAAACTTTGGCAAAGTATCAGGGTATAAAATTAACCCTCAAAAATCAATGGCTTTTCTGTATGCCAACAAAGAAATAGTGAGGCTGAAATTAGGAAAGCAACTCCATTCATAATAGCCCCACAAAAAAAATACCAAGGAATTAACTTAACCAAAGAAGTGAATGATATCTATGAAGAAAAGTTTGAAAACGTGAAAAAGGAAATCAAAACAGAAATTAGAAAGTGGCAAAAACTCCTATGGTGCTGGATTTGAAAGATCAAGATCAGGAAAATGGCCATGCTTCCGAAGGCTATCTCCAAATTCAATGCAATACCTATAAATATTCCAACCTCATTCTTCAAGGAATTAGAAGAGGCAATCCAAAAATACATATGGTACAGTAAAAGACCCCGAATAGCCAAAACAATCCTCAACAGAAAGAACAGTGCTGGAAGAATATCAATACCAAATTTCAAACTCTACTACAAAGCCATAGTAATCAAAACGGCATTGTACCTGCATAAGAACAGACCTCAGGACCAATGGAACAGAATTGAAAACCCAGAAGTGAACACACAGACCTATAGCCAACTAATCTTTGATAAAGGAGCTCAAAAAATAGAATGGAAGAAAGACACCTTCTTCAGTAAATGCTGCTGGCTAAATTGGTTAACTACTTGTAGAAAATGAAAGCTAGATTCTTATATATCATTCTGCAGCAGAATCAACTCCAAATGGATCAAAGACCTCAGAGTCAAAGCAGACAATCTGAAAACATTACAGGTTGGTATAGGAGAAACCCTAGGTCTCCTTGGCACAGGCCGAAATTTTCTTAATAGAGACCTAGAAACACAACAAATCAAAGAAAGGTTGAACAAATGGGATTGCACAAAAGTGCAGAGCTTCTGCATGGCCAAGCGCATAGCTAGCAAGATCAATAGAAAGCCCACAGATTGGGAGAAGATCTTCACTAGCCATACAACTGACAAGGGTCTCATAGCTAAAATATACCTGGAACTCAAAAAATTAAATCCCCACATAACGAATCTCCAAAGAAACAGCTGCCCAATAAATAAGTGGGCTAAAGACTTACAGAGAAACTTCTCTGAAGAAGGATTGCCAATAGACACATGAAGAAATGCTCAGTCTCTCTAGTGATAAAAGAAATGCAAATCAAACCATAGAGATATAACCTCACCCCAGTTAGAATGGCAATAATCAAGAACTCTAATAACAACAGATGCTTGAGGGGATGCGGAGAGAAGTGAACATTACTACATTGTTGGTGGGAGTGTAAACTTGTTCAACCACTTTGGAAAGCAATATGGAGGTTCCTCAAAATACTCCACATAGAGCTCCCCTATTTCCCAGCAATCCCACTTTTGGGCATTTACCCAATTGATCACAAATAAGACCACACTAAAGCTACCAGCACGACTATGTTAATTATTGCAGCATTATTTACCATAGCTAAGATATGGAACCAACCCAGATGGCCATCAGTAGATGAATGGATCAAGAAAATGTATGTATATATACACAATGGAATTCTATGCCTCCATGAAAAGTAATGACATTGCTCCATTTGTTAAGAAATGAAAAGGCTTGGAAAAAAATATATTAAGTGTATTTGTTAGATTGGAAGTTAAACAAATGATATTATTGTTAATATTAATTTTATTGCAATTTCAGGGAACTCTCCTGTCTCTGAACTCCTAACATTTGTATTTTGGGATTTGTCCCTGAAATCTAGGATTCAGCAGGGCTCAAAATAAGCCAAGATCTTGCCCATGTAGTTGTAACTCTTTTGTGTAGTATTCTCACAATTAAAAAAATAAGCCAAGAGTATTTGAATTCTACTACTAAGGTTTAATGAAAGATCTCTACGATCTTTCTCTTAAGTGTGTTGTAGAAACCAAAGCTGAAATTAACTTGGACTTTTGTGGTGGATGTAAATGTCTTAACTACCATCTCTGGTAGTTGGTACCATTAAATTTCAATTAGCCATCACAGGCTCAAGCTTGTAATCCTAGCTACTCAGGAGGCTGAGATCTGAGGATCGTTATTCAAAGCCAGCTCGGATAGGAAAATCCATGGGGCTCTTACTCCAATTGACTGCCAAAAAAACTAGAGGTGGAGATGTGTCTCAAGTGGTAGAGTGCTAGCCTTGAGGGACAAAGCACAGGTTATGAGTTCAAGCCTAGCTACTGACCATCAATTAAAAAATTCAGAGTTTCCACTGTGAGTGCTATATTCTTTTAGAGACTGAAGTAGTTTTTTTTTGCATAGTCTTTCAAACATCAGCATCTCTAATGGTGAATCATTCTAGATCCTTCTTTTCCACTTGATTAATTGTTAGTCTCCAGGTGTAGAGTGGCCAAGAGGCTTGCAGAGCAAGAACTCGGATATTAAATTGGCTAAAAAGAGATAAAATTAAAATTTATTCTTTGGTTGCAAATACCACATTTTTGCTATGTGTTTGCTAGCCCTGGCACTTGAACTGAAGGCCTGGGTGCTGTTCCTGAGCTTTTGTGTCCAAGACTATTGCTCTATCACTTGAACCACAACTCTACTTCGGGCTTATTGGGGGTTATTGGAGATAAAAGTCTCACAGACATTCTGTCCCTGGGTGGTTTCAAACTAGAATGCTGAGTAGCCAGGATTACAGGTATATGCCACCAGCATCTGGCTCAAATACCACCTATAACGTTAAAAGTCAAGGATATCTGTTAACACCTATCTCTGACAGATGTACAATATTTTACTCCTCACTGAATGAATGTTCCTTTGAACAGTATTGCATCAAATGTAGTGGACTCAAGTTAGGTCTTGAACACCAACAATCTGGTTTGGTGGAAGCGGCCTTGTTTTTCTACACTTATTTGGCCGTTGGTGTGGATTGTAGAAAAAAAGACAATTCAGTAAAAACAAATTCAAAGAGTCTGAGACAATTACACAAGTTCTGGACATCACTTCCTCATGGGCTGCTGTTGTGCAGGCCTAATATTTGATCTGAAGAGAAACTTGGAATTACAAAAGTTAAAACCCAAAGTCTAGTAACCTCTAAAATGCCTGTGTAACTCCTTGGTCCTCTACCTGATACTAAATATTGCAGACTTCTCCTTAGTGAACAATAAGTTATCAACTTCATTCCTGGTTCCAGCACAGACTTGGCTCAGGTCTGTGAACCTGACTGTAGACGTTTGAATCTTCATAGTGTGAATGGAAATTTGGCCTCCTACTAAGATAGCAGTTTGAGGGACTTGGATAGCTGTGGGCAAGTCTCTTTTTAATAGGCTGTTCTTTGTACACATTTGGTTTAGATGTAGGGATTCATAACTAACTAGTCGCAGTGGTCACCTCAGGGTAGAGCAAGAGAGACAGAGTAGAGGGACAGTGATCAAGCTCACGCCATCTGCCATTTTATGCTGCTTTAATTGACATGTTCTTCATGTATTTTAATAATTCAAGAATAAAAATTAACATTACATATACATTTTTTAATTGCTTATTTGTTTCTGACAAAAATTAAAAGTAAATATGAATTTAAATAGAAAGGCAGTATGATAAGAGCAGGGAAAAGGAATGGAACAATGATCATGGGCAGCTCCTGAAGTCCAACCTAGAGGTTTTATTTACCAACATTGGGGAATAAAATGAAACTATGTAACAAGGCAGGCCTGCCTGCTTTTTCTCAGCAACAAGGCAGCCCTGTCTGCTTTCCTTAGCAACACAACAGCCCTGCCTGTGTTCTCTCATTTATGCCAGAGTCAAAGGGGTGAATAGACCATGACTAAGAGAGGAAATTAGAGCTGTCATTGAAAGATCAAAAAGAACAAGCCCTGGATATGTCTGGAAACCTATAAAGCATCTGAAGCCTTAAACACTTAGGCCTTTCAGAGAGAAAGCCAAGATGTGCTTTGAGGTCTGTAGATTCCCTTACTCAGAGAACACACAGAACTCCCAATGACAGAATCATCCCTGCCAACAATAGAAACTTCCTAGTGAGGCTCAGGGAAGAAAAGACACATTAAACTTTTCTCACTGCCAGAAACCATCACACACTCAGAGGGCACCAGGACAATACAAGAGGGAGGCCTCAGCCCTATTACAAACAATGGATGAAGCTCAGATGCCCACACATAATCTCATGTTGTACTCAGACCTCCTAAAGGTTCAACACCTTCCAGATGATGTCCGCAGCCCTTCAGAAAGATCAATCTGTGATGCCCAGCTCTAAAGCCCACCCTGTGTTTAGGGGCCCCCTGAGCTCAGCTTCTGCTCCTGAACCTGCCCATGTATTCTGTAAAGAGCCCAGAGGAACCCTTGGCATTTGTTGTGCCTCAGAATTCAGGCCACAGTGAGGCTTCTGCAGCCCCCACCCTTGCTCCAAGCATAACCACCAACAAGGGAACACCCCCAGGTTCCACCGCAGACCTCTAATTTGTAATAAAAAGAGGCTGTGCTTGTGCTGACACAGTCACCAGTCAGCAGTCCAGGCAAAGGGGCATCTGCTAAGGCCACCTCAAGTAGCTGTGGAGTTCTGACATCAAGAGAGAGGCAGGCAGGTGCACCCATAGAGGCTGCCTTTGAGAAGCTCCTCTTCCAAGTCTAGGCCTGCCTGGTGGCCTTTGAAGCAGAGTATGACACTGCAAAATTTCACAGCACACTAGAAGGACCAGACAAGCAATGGCCCTGTGCTCAGAGACCTAACCAAGGCAGGAAATGAGAGAGAGAGAGAGAGAGAGAGAGAGAGAGAGAGAGAGAGAGAGAGAGAGAGAGAGAGAGAGAGTCTATCTGTGCTTAATACCTATTTCAATATCCTTGGTGAGTAATGCATATTTTTATCAAGAAATAAAGAGGAAAACTTCAAACTCTAACTGATGGAGTAGCTAGGATCAGTCTAAACTTCCTACCATAAACAATCACAAAAGTGGAAGCTATGTAAAACTATATATGTATATAAATGTATATATAATATAAACATGTAGGCATATATATGTATATTCACGTATGCAATGTGAATATATAATGTATAATATATATATATATATATATATATATATATATGTATACAGAGGGAAAAATAGAAATACATAGTATTTGAAAGAATAAAAATAAATACCTTCCCAATTTTAATTGAAAGCATGAACCTTCCATGCAGGAATCTATCAGCTCAAAAATGTCAATTAACATAATTACACAGGTCCACATTAAGACACATTCTAATTAAACAAAAACAGAAAACTTCCCAAAGCACAAAGACAAAATTCATCATACATAAATAATCTTCAATGATATTAAGACTAATTTCTCATCAGAAACTAGATACACTATTAGACAGCAAGGGCAACAAATTTAAAATGTTAAAAGTACACATCTAAAAACCACCTTTCTAACAAATATACTTCCTCCAAATGTAAGAGATGAGCTAAGTACCTACCGATGGCTCAGGCATATAATCCTAACTACTCAGGAAGGTGAATTGTGAGGGTGGTAGCTCAAAGCCACTCTGGAACTTGTCCCCTCAGGAGGAAGTTGTAGGACACAGCTGTCCTTGAGAAGGACGGAGGCCTTTGTGCAGTGCTATTGCTGGAAAAAGACATTGGATAAGGTGGCCATCAAGAATGGAGGCTATTAACTAGTGTCTACAGAGAAGCAATTTATAAGATTCAGTAGTCCTCTAGAAAATCAGAGGATTTTGACCACTGTCCTAGTAGTTTCAGAAATGCCACGAGAATGACCAAAGCAACCTTAAGCCACATGGATTCCTTAGCAACAGTCTTTGAGGTCCAAGAGCTAGAGTGTCAATGCTGGAAGGCTATGATTGGTCCGCTATTTCTCTGACCTCACTGGGCCAGACTCTGATTGGTCCATTTCTTCTATGACATCACTATGCCTGGTTGTGATTGCTCCATTGTGTGAGGTCATGAAGGATATATAGGAAACCACTGTGCTCCAACCTATGTTAGTTAACAGAGCTTGGAGCTCTTGCTTAATGACCCACTGGACTGAATCAAAGTTAAATGATTTTTTTGGTAGTGGGGACGGGCTGTTATTTGGATTTTGGTATTTCTTTTTACTCTTTCTGGGTTTTCCTTTATTTTATTTAATTTATTTAGGTAGACTAGCTACTTGCTGTTGTAGCAGAAGGATGGAAGTACAGAAAGAATCAATCTCAAGCTCCTTGAAGGAGGAGATCATGAAACAATACCAGAAGAAAGAGCTCTTCCACACAGGTACCATGGAAAAGTGAAGCTGGCTCATTCCCTCCTCACAGACAAGGACGTGGCATTTAAAATACTCTGGAAGTGAGAGTCCTCATCATTGGATAAAGAATGAGATATATATTTTTAAGAATATATGGCACAAACACATCATCAGGTTGTACCAGGTAATGGAGAAGGAAAAGTATGTGTATCTCATCATGGAACTGGCCACTAGGGGATACCACCTGGGGTGGTTCTGAAAATTCGGCCGCCTATATGAGGATGAAGCCAGGAGGCTTGTCACACATGTAAGTGCAGTACACTACTTACACCAAACAAAATCATACACGAAAACCTTAAGTCCAACAATATCCTTTTGGACACCAAAGACAGTATCAAGGTCGGTGGATTTGGTCTGAGCATCTGGCTAACCCTGGGGCAGTTGCTAATGAATGTATGTAGTACTTCTATTCCATCCCCCTGACATGTTCTTGGAAGAAATGATGGCCTGGTGCAGGTGTCTCAAACCTGTAATCCTAGCTATTCAGGAGACTGAGATCTGAGGATCATGGTTCAAAGCCAACCCGTATGACTCTACCCTCTGAGCAGACTCAAACTGATTCCAAAGACTAATTTGAGTAGGAATGGCAGAGGATAGAGTTGGCTAGCAAAATAGCTACCATTCTTCTCAGAACAAGCTGCTGAATGTGGGCCCAGATGAATTGGTTTATAAAATGTGAGGTGTGCATAAATTATGACTCATCCACAAAAGGCTACAATTAATATATGTCGGTCATGGATGGACACAAAATAATCTATTTATGTGAAATATATTGACTAAAGTTCATAAGGGAAAAAGAGAAGATTAAAAGTTTCTGGGGCTGGGGGACAGTGGCTGACACCTATAATCCTAACTACTCAGGAGGCTGAGATCTGAGGATCACAGTTGAAAGCCAGCCCGGGCAGGAAAGTATGTGAGACTATTATCTCCAATAAAACACTAGAAAACCGGAAGTGGCGCTGTAGCTCAAGCGGTGGAGAACTCGCCTGGAGCTGAAGAGCACAGAGACAGTGCCCAACCCAGAGGTCAAGCCCCATGACAGACCAAAAACCAAACCAAACAAAACAAAAGTTTCTGGTGCAGGTCATTGTGTGGATTCCATCAGTATTGAAAAGAAAGTTCACAAGCAGAGGTAATGGTTAAAAAGCAGTGTGGATATAATTAATGTCACTGAATTTTATACTTAGCAAGCATGAGGTCCTGTGTTCAAACCCCTGCACTTCAAAAAAATGCTTAATCTTCCTTCTGTTACCTACCTTAAATGGTAGGTGCTCTTCTACTGTTATGATTGTATTGCTCAGAGCTTCTCTGGTGGATGTTTATTCATGCTTTTACATATAATCCATTATTTGAATATTGATATTGAGTTTCAAAGTTTGAATATTGATGTTGAGTTTCAAATACAGGCAAAGCCTGTATTTCTAACTCAAGAGGCTAAAGCAGGAAGATGCCTATTCAGTCAAGGCTGCATAGAGAGGTCCTTCCTAAATTCAGATGCTAGAGCTGAAACTGGACGGACAATTGTTTGTAAGCAATTACAAGTGAGAGATAAGTTTCTAATCATATTAGGTTTTGGTCATGTCAGTTTGGATATATTTACATGAATTTTAAAAATTTTCACTTTCCCCTTACTCTCAGTATGTCATTTTGAAACTTTGTAGTACGTTTTTGTTTACTGCACTTAAAAAAAAAAAAAACAGTTTTCCTTTGTATCATATTAAACATGATTTTTTCTGTATTACAATTTATTATTTATTTTTGAAATTTTTTATGTTTTTTTTTCTCCATCTAGGGACAGGCCACTGTCTCAGAGATTTTGTTCAGTTCTGCCAATTGAGCCACAGCTCAACTTCCGGCTTCTTTCTTTTTGAAGAGTCTCATACGAACCCCAGCACTACTAAGGAAGCTGAAATCTGAGGATCTTGGTTTGAAGCCAGTCTGAGCAGCAAAGTCTGAGGGTTTTCTTTTATTATTATTTTGCCATTGGTTATGGGCCTGAAAACTAGGCTTTGGCACTGTCCATCAGCGTTCCAGCTTAAGGTTAGTGCTCTATCAACTGAGCTGCAGCAACATTTTCAGCTTTTCCTGCTTATGTGGTTCTGAGGAATCAAACCCAGGTCCTCATGCATGCAAGGCTAGCACCCTACCAGTGAGCCAACTTCCCAGATGAAGTCTGAGATTCTTTTTCTTTTTTTATTTTATTTTATTTTTTATTTTTATTTTTTTTAATTTAATTTTATTTGTGAACATACTGTACAGAGGGGTTACAATTACATGGGCAGGATATTGCGTACATTTCTTACCAAGCATTGCAGCCTCCTTTGTTTACCCTTCACATCCCTTCCCAGCCTCCCCCCTCCCCCGCCCAATCCCAATCCTTCTCCTTCCCCCTTCCCCCGCCCCCCACCGATGTTGTAAAGCTCGTTTTGGACATGACAACTTGTACTTCTCATTGTTGCAACACGTCCACCTGTATCCTTAAACAACTGGTTTTTCCCCATCTCCTCCTCAAGTTATACTGACATCAAATATAGTGAAAGCAGGGGTCATACTGTGGGGGAGGGACATACAAAGCAACAAAGAGATAATCTTATAAATGCGTTAGAAACACATGCATGAAAGAAAAAAACATTAAAATACATATCTAAGGGTTCATTTTCTTAACATCACATTATCTGACCTTTTCCCCTTGACTCATACATATACTAGATATTGCAAATAAGGGAAACCATGGGGCCTATGTTTTAGCCTCTTGAGGAAACAGAATTACAGTTATGAGCCACCAGTAATGGGCTGATTGGCTCATTGCAGCCTCAGTTATTGGTTCTTTTTCTTCTAGTCTTCTTTGCATTTCATTCTTTGTGAATGTGCTAGTGCTGGAGCCAGAACTCATGCAAGGCCTGGCCTGTTTCAGGATGCTGAAATCTGACCATCATGGTTCAAAGCCAGGCTGAGCAGGAAAGTGTCAGATCCTTACCTCCAATTAACTGCCAAAAATCTGGGAGTACTACAGTTCTAGCCCCAGGTTGGCCCACAAGCAACTGTCTTGTGGACTTTCCTGCTAGAATTGGCCTTTACACTGGATACCCATATTTCTGCCTCCTGGAGAATTACAGGCATGAGTCACCAGCCCTAGGTTCTCTTCTTATTTACATTTTTGTGATCCTGAGGCTGGATCTCTTAGCAAGGGCACTGTTTCATAGCTTTCTCACTCAAGCCTGGTGCTTTACAACTCCATCAAGATTCACTACTGTTTTCTTGTTTACATGTTTTGCTGGTGATTTGAAGATTAGAGACCATAGCCCTCAGATTTAATCTATCTTAGTATTTAGGATTACACACAAAAGAAGTGGCACTGTAGCTCAAGTGGTAGAGCACTAGCATTGAAATGAAGAGCTGAGGGACAGTGCTCAGGCCCAGAGTTCAAGCCTTTCAACCGACCAAAAAAAGAGGATTATACACAAAAACCAAAATCTCATCACTCATTAAAAAAAATTAATTGAATTTTCTTATACATTTTTTAATTTCTACTTTTTATTTCCATATGTATGCTGGGCTTGGAGCTATAAGTCAGTGCCTAGGTATTGTCCCAGTTCCTTTTTTTTTGCCTGTCATGGAGCCTGAACTCTGGGCCTGGGCGCTGTCCCTCAACTCTTCAGCTTGAGGCTAGAGCCGTACCACTTGTGCTACTGAGCCACTTCTGATTTTTCCTGCTTATGTGTTGGTGAGGAATTGAGCCCAGGGCCTCATGCATGCAAGGCCAGCACTTTCCCTCTGAGTCACTTCCCAGGCCCCTCCCAGTACATTTTTAAAACTAGCCCTCTAATATGTGAGACACAGCACAATTCGGAGCTTCTAAAAAAAACTGTAATTGACTAATTAGCGTAGAGTTCATGGACTCCCCTGCCTTAGCTGGCCTTGAGTACTGATCCTCAGATGTGAGACCCTTGAGTAAGTACAGTAACAAGTGTAAGCTAACTCAATTTTGCTCATTTTAACCTCTGAAATCGGCTCTCCCTTTTCTTCTTCCAACTTTCTTTTCATTTATTTATTTTATTCTTGTGTGTGCTGGTCCTGGAGCTTGATCTCAAGGTGTGGGTATTGTCCCAGAAATCATTGTCTCATTTCTGCCATTGGGGCCACATCTCAACCCCAGGGGTTTCTTGTTTTTTTTGTTTTTCTTCTTTTTGGTGGCTCATTGGAGATAAGTGTCTCATGCAAAGCACAGAATGTCTCAGGAAGCCGAAATCTGATTATCAGTTTGAAGTCAGCCTGCACAGAGAATTCCATGAGACTCTTTACCTCTAATTAGCTGGTAATCATCCCACTGATTAGCTGAGAGTAATAGAACACCAGCCTTGAATAAAGTAGAACAAATTCAACCCCCATGACTGGCGCACACAGAAAAAAATGTTCCATGTACTTTCCTGCCTGGAATTGCCTTTAAATGTTTTTTTTTTTTGATGAGTTCTGGGAAGATGGTGGAGGAGAAGCTGGAGGCTAAACAAGCTCTTGCATAGAAAGCAATTTTAGTGTTCCAATAAACAGTCCTAAGCCAGAGAATCACACCAAGTGTGCCATCACAGGACAGAGAGTTAGCCCAGAGAGGGAAAATCCAGGCAAGGACACAGATATAAGCACTTGCCAGTGGCCACGGATGTGGCGGCAGCGGCGGCAGCCATAGCCACCGTACCTGCAACAAAGAGAGTCTGGGACTTAAGCACCAGACGCGGCAAGAGAGCGGTTTCTACTCAACACCAGCAAGAACTGACAAGGGGCACACATCTTCATCCTGAAGTTCGCAGACCAGAGATGAGCCAGGAACCAAGCCTCTGGCATGAGTAGAAGCCTGACATCCTCACTCCTTCTCAGGGAGCAGAGGAGGGAAGGCCAACCCTCCCCCACCCCATTACCGGAGATCTCCATCTTGGATACTGAAGAAGCCTGGCTGTTCATCTAGCTCCAACTCAGGCCTTGGAAGAAAACAAGAGTCATTTAGCAGGTCACAGGAACCTAACCTGACCTGCCAGGCTCAGCTCCTCCCTGGGAAAATCACCCAGCTTGAGTAGCCAGCTCCAGGAGTGGCTTTCTTCACTGGGTAAAGAGAGCCAGAGGCTGCCCCTCCCTACAGGAGCCTTGACAATCAATTGAAATTCAGTAAACATAAACCCTGAGAAAGGCTCCAGGCTGGGCTCTGTGAGTTTCTCAGAAGCTAACTCCTCAGGGAAAAGCTGCTGTTTGCTGAAAGGCCTCAACTTTACCCAGAACCTAGCCTCATCACAGCATCTCCAAACTAGAGGAAAGAGCCATCTCCCTCTTTTGTGAAAGTCAAAGTAGATCTCTGTCCCATTGAACTAGTCTGGGAGTAGGATCACAAAATCCTTGGTAAAGCAGAGCATTTTTCTGCCTGCTCAAACAAATTGACTAAAGAAACCATCCAAAGCACAGGAAAATCAAACACCACAAGCAGACCAGATAATCCAACAAGAGACTGGTTATGGACACAAGGGAGATACATGAACGTCCCATCACCCCAAAAAATCAAAGATCTTTTTTTTTGTACCTTTTATAATTTTTTTCTAAACCTTTTTTTAGATTTTTAACTTTAAAAATTTTTGTTTTCTATTAACATTTTTTTCTAACTCATAATTTTTGTTTTGGGGTTATATGTCTGTGTGTTTTTTTTCTTTTTTAGAAATTATTTTCTTTTGTTTTTTTTTTCTTTTTTTTATGTGAACATACTGTACAGAGGGGTTACAATTAAATGGGAAGATAATGAGTACATTTCCTATCAAGCATAGTAGCCTCCTCCTTTGTTTATCCTTCACATCCCTTCCCAGCCTCCCGATGACGATGTCCTCCCACCCAATCCTCCCCCCACCCCACCAAAGTTGTAAAGTTCGTTTTCGACATGACAACTTGCACTTCTCATTGCTGCAACGGGTCCACCTGTGCCCTTATTTGAACGACTTATTTTGCCCCTTCCCCTCCACAAATTAGACTGACATCAAATAGAGTGAAAGCAGGGGTTATACTGTGGGGGAGGGACATACAAAGCAACAAAGAAATAATCTTATAAATGCGTTAGAAACAAATGCTTGAAAAAAAAACATTTAAATACATATCTTAGGGCTCATTTTCCTAACTTCACCTTATCTGACCTTTTCTGCTGGACTCATACATGTACTAGATATTGAAAATAAGGGAAACCATGGGACCTATGTTTCTTTGGGCTTGGCTTACTAAACTTAATATAATTTTTTCCAAGACTTTGAATTTCCTAACAAATGGGGCAATGTCATTCTTTCTGATGGAGGCATAGAATTCGATTGTGTATATATACCACATTTTCTTGATCCATTCATCTACTGAGGGGCATCTGCGTTGGTTCCAGATCTTAGCTAAGGCAAATAATGCTGCAATAAACATAGTTGTGCTGGTAGCTTTAGTGTGGTTTTGTTTGTAAAAATTTGGGTAAATGCCCAAAAGTGGGACAGCTGGGTCATAGAGGAGCTCTATGTGGAGTCTTTTGAGGAACCTCCATACTACTTTCCAATGTCGTTGAACAAGTTTACACTCCCACCAACAATGAAGTAAGGTTCTCTTCTGTCCACATCCCCTCCAGCATGTGTAGTTGTTAGAGTTCTTCATTTTTGACATTCTAAATGGGGTATCTCAATGTTGTTTTGTTTTGCATTTCTTTTATGGCTAAGGAGGTTGAGCATTTCTTCATGTGTCTATTGGCCATCCTTCCTTCTTCTTCAGAGAAGTTTCTCTTTAAGTCTTTAGCCCACTTATTTATTGGGCAGTTGTTTCTTTGAGGATTTGTTGTTGGGGGATTTAATTTTTGACTTCCATGTATATTTTAGATATGAGTCCCTTGTCCGGTGTATGGCTAGTGAAGATCTTCTCCCAATCTGTAGGCTTTCTATTGTGCTTGCTAGCTATGTCCTTTGCCATGCAGAAGCTCTGCAACTTCATGCAATCCCATTTGTCCAACCTTTCTTTGATTTGTTGTGTTTCCGGGTCTCTATTCAGAAAATTTCGGCCTGCGCCACGGAGACCTAGGGTTTCTCCTATTCCATCCTGCAATGCTTGCAGAGTGTCTGCTTTGACTCCAAGGTCTTTGATCCATTTGGAGTTGATTCTGGTGCAAGGTGATAGATAAGCGTCTAGTTTTAGTTTTCTACAAGTATTTAAACAATTTTGCCAGCACCATTTACTGAAGAGGCTTTCTTTCTTCCATTCTATTGTTTGTGCTCCCTTATCGAAGATTAGATGACTATAAGTCTGTAGATTCATTTCTGGGTTTTCAATTCTATTCCATTGGTCCTGAGGTCTGTTCTTGTGCCAGTGCCAAGCTGTTTTGATTACTATGGATTTATAGTAGAGTTTGAAATTTGGTATTGATATTCCTCCAGCAGTGTTCTTTCCATTGAGGAGCATTTTTGCTATTTGGGGTCTTTTATTATTCCATATGAATTTTTGGATTGCCTCTTCTATTTACCTGAAGTATGAGGTTGGAATTTTGATAAGTATCACATTGAATTTGTAGATAGCCTTGGGAAGTATTGCCATTTTCACAAGATTAATCTTTCCAATTCAGGAGCATGGGAGGTTTTGCCATTTTCTAAGTTCTGTTTTGATTTACTTTTTCAAGTTTTTAAAGTTTTCATCATAGAGGTCCTTCACTTCCTTGGTTAAGTTAATTCCTATTATTTTACTTTTTGTGGGGCTATTGCAAATGGAGTTGCATTCCGAATTTCAGTCACACTTTTCTCATTGTTGGCATACAGAAAAGCCATTAATTTTGGGGGGTTAATTTTATACCGTGCTACTTTGCCAAAGTTTTGAATCAGCTTGAGTAATTTGGGAGCAGATTCTATGGGATTCTTTAAATGCAAGATCATGTCATCTGCAAAGAGGGAGAGTTTTATTTCTTCTTTCCCTATATGGACCACCTTTATGTTTGCATCTTTTCTTATTGCTGTTGCTAGGCATTCTAATACTAGATTGAAGAGAAGTGGAGAGAGTGGACATCCTTGTCTTGTTCCTGAGTTAAGAGGAAATGGGTTTAATTTTCACTATTAAGTATAATGCTGGCTGTAGGTTTGTCATATAAAGCCTTTATTTTATTGAGGAATATCCCATGGATTCCTAATTTTTCCAAAAACTTCATCATAAAAGGGTGTTGGATCTTGTTGAATGCTTTTTCTGCATCTATTGAGATAACCATGTGGTTCTTATCCTTGCTCCTGATGATGTGATGAATAAAATTAATTGATATGCGTATATTGAACCAGATTTGCATCCCTGAAATGAACCCTGTTTGATCATGTTGTGTGATTTTTTGGATGAATTGTTGACTTGGATTGGCCAAAATTTTGTTGAGAAGTTTTGTATCAATGTTCATCAAAACATGGGTCTATAGTTCTCTTTCTTTGATGAGTCCCTTCCTGGTTTTGGGATGAGAGTTATGAGAGTTATGATGGCTTCATAGAATGTGTTTGGTAGTGAACTTTGTCTGCTTTAAAACCGTCTGGTCCTTGACTTTTCTTAGCTGAGAGGTCTCTTATTGCTGTTTCTATTTCAATGCTTGATATAGACCTGTTAAGATGGTTTATCTCATATTGGTTTAGTTTTGACATGTCAATATTTGCTAGGAAAAGGTCCATTTCTGCCAAGTTCTCAAACTTATTAGCGT
Organism: Dipodomys spectabilis; assembly: GCF_019054845.1. Lineage (NCBI taxonomy): Eukaryota > Metazoa > Chordata > Mammalia > Rodentia > Heteromyidae > Dipodomys > Dipodomys spectabilis. The sequence continues at coordinate 1,052,610 of NW_024870997.1, forward strand.
AAAGTTTTGAGAAGTATTCACTTATAATGTTCTGAATCATGGTTGTTTCCGTGGTGATGTTTACATTCTCATCTCTGAGTTTATTTATTTGGGTGTGTTCTCTTTTTCTGATAAGATTTGCTAAGGGTCTGTCAATTTTGTTAATTTTTTCAAAGAACCAACGCTTTGTTGATTCTTTCTATAGATATTTTGGATTCTAATTCATTTAATTCTGATTTAATTTTAATTATTTCTTTCTGTCTACTGGATTGGGGTTTATTTGCTGCTCTTTTTCAAGGAGGTTCAGATGTCTCATTAAATTGTTGGTTTCAGATCTCTCCAATATGTTGATGTAGGAACTAAGAGCTATAAACTTGCCTCTGCTCACTGCCATTGCTGTGTCCTAGAGTTGCTGGTAATTTGTGTGCTCATTTTTGTTGAATAGCATGAATATTTGTATTTCCTTTCTAATCTCTTCCATGACCCACTCGTGATTCAGCAGAGTGTTGTTCAACTTCCATGTGTTACCAGACTTTCTTTGGTGGCTTTTGGTGTTGAGTTCTAATTTTATTCCCTTGTGGTCTGAAAGAATGCAAGGTATTACTTCAATGTTTCTGAATTTGGACAAGTTTGCTTTGTGGCCTAAAATGTGGTTTATTTTAGAAAATGTTCCATGTGCTGCTGAGAAAATCGTGTATTCTGGTGCTGCTGGGTGAAATGTTCGGTAGATGTCTGTTAAATCTAGTTGATCTATGCAGCTGTTTAGATCTGTAGTTTCTCTGTTGAGTTTTTGCCGAGTTGATCTATCTAGTGGGGAGAGTTGTGTGTTAAAATCCCCAACAATTAATGTCTTTGGATCTATGTGGAATTTGAGGGAAAGTAGTGTTTCTTGGATAAATTTGGGAGCTCCGTTGTTTGGTGAATAGATATTTAGAATTGTAATATCCTCCTGAAGGAGAGATCTGTTAATAAGTATGTAGCGACCTTCTTTATCTCTTCTAAGTAATTTTAATTTGAAGTCTACTTTATCTAATATTAGGATTGCAACTCCAGCTTGTATATGGAGGCCATTTGCTAGGTAGATTTTGTTCTAATCTTTCACATTGAAAATGTGTTTGTTTTTATGGGCAAAATTCCTGAAGGCAGCAGAAAGAATGATCGTGCTCTTTAATCCAGCTAGACAGTCTATGTAGCTTAATTGGAGAGTTAAGTCTGTTAATGTTAAGAAATAGGAGAGAGAGGTATTTGGGAGTTCCTGCCATTTTATCCACATTTTTGGGGGCTGTGGCAACTGTTTTCTTCCTATGGTTCTTGGATTCTCAGTTTGGGTGCAGTTTCTTGGCCTCTATTCTGGTCTTGTTGGTTTTCTTTGTGTAGGACATCTTTAAGAATCTTTTGTAGGGCTGGTTTGGTGGAGATGTATTGTTTCAATATTTCTTTGCTATGGATGGTTTTTATTTGGCTTTTAATTATGAAGGAGAGTTTAGATGGGTACAGTATTCTTGGAGGATAGTTGTTTGTTTTTAGGGCATGGCATACATCATTCCAGGCTCTTCTTGCTTTGATTGAATCTGCTGAGAAATCTGAAGAGATTCTAATTGGTTTCCATTTATAGGTGATTGATCTTTTCTCCTTGACAGCTTTAAGGATCTTTTCCTTGGTCTGAGTTGATCCTGTGTGGATTATAATGTGACTGTGGGATGTCCTATTCTGGTCTGGTCTATTTGGAGTTCTAAAAGCTTCTTGTATCTGAATAGGACTATCTTTTTACATGTTTGGGAAGTTCTCTGCTAGGATCCTGTTAAACAAATTTCCTAGGCCATTAACTTCTGTTTCTAGTTGCTCCTGTACACCCATTATCCTTAGATTAGGCCTTCTGATGGTGTCTTCCAAGTGTTGGATAGGTCTATCATATTTCTTGGACTTGGATAGTTCTATGTACTTTATCTATAATATCTAGGCTGTCTTCAATTTCCAAGATTCGATCTTCTACATGGTCTAACCTGCTGTCAAGACTTTCTACGTTGGTTTTTATTTCTTTTCCTTCTAATTGGTCAGTTTTGATAGCTTCAAATTCTTTGTGGAAGCTTTGTTTTAGATCTTGAATGGACTTCTTTACTTCCTTAATTTGGTGTTCAGTGTTTATTCTTAAATCACTTGTTTGATTGGTTATGGTTTCCTTGGACTCCCATTCCTTCTGTTGGGTTCCATTCAGCATTCCCTTTGTGGTCTCCGTGACCTCCTTCAGCTATTTGTTAATGGATCCCATGAATGCCTTTAGTGATCTTTGTGTAGTCTCATCCTGCTCTCTCAATTCCTGTATTACTTTTTGCTTAGCTTCCTTCTGTTCAAGCCATTCCTGTAGTTCTCTTTGAGTATTCTCAAGCTGCTCACGCAAATCCTGTATCAGTTTTTGAGTAGCTTCCTCACACTCATGATATTCCTGTATAAACCTTTGGATTGCCTCTTCTCTCTCCCTCTCACTCTCATGCAGAGTCCTTTGTAGGTTTTCAATCTTTTCCTGCCTTGACCTATTGTTTGCCTCCTCTTTCTCCCTATCACGCACATACAGAGTCCTTTGTCGGTTTTCAATCTTTCATTTATCATGTTTTCCTGCAGTGTTTATTAGAGCTTTTTGGGAATTCTCCTCTGGATTATTCATTATCCGTTATGTCCCCTGATTATCATGAGTGGGAGTTGAGATACCCGGACTTGCCATTTTTCTTGTGTTTTTCCAGCTTACTCTGCCCATTTGGGATGAAAATAACAACAGTTTTCTGCTAGAACACTAACTTAAGTCAAGCATCAACCACAGTCTGCATTTGCACAGTCCATAGTCTGCAGATAAAATCTAGTTCAACAGATACATCTATTAAACATCAAATAACTATATATTAATGGGGTACGAACCGCAAAGAAGAATTTGGAAAATCAGAAATTATTAGGGGTAGGGAGAGATGTGCGTAAAACATAGGAATAGAGAGATGTGGGAAGAGACAGGGAGAGTTAACTAAGTCCTAATCACAAAGCAGGAAATAGGTTGGGTAGTATGAAAGTAGAGAAAGAGAAAAAAAGAAGAAAGAGAAAGGGAAAAAAGAGACCAGAAAAAATAGAAAAGAAAAATTTAAAATATTATGCAGAATCGAAAACAAACTATTCAGAGAAGAATGTGAATATAATGAGAGAAAGGGAGGGATATAAATGAGATGTGAAAATCTTAGAAATTATAATACTTAAAATATTATATAGGTATAAAGAGGTAGTACTGCTATTAAGGAATTTAAGTCTCAGAGGTTTTAAATTGAGTAATAAATTTGTGGATTAAGTGTGTTCACAATGGGGGATAGGATCTAATAGTCAACTACGGGTTTATCTGAGGATGTGCAGAACAACAATTAAGTCACATGAAGAATGAAAGAGAAGAAAAGGTGAAAAGGGTAAGAGAGAAAGAAAAAGAAGATCAGAAGTTTAGTAGAGGTAAACAAAAAGAATTTTTTTTTAAAAAAACAAAGAAATAAAAAGAAAGAAAAATGCACACACACATGTACTCCTATAATAAAAATTATAAGAGGAAAAAAAGTTACTAGAAAACAATTTTTTTTTAAAAATTTAAAAATTAAAAATTTTCAGAAAAGAAAAAAAGTTTTTTATAAAAGGTACAAAAAAAATGAAGAAGAGAAAAAAGCAGTTCTTTCATTTTTCTGGGAGGGTTGGGAAAAATCCTGCATATCCCTTGTGTCCGTAACCAGCCTCTTGTTGGAGTCTCTGGTCTGCTTGTGGTTCTGTGGCTTGGTTGGTTTCTTAAGTCAGTTTGTTTGAACAGGCAGAGAAATGCTCTGCTTTACCCAGGATTTTGCGATCTTCCTTCCACTTTAGTTCAATCGGAGGGAGATCTGCTTTGAGTATCACAAAAGAGGGAGATGGCTTTTTCCTCAAATTTGGAGAAGCTGTGATGAGGCAGCAGCTGGCAAGAGCTCAGATCTGTCTCCTTGTCTGGATTTTCCCTCTCTGTCCTAACTCTCTGTCCTGTGATGGCACACTTGGTGTGATTCTCTGGCTGAGGACTGTTCACTGGAACTCTAAAACTGCTTTCTATGTGAATGATTGTTTTACCTCTAGATTCTCCTCTGCCATATTCCCAGAACTCTCTTTTTATCTTTTAAAATAATTTTTTTTATTTAGCTCTAGTGACCATTTGATCCTTTTTTTTTCCTTCTTGTTCTTTTCACGTTTTCTTCTCTTTCATGCTTTGCATGACTTAATTGCTGTTCTCATCCTCATATATACCCGTAGTTGATTATTTGACTTTAGCCACATTGTGCACACACTTAATCCAGAAATTTATTACTCAGTTTAAAGATGCTTAGACTTAACTTCCTTAATAGCAGTACTACCTCTTAATACCTATATAATATTTTTAGCATTTTTATTTTTAAGTTTTTCACATCTCCCTTCCATCCCTCCTGTTCTCTTATTCTATCCACATTCTTCTCTGAATATTATGTCTTCAATTTGCATAATTTTTAAGTGTTGCACTTCTTAATTTTTAATGTTTGTTTTCCTGTTTTTTCTTGACTTTTTTCTTTCTCTTTCTTCTTTTTTTCTCTCTCTACTATCATTCTATCCAAGCTATTTCCCGTTTGGAGTTTAGGATTTGTTATGTTAACTCTCCCACTGCCTTTCCACATCACTCTATGCCTATTTTTTACCACATCTCTCCCTAAACCTAATAATTTCTGTTTGCCAACTTATTCTTTGCAGTTCGTAGCTCAATAATACCTAGTTGTTTGAAGTTGAATAGATATATCTATTGAATTATATTGTATCTGCAGACTTTTGACTGTGCAACTACAGACTTTTGTTGATGCTTGCCTTAAAATAGTGTGCTAGCACAAAGCTGGTTTATTTTCATCCCAAATGGGTAGAGCAATCTGGAAAACACAAGAAAAATGGCAAGTTCAGGTATCTCAACTCCCACTCATAATAATCAGAGGACAAAAAAGATAACGAATAATCCATACAAGTGTTCCCAAAAAGGTCTACAAATACTACTGGTAAACATGGTAAATTAAAAGATTGAAAACCTGCAAAGGACTCTGTATGAGCGTGATAGGGAGAGAGAGGAGGCAAAACAAAGAATATCATGAGTGTGAGGAAGCTACTCAAAGTTTGATACAGGAATTGCGAGAGTAGCTTGAGAACACTTAAAGAGAAATAAAGGAATTGCATGAGCAGGCTGGGATCAGTCAAAGAGAAAGTCATGAATGGCGTGAGCAGGCTGAAAACACTCAAAGAGAACTATAGGAACTGCGTGAATATGAATAAGCTAATCAAAGAGTAATAGAGGAATTGAGAGGGGGGGATGAGAATACAGAAAGATCACTAAAGGCATTCAAGGAATCCATAAACAGAGAGCTCAAACAAATCAGGGAGACCACAAAAAGAAGTGCTGAACGTAACCCAAAAGAAGGAATGGGAGTCCTAGGAAACCATAACTAATCAACTAAGTGATTTGTTAATAAATACTGACACCAAATTAAGGAAGTAAAGAAGTCCATACAAGATCTAAAACAAAACTCCAACAAGGAATCTGAAGCCATCAAAGGTGACCAACTAGAAGGAAAAGAAATAAAAAAGTAGAAAGACTTGATAGTAGGTTAGACCATCCTGAAGATCGAATTTCAGGGATTGAAGTCAGCCTAGTTATTATAGAGAAAGAACATACAACCATCCAAGACAAATCCAAGAAATATGATAGAGCTATTCAACAATTGGAAGACACCATCAGAAGGCCTAATCTGAGGCTAATGGGTGTAGAGATAGAAGTTAATGGTCTAGGAAATTTGTTTAACAGGATTCTAGCAGAGAACTTTCCAAACATGCAAAAAGATAGGTCTATTCAGACAAAAGAAGTTTTTAGATCACCAAATAGATGAGACCAGGATAGGGCATGCCACCATCACATTATAAACTACACACGTTCAATTCAGACCAAAGAAAAGTTCCTTAAAGCTATCAAGGAGAAAAGCTCAATCACCGGTAAAGGGAAACCAATTAGAGTCACCTCAGATTCCTCAGAAGAAACAATTAATGCCAGAAGAGCCTAGAATGATGTATGCCATGCCCTAAAGACAAACAAATATCAACCAAGAATACTGTACCCAGATAAACTCTCCTTCATAACCAACTAGATCACAATAAAGGCCAAGCAACAGTACCCAAACTGAGAATCCAAGAGCCATAGGAAGAACCAAGTTGCCGCAGCCACAAGAATGTGGATAAAATGGCAGCAGCTCCCAAATACCTCAGTCGTATCTCTCAACATTAACGGACTTAAATCTTCAATTAAACGACATAGACTGTCTACTTGGATTAAAAAGCAACATCCTTCTATCTGCTTCTTTCAGGAGTCACATCTTGCCTGTAAAAACACACATTTTCAATGTGAAAGGTTGAAACAAAATCTACCAAGCAAATGGCCCCCATAACCAGGCAGGAGTTGCAATCCTAATACCAGATAAAATAGACTTCAAATTAAAATAAGAGAGAAAAGATTAAGAAGGTCTCCACATACTCATTAAGAGATCTCTCCTTCAGGAGGATATTACAATTCTAAATATCTACTCGCCAAAAAATGGAGCTCCCAAATTTATCCAAGAAACACTACTTTCGCTCAAATCCCACATAGATCCACAGACACAGGCTGAAATTTTCTTAATAGAGACCCAGAAGCACAACAAATCTAAGAAGGGTTGAACAAATGGGATTGCATGAAATTGCATAGCTTCTGCATGGCAAAGGACATAGCTAGTAATATCAATAGAAAGCCCACAGATTGGGAGATGGTCTTCACTAGCCATACAACAGACAAGGGTTTCATATATAAAATATACCTGTAACTCAAAAAATTAAACCCCCCAACAGCAAACCTTCAAAGAAAAAACTGCCCAATAAATAAGTGGGCTAAAGACTTAAAGAGAAACTTCTTTGAAGAGGAAAGAAGGATGGCCAATAGACACATGAAGAAATGCTCAACCTCCCTAGCAATAAAAGAAATGCAAATCAAAACAGCATTTAGATACCACTTCACCCCAGTCAGAATGGCTAGAATCAAGAACTATAATAACAACAGATGATGGAGGGCATGTGGACAGAAGGGAACCTTAATACATTGTTGGTGGGAGTATAAACTTTTACAACCACTTTGGAAAGTAGTATGGAGTTTCCTCAAAAGACTCCACATAGGGCTCCCCTATGATCCAGCAATCCCACTTTGGGGCATTTAACCAAATGTTCACAAGCAAAACTATAAGAAAGTTACCAGCACAACTATGTTTATTGCAGACTTATTTACCATAGCTAAGATCTGGAACCAACCCAGATGCCCCTCAGTAGATGAATGGATCAAGAAAATGTGGTATATATACACAATGGAATTCTATGGGTCCATCAGAAAAAATGACATTGCCCCATTTGTTAGGAAATGGAAAGATTTGGGAAAAATTGTATTAAGTGAAGTAAGACAGGCCCAAAGAACATAGGTCCCATAGCTTCCCCTATTTGTAATAACTAGTATCAGTCTGAATCAAGCAGAAAAGATCAGATAAGTCGATTTTAGGGAAATGAACCCTAAGATATTTATTCAAATGTTTTTTTTTTCTTTCATGCAATTGTTTCTAAAACAATTATAAGATCATTTCTTTGGTGCTTTGTATGTGCCTGCACAACTTTAGAACCCCTGTTTTCACTCTATTTGATGTTGTTATCATTTGTGGAGGGGAAGGGAAAAAATAAATCATTTAAATAGGCATATAGGTGGACCCATTGCAACGAGATGTACAAGTCATTATGTCAAAAACGAACTTTACAACTTTGGTGGGGGATTGAGGGTTGGGTGGTGGGACGGGGGGAGAATGGGATGGGAAGGGGAAACAAAGGAGGAGGCTACAATGCTTTATGAGAAATGTACTCATTGTCTTGCCCATGTAATTGCAACCCCTCTGTACAGTATTTTCACAATAAAATAAGTGGTCTATTTTGGAAAATGTTCCATGTAGTGATGAGAAAAAAGTGTATTCTGATGCTGCTGGGTGAAATATTCAGTAGTTGTCTGTTAAATGTAGCTGATCTAGGCAGTTCTTTAGATCTGCATTTTCTTTATTGAGTTTTTTCGAGTTGATCTATCTAGTGTGGATAGTGGTCTGTTAAAGCCCCCAACAATTCTTATCTTTGGATCAATTTGAGATTTTGGGGAAAGTAGTATTTGTTTCGGTGATCCATTGTTTGGCGAATAGTATTTATTATTGTAATATCCTCCTGAAAGAAAGATCCCTTAATTCATATGTAGTGACCTTCTTTATCTCTTCTCACTAATTTTAATTTGAAGTCTATTTTATCTGATATTATGACTGCAATTCCTGTCTGTTTATGGGGGCCATTTGCTTGGTAGATTTTGTTCCAGACTTTCACGTTCAAAGTGTGTTTGTTTTTATGAGCAAAGTGTGATTCCTGAAGGCAGGAGATAAAAGGATGTTGCTTTTTAATCCATCTAGACAGTGTATGTCGCTTAATTGGAGAGTTAAGTCCGTTAATGTTGAGAGAAAGGACTGAGAAGTGTTTGGTAGTTTCTGCCATTTTATCCACCTTCTTGGGTGCTGTGGCAACTTGGTTCTTCCTATGGTTTTTGGATTCTCAGTTTGGATGCCGTTTCTTGGCCTTTATTGTGGTATTGTCAGTTCTGTCTGTGTAGGACATCTTTAAGTATCTTTTGTAGGACCAGTTTGGTGGAGATATTTTTTTTTCAGTTTTTCTTTGCTATGGAAGGTTTTTATTTCACCTTTGGTTATGAAGGAGAATTTAGCTGTTTACACTATTAGTGGTTCATCCTTCGTCTTTAGGTCATGGCATGCATCTTCCCAGGCTCTTCTTGTTTTAATTTTCTCTGCTGAAAAAAATGAAGTTATTCTAATTGTTTCCCCTTCATAGATGATTGATCTTTTTTCCTTGACAGCTTTAAGGATCTTTTCCTTGGTCTGAATTGATCTTGTGCATATTATAATGTGATGTTGGGATGTCCTGCTCTTGTCTGGTCTATTTGGGATTCTAAACGTTTCTTGTATCTGAATAGGCCTATCCTTTTGCATGTTTGGGAATTTCTCTGCTAGGATCCTGTTAAACAAATTTCCTAGACCATTATCTTCTGTCTCTAGGTGCTCCTCTACACCCATTATTCTCAGATTAGGCTTTCTGATGGTGTCTTCCAATTGCTGAATATATCTATCATATTTTGGATTTGTCTTGGATAGTTGTACATTCTTTCTCCATAATATCTAGGCTGTCATCATTCACCGAAATTCGATCTTCTGCATGATCTAACCTAATGTCAAGACTTTATTCTTTGTTTTTCATTCATTTTCCTTCTAATTGTTTGGTTTTCATGACTTCAAATTCTTTTTGGGAGCTTTGTTTCAGATCTTGTATGGACTTCTTTACTTCCTTAATTTGGTGTTCAGTTCTTATTCTCAAATCACTTATTTGTTTGGTTATGGTTTCCTTATACTCCCATTCCTTCTCTCGGGTTCCAATCAGCATTCCCTTTGTGGTCTCCCTGAATTCTTTAAGCTGTCTGTTTATGGATTCCATGAATGCCTCTATTGATCTTTGTTTATTCTCGTCCCTCCTTTGCAATTCCTGTATTACTCTTTAATTAGCTTCCTCATGTTCATGCAATTCCTGTAGTTCTCTTTGACTGTTCTCAGCCTGTTCACGCAATTCCTGATATTCTCTTTGTCTCTTTTCAGCCTGCTCATGCAATTCCTGTATTTCTCTGACAGTTCTCAGCCTGTTCACACAATTCCTTTATTTCTCTTTGAGTGTTCTCAACCTGTTCACACATTTCTGTATCAACCTTTGAGTAGCTTCCTCATGCTCATGAGATTATTGTATTGATCTTTGGTTTGCCTCTGCTCTCTCCCTATCATGATCACACTGAGTCCTTTGCAGGTTTTCTATCTGTTCATTCACCGTGTTTCCCAGTAATATTTATTGAGCTATTGGGGAACTCTCCTCTGGAATACTGGTTATCATGAGTGGGAGTTGAGATACCAGGACTTGGATTTTTCTTGTATTTCTCTGGCTTGTTCTGTCCATTTGATATGAAAGTAACACCAATTTTCTGGTAGAATATTTTTTCAAAGGCATGCATCAACCAAAGTCCTGTAGTTGCACAGGCAAAAGGACTCAGATATAATCTAGTTCAACAGATACAATCTATTCAACATCAAACAACTATGGATTAATGGGCTAACAACAGCAAGGATGAATTTGGCAAACCAGAAATTATTATATTTAGGGACAAATATGAGGAAAAATAGGATTAGAAGAATGTGGAGAGGTAAAAGGAGAGTGAATTTAACCAAGTTCTAATCTCAAAGAGGGAAATGGATTGGACAGAATAGTAGGAGAGAGAAAAAACCAGACAAGAAAAAAATGGGAAAAACAAATATTAAATTTATGAAATGAATCTTTAAAATTATCTAAGTTTAAGGTGGTATTGAGAGAAGAACAAGATACGATGAGAGGAGGGGAAGGATAGAAAGGAGACATGAAAAACTAAAAACTAAAAATTCTCAAAAATTATATAGCCTAAAGAGATAATGCTGCTATTACATTATTTAAGGCTAAGAAGTTTTGAATTGAGTAATAAAATTCTTGATTAAGTGTGTATACAATGGGGGTAAGGTCTAATATTTGACGACGGGCATATATCTGAGGATGAGCAGAACAGCAAATAAGTCACACAAAAAACAAGGAAACAGAAGAAAAAATGAAAAGAATGAAAAAAAAAAGAAAAAAGGACCAAAAGGTCATTAGAGATTTAAACAAAGCACACTCACACACACATACACCTAAAATAAAAATTAGGAGAGAAGAAAAAAAGATTAATAGAAAACAATTTTTTTAAACTAAAAATTAAAAAAGGTACAAAAAAGAGTTCTTTTTTGGGGGGCGGGGGGGAGAAGTAGATGGGAAGATCCTGTATCTCCCTGTGTCTGTAACCAGTCTCTTGGTGGAGTCTCTAGTCTGCTTGTGGTGTTTGGTTTGCCTGTGGCATGATTGGTTTCTTAAGTCAATTGTGATCTTCCTCCCAGGCTAGTTCAATGAGAGGGAGATCTGCTTTGAGTTTCACAAAAGAGGGAGATGGCTGTTTCCTCTAATTTGAAGATGCTGTGATGAGGCTAGGTTCTGGGTAGAGTTGAGGCCTTTCAGCAAATTGTAGCTTTTCCCTGAGGGATAGCTTCTGAGACACTCAGGGAGCCCAGCCTGGAGCCATTCTCAGGGTTTATGTTTACTGAATTTCACTTGATTGTTTAGGCTGCTGTAGGGAGGGGCAGCCTCTGGCTCTGTTTACCCAGTGAAGAAAGTCACTCCCCTCGGGGCAGAGCTTTGTCTGCCTGGGATGGGTGACTTTTCCTAAGGAGGAGCTGAGCCTGGCAGTTCAAGTCAGGTGCCTGTGACCTCATAAATGACTCTTTTGTTTTTTTTCCCAAGGCAAGGCCTGAGTTGGAACTAGCTGCTCAGCTGGGCCTTTTCAATATCAAATATGGAGATCTCCGGGGGTGAGGGCGGGAAGGGTGGCCTTCCCTCCTCTGTTCCCTGAGAAGGAGTGAGTATGTCAGGATTCTACTCACGCTGGAGTCTTGGTTCCTGGGTTGTCTCTGGTCTGTGATCTGCAGGATGAAGATATCTGCTACTTGTCAGTTCTTTCTGGTTTTAAGTAGAATCCGGTCACCTGCTGTGTCTGGCACCATTGTCCCAGACTCTGTGTTGTTCTTTTGGCGGCTCGGCTGCTGCGGTTGCCACCACCACCGCAGCTGCAGCTAATGGCAAGTGCTCAAATCTGTTTCCTTGACTGGATTTTCCCTCTCTGGCCAAACTCTCTGTACTGTGATGGCACACTTCGTAATTCTCTGGCTAGGACTCTTCACTGGAACACTACAACTATTTTCTATGTGAGAGCTTCTTTAGCCTCTAGCTTCTCCTCTTCCATCCTCCCCTAAAGTAATCTGTTGTTGCTTTTTAAAAAACTGGTGCCAGTGTCTCATGCTTATAATCATCATAACTCAGGTGGCTGAGATCTGATAATCGAGGATTAATAACAGTCTGGGTAAGAAGGTCTGTGAGACTATTGTCTCATAAACTGGTTACCAAGAGACTAAAAGGAGCACTGTGGGCCAAACTAGTACAGTGATAGCCTTGAGAACAAGAGAACAGGGATTTCAACCAGGCCCTAAGTTCAAGCTTCTCATATTAAAAAAACGTTAAAAACAATTTGCCATCATTTGTAATTTCAGCCAATTTGTAATTTAAAGCCAATTTGCATCTCAGTTCGCACGTATTTGGGTGGGGGAACTAAACTTATGTAACAGTTAAAAGGAAAAAAAATGAGCACAAGTGTACAGGTGGCTCACGCCTGTAATCCTATCTTCTCAGGAGGCTGAGAAATGAGGATGGTGGTTCAAAGCCAGCCCTGGGCAGAAATGTTCCCATGAGACTGCTATTTCCAATTAACCACTAAAAAACAAGAATGGCACTATGGTTTAAACTTGTATGGTAGAGTACTAACCTTGAGCAAAGAAGCTCTGGGACAGCACCCATGCCCTGTATTCAAGCCCCATGTCTGAAGGAAAAAATAAAGATTTCAGGGCTGGGAAGGTGGCTAAGTGGTAGAGTGCTTTCCTTGCATGTATGAGCCTTTGGGTTCGATTTCTCAGTACCACATAAGCAGAAAAGCCAGAAGTGGCACTGTGGTTCAAGTGGTAGAGTGATATCTTTGAGGTGAAGACCTAATGGACAGTGCCCAGGCCCAGAGTTCAGGACCCATGATGGACAAAAAACAAACAAAAAAAGAGTTTAAACAAACGATGTGCACAATAGACTATACACTAAAGATGAAAGATTAAATTAATAAATTAATAATTAAAATGATGAACATTGTTTCAATTTTGTAGGTGGTGAATGTAGCAGAAAAAGTGATAAGAAATGATTCATTTCTAACAACTCTTCCATTTTTTAACCTCATTTACTACTTTTAAACTAAAGAGACATGTATCACTTTACAGAAAAACAAAATTGTACATGTATTTTAGCCTGAATTCCACATTCTATAATTTGCCTTTTAGTAAACAATCAGTATCTTTTCATATAAAATAGCTGTGATACCTTTATTTAATACTTCACATCTTTCCAGTATTTGGTTATATCAAAATTCCTCCTTTCCTTCTTTTCTTCTTTCCATTCCTTCATATCCTTTCCTCCTTTCAATCCTAGCAATTAAACTCAGGGCTTCATGCATTTTAAGTAGGTGCTCTACAAAATGAGCCATACACCTGCTCTTTTCGCTTTAGTCACTTTTGTTTTTGTTGGTCATGTGGTTTGAACTCTGCACCTGGACACTGTCCCTGCACTCTTCAGCTCAAGGCGAGTGCTCTACTGTTTCAGCCACAGTGCCACTTCTAGTTTTCTTGTGGATTATTGAGATAGGAGTCTCACACACTTTCCTGCCTAGATTTGCTTTGAACTGGGATCTTCAAATCTCAGCCTCCTGAATAGCTAAGATTAAAAGCATGAGCCACCTGCGCTCAGTGCTGCTTTAGCCATTTTTATGACAGGGTTTTCTGTTTATGACCAGCCCAGCATGGATCACAATCCCTTGATGACAGGGAGGGTTGTGTGTAGCAAGTCAGATACAGTGGGGAAACAACTTTCTCTGCCCATCACAGGGAGAATTTTGGAGTATTGTATTAGAAATTTCTAGAAGTGGGTTGTGAGGAGCATTCTGCTTCCAGGAGTCTCTTCCCACTTCCCAACATTCTAGTCCTGCCAGAAAGGGTCTATAGTAGAAGGCTCAGGATGGAGATAGCAGACTCTTATTTTCCTTGTTACCAATATGCCCACAGCATCGATTGTTCCATCTTAACTATTTGGATGGACATCTACCCTGATGATTTTTATGAGCACAAGAAACTTGTCATCCTGAAAAAACTTACACAGTATGACAAGCTCAACATGCCCTCTTCAGACTTGCTGTTCTGCTTACATATTCTTCTGGACCAGCTGGAGCAACACATGGCCTGTGAGACCAAGAAAAAGAGTAAATAATCCTTGTTTAGATGCCTTAGAGCTTGTGAGTAGAGATAGATCCGGTCTCAAGAGATGGGCCTGCTTGGCCAAAAGCCCTTTGTACTACCCAGCTTGGCAAAATGTCCTTTTATGGATGTTCTATGCCGGGTAATGTCTGTTCCCTTTCTAAAAGAACTTGGACATAACCACTCATTAGAAACACCCTACCTTCTCATCAGTGTTCAGTCCAAACTCAAGTTCTACAGCTTCTCCTACTAAATCCTCATAGAAGTTTAGTCACACTTTAACTTCTAGAGTGTACTCTAAGACTCCTGTACCTGTTTTCATTCTTATGTTTGTGTCACTGTAGAGAACTTCTTGCTGAACTCCAGATAAAGAACCCATCAGTGATGTCGCCTATGGTGACTGATGGAGATTGGAAGCCAACACTGGACTCCAGAAAGCATGTGAACATAGAGGCTTTTTTCAATGTGTAGAAAGGCCCAACTAGGTTTTGAGTCCTGTGGACATCCCACTGGTTCTGAACTCCACATGTTATGTAGGTGTACCTGCACATACCACCAAGGAAGAAGATGATCCAGAATGTCTTCCATTGATGTTCACAATTCACCTAGATCACATCCAAACCAGTAAAAAATGTTTTGGTCTTGGAGTGCAGGGTAAATATGTGCTAATGGAAAATGACCCCAGTCTATGTTCAGGAAAACCAATAAGTTAGGTCCAAAGTCTAGATTCAGTTGAGGAAAGGGAATCTATTTTCACAGAATATCCAGACCAATCTGTCCTTCTGCTGGGGATCCAATTTCCAGTTGAGAAATAAGATCTGTCCCTTCCTAGACTCAGGAAGAAAATACTGCCTTTAATGAGGAAGTAGATCATTTTGAGGACACTGAGGCAGAATTTGTGTCTGAAGGCAACTTAGAAGACAATCCAGATTTAGAGATTGCTTCCCCCCTTATTTAGAAAAACTTTATATTTCTTTTTGGTCCTGACTGTTGTAAAATGATCATTCTAGTTATTTTTCTAACGTTATTAAAATGTCAATGTTTATGTTATGTTATACAATTCATGAGCCTTAAATGTGTTTATTTTTCAACCTACAATGTAAAGCACCATGCACATGTGTTTTGTGTGTGGGAAAACAGAGTGACAGGGGGATGAACAAGAGAGCCTACTGGATATAAAGGGAATGGTTAAATGCACAGGGAGTTGCAAGGAAGCCAGGCCATGCCTGCATGTGGTGATAAGGTGGCTACAACAGATCTAGGACATACCAGATCAGATGACCTAGAAAGCTGTTCTGTCAATTGGGACATATGCTACAATACTTATAGTGGTATGTGGGACTTTCTTCCAACAATGAGTTCAAGTCTGTATACATATTCATTGTGCTTTGGGAAACATTGAAGAAAAAATTGGCTCCATTAACATAAAAATTCTACTTAGGGCTGAATATATTTGACAAAATACATAAGAAATATTGACACTGGAAAGTATAAGCCATCATCAATAGAAGAAAGAAGGCTTACATAGATGGACAAACAAAATCAGGAAGCAATTAAATCAGTTATATGGAAATACATGTTATATTCATTACATTTTATATAGTATATTATATGATATATAAGATCGAATACGATTTTTCATACTACAAGGGCTTTTAATTTTTTCAATTTTAAGTATTTTTTTCACATAATATTAGTGTAAAACATTATTGGGGAAAGCGGTAATATAACTTTGATTATAATTATATGAATACATATTTTTGTGTTTCTAGATATAACACTGATTATAAATAGATGAATAAATATAAACATATATTTGTATATCTGTCTATGAGGTGAATATAATGAAACAGGCTACACAATGTATAAAAAGGCGGTTATGAGTTAGTATATGAGACTCAGGCCTGTAATCCTAGTGATGTGGGAAGCTGAGTTCTGAGTTTTAGTTTCTCTTACTCCCATGCCATTAGATTTTCAGAGGAGACCTGGTCCCTCGAGTGTAGCCAAGCGACACGTATGCAGTTGGATCACACTCTGTGACCCCAGAGGAAAGTCAGTAGAAGTCAGGACAAGCCTCTTATGCTATGACAGTCTACTCAGTTCCTGTGCCAAGGTGGACATCTGCAGAACATCAGATGGAAAGTTGGCATTCCCTCCCAAAATGTTTTTGACTATCCTGAATTAAACCTTATTTCCCTTCCCAAGCTGCAAACACATAGAAATATGTCAAGGGCTCAAGAGAGATGGACAAAGACTTACAAATACATAAAATTATATACTTTTGGGGGGTGCCCAGTTGTCAGCTTGAACTCTGGGCCTGAGTGCTATCCCTCAACTCTTCAGCTCAAGGCTAGTGCACTACCACTTGAGCTACAGGGCCACTTCTAGCTTATTTTCTTTTTGCTTATGTGGTTCTGGGGAATCGAACCCAGAGCCTCATGCATGCAAGGCAAGCACTCTACCACTGAGCCACCTTTCCAGCCCCCAAATTATATACTTTGTTTCAGTTGTTTCAGTAATTCAATGACAAATCATGAAAGGCATATCTTGATTTTTCTTTTTTTAATGGAAATGGGAATATACACTGAGTGCATTAGGGAGTAGGTGATAGTTTGGATGCTGAGTTGTGGAATGCACTCCTGGGCATGGGAGACACTTGCCTTTGAGAACTTGTGTGGGGATGCGTCTCCGCACACAGCTTCACAAAACAATGCCCATAACTTGTATGGTGTCATAGCCATCTTTCCATAACAGCAAATAGGTGTCAGGCACTGATCTTTCTCTGAAGTGGACTCAGCAACACAGAAAGGCACAAAGAATGAGAGGGAATGACTGCTAGCCACCAGATATCAGCTTCAAGAGCTGTCCTGACCAGAATCTAGGATAAATTGAGCTGGTGAAAGCTGATCCCCATGCAAGGCTCCTAGCACTAAGGACTAGGCACTATTATAGGTGTTGGAGAAACAAGTGAATGTGGCTCTCTCCTCATCAATTTCATGCTGAAAAGAAAACCAGAAATCATAATGATAATTTTTGTAAATCAGAGACATAACATTGGTAGTTTTGTGGCAACAATTTCACAGCGGGTATGTGAGGAGATATCCCTGAGGAGGAGATAGTTAACCTGAGAGCCATCATCCATGCAATTAACTAGACGCAGGTACTCCAGGCAGTAAGAGCAGCAATTACATCCCTCAGTGATGGGAAAGGACGTAACTTGCTTCAGAAAAGGCAAACATCACTGACGTGCTTGTTTGTGAAGTAAGAAAAAAAAGGTACAACGAAGAAAAAAAGATCAGACATGAAGATCAGAATAAATTATATAGATATTGGATGCTGCGAGTTACAAGGAGAAAAATTCTGATGTTATTCTAAATCTGACATGACCCACTGGAACCAAAGTGCTCAAATAGTACCTAGACACATCTGATTCACCTATATACTTTTAAAATGTGATTC
This sequence comes from Dipodomys spectabilis, assembly GCF_019054845.1. Taxonomy (NCBI): domain Eukaryota; kingdom Metazoa; phylum Chordata; class Mammalia; order Rodentia; family Heteromyidae; genus Dipodomys; species Dipodomys spectabilis. The sequence goes on from NW_024870997.1 coordinate 1,070,195, forward strand.
TAGCCAGGTTCTGGTGGCTCACAACTGGAATGTTAGCTACTCGGGAGGCTGATACCTGAGGATCAGGTTTGAAGCAAGCCCAAAGAGGAAATTTGGAAAGACTGACCTCCAATTAAACACCAAAATTATGGACATGAAGCTGTGTTCAACTGGTAGAGCACTAGCCTTGATAAAAAATTAAGGGACAGCACCCAGGCTCTAGGTTCAAATCCCTGGACTTCACAAAACAAAGAAGTCAACAAATAAAATTTGGTGCTCAGTCGATCAGCACTTAGCATTCTACTTCAATGTATTTAGTATGAGCCTAGGAAGTTACATCCTTAGCAAATGCTCTCCCCTCATATTCTGCTTCATTACCAGTATTCAAATGCCTGGCATTACCAAAGTCTCCTCCCAGTTAGCATAGCAGTCTACCACTGGGAATTAATAGATATATTTTGATTAATCATAATCTATCCACACACATCAAATGAGTGGTAGCCACATTCCACTATTCTGAATTTTTTTGCTCCCCCTTTGAGTTAATAAGGCTTACCATTAAAAGCTTTAGAATACTTATCAAATTAAGTCAACAATCATCATTCTTCGACCCAATCTTGTAACCTATGTAATGTGTGTTTTTTTTTTGTTTTTTTGATGTCGATGCCCTGTATCTTGTATATACATTTCTCTAGCTTTGGGGGGAGAAGGGAAAAAACAAATGCTTAACTAGGGATACAGTTTGACCCATTTTAACAATGAGATCAAGACACTATGTTCAAAAACGTACTTTACAATTTATGCAAGGAGTGGGGAGGTGGGATGGAAAGGAGTAGTTGTGGAGGTGGAAGGGTAGGGATGGTAGGGGAAAAACAAAGGAGGAAGTAACAATGCTTGAGAGGAAATGAACTCATTACCTACTTTATGTAACTGTAATTCTTTGTACATTATTTTTACAATAAAAAACGTATTAGAAAAGACGAAAAGACCCAGAAATAAAACTACATACTTACAATCATCTGATATTCGACAAAAGAGCGAAAGATGTAATGTGGAAAAAACAGCCTTGCTGGGTGCCTGTGGCTCATGCCTTTAATCTAGCTACTCAGAAGGCTGAGATCTGAGGATGGTTTTTGAAAGCCAGCAGGGCCAGGGAAGTCCATGAGACTCTTAGCTCCAATAAACCTCAAGAAAATGGGAAGTGGAACTGTGGTTCAAGTACTAGCCTGGAGATGAAATGCAAAGGGGTAGCTCCGAGGCCCAGAGTTCTAGCCCCACGACCAACACACACAGACACACAGAAACACAGACACACAGACACACACACACACACACACACACACACACACACACACACACATCATAGCCTCTTCAACTATTGGTGTTGGGAAAACTGGACATCCACAGGCAGAAAACTAGAAGTGGATCTCTGCTTGCACTAACATCAACTCAAAATAGATTAACTATATTAAAATCAGCCAAACTACTATAACACAGAAAAAGGGTGATATTAGAACTTATAGGTATTGAGGTGCGAGCTGGGCAGCTGCACGCCGAGCACCAGTAGTTGCGCTCCAGATCCTGCAATCTCACACCCCCTGCCTAGACCCAGTAAGCGCTTACTCCAGTTGGCCCCTGCGACAGGCGCCATGCATCCAGCGGCGCCCCCGCACTCTGGGCAGCTCTGCTCACCGCCCTGGCTCTGTTCCTCAGGCCGCCGGTGACGAGGGTCCCATCTTATGCTGAGAGCCCTGTGATGCCAACGCGCTGGCTCAGTGCAGGGGTGTGCCGATCTGGTGCCCGAGCCAGGCTATGGCTGCTGCCTGACATGTGCTCTGCGCAAAGGCCAGCCGTGCAGTGTCTACACTGAACGCTGCAGCTACAGCTAAGGGCTCAGCTGCCAACTGCCACTGGGCAAGCCATGCCCACTGCAGGCGCTACTGGACGGCTGCGGGTTCTCCGCCAACGCCAGCATCCCGGCCAGCTGAGGCTTACCTGCTGCTGGTGCCCTCCGCCTCAGGAAATGCTAGTGAGTTGGAGAAGGACCGAGGCACAGGGAGCGTGGAGAGCCATGCCCTGCCCAGCACACATAAGGTGCCTGACTCCAAGTTCCATTCCATTCACGCAAAGCTGGACACCATCAAGAAAGGTCACGGGAAGGACAACCAGCGCTATAAAGTTGACTATGAGTCCCAGAGCATGGACACCCAGACCTTCTCCTCGGAGCCCAAACGGGAGACAGAATATGGTCCCTGCCTTAGAGAGATGGAAGACACCCTGAATCACCTGAAGTTCCTCAATGTGCTGAGTCCCAGGGGTGTGCACATCCCCAACTGGGACAAGAAAGGATATTATAAGAAGAAGCAGTGTAGCCACTCCAAAGGCAGAAAGTGGGACTTCTGCTGGTGCGTGGACAAGTATGGTCAGCCCCTCTCAGGCTTCAAGAGCAAGGGCACTGATGACGTGCACTGCCTCGGCATGCAGAGGCAGTAAACCCCACTGCATCAGTTAAATTGGAGCTCCAATACCCCTTACTTTGCACAAAAGACTGCCACGGACAGAACAGCACCTGCCTACAGCCTCAACTTATATTTCTTTTTGTGATGACTTGGTTTTGTGTGTGTGTGTGTTTTTTTAAGAAAACCAAAGTTTAGACAGAGATTTTTGAAATGTCTATTGTTCCTTTAAATGGTAAACTTGAGCATCTTTCCACTTTTCAGTAGTCAGAAAAGAAAATTAATTTCTCTGTTGCTTTCTGTAAAAATAACTGATACTCCTGCCCAAAGCAGCGGATTTGATACCCTTCTAGAATCCTCTCCACATCTGCCCATTGGAACAGCTGACCTTCTGCCTCCCTCACTTCAGTGGCTATTGTAGAAGACACCTCTTTGCCCTCCTCCCTGCTCAGGCCTCATGGAGAACAGGAAAGTCAGAAACTCCAGTCACCTGGACAAGACATCTCTACCATACATGAGACCTCTGGCCCTCCTGGAACTATCTGATTCCAAGGCAAGGACCCCTGGGCCACAAAGCTTCTTCATTATCTGCAAGTGACTTGATCTGCTTGGAAAATACTGGAGACATTGAGGTGGAATACAACTGACCAAGAAAGTTCTATAAAACTGACCAAAAAAGTTCTAGCACATTTTGGGAAACTTGTAAATGCAGATCTTTCTGACTTCCCTCCATTAGGCAGCTTTTCAAGGATGGAGCCCAGTGGAAGGCCCAGGGTGGCCTTGGCTGTGGTCCAGCAGGGCATGGAGGAGTCTGGGAGTATACCCCACACTTCACCAGTAATGGAGACAACAACAACAAAATGTTTTCTAATTTAACTCCTAGTTTGGTGTTGAGGATAATAAACTATTTAAAGGCAAAGGTTTATTTTCACCCCTCATCTTTATTCTTGACCTAACAAAACAATGGTGTTTAATGTTATCTAAACAGGAAAGATGAACAGCTTGTTGAGAAGCCTCATAGGGACACTGGGAGCACATAGAGAATAACTTGTGTTTGTTGAACTTGGAGTCCAACTTATACTTTACAATTCACACTTATATGCAGAGAGAGTTATATGTTCTCAACAGTTAACATTGTATACAGCATAGCCCAACTATAATAGGATCCATACTAGATAATCCTAGATAGTGTTAGATACTGGAAAGTGTCACTATGGCCGTGACCAGGAGAGGGCACTCAGTCCAGCCTGGGCTTTTCTCTCCCCAAGGCCAAACCCATGGCAGCGTTGGGTGTGTGGCGATTGTCCTGTCCTACACTGCAGAGAGCTCTCCTTAAGAACAAAAAGAGGCCTCAAGACAGTCTGCCTACTTATTACGAGCTTTCCTTTATTTTTTTAATTTTTTGGGGGGGAAAGTATTTTTTGAAAAGTTTTGTCTTGAGATGTATTTATAAAAGTAAATAAAGTTTTTACCATTAAAATAATAATTAAAAAAAGAACTTATAGGTACTGCCAGGAACTTCCTGAATAGAATCCCAGGGACATAACAGATAGGAAAGAGACCCAACAAATGAGACTACATCAAAGGAAAAAACCTACACAGGCTAGAGACATAGCCACTAAATTAAAAAGACAGCCAACAAATTGGGAAAAGATATTTACCTGCAATACATCAGACAAAGGGCTAATTTTCCATGTATACATGGATCTCAACGAACAACCCCTCCTCAAACTAATAAACCAATCACCAAATGGGCAGAGGAGCTAAGGAGAGACTTCTCATAAGAAGAGGTAAGAATAGCAAAGAAACATATCAGGAAAGGTTCATCATCCCTGGCCATAAAGAAATTATAAATCAAAGTAATCCTGAGATACAATCTTATCCAAATATCTTGAATTAGACAACAAATGTTGGTGGGGAAGTGGAGAAATTAGAAAATGGCAAGGACATTTGTACAACCATGTTCCTTGCTGCTCAATTCACAGTGACAAGAAATGTACACAACCCAGATGCCCCACAATAAATGAATGGAACCAATAATTATGCCATCTATATACAATGAAATTTTACAGAGCCATTAGAAAGGATAAAATAATGTCATTTGCAGGGAAATGGAGACACTAGAATAAATCATGTTAAGAAAGTTAAGAGAACATCAAATTGACAAATGGTACCTGTTCCACTGATATGTGGAAGAAAGGTTTAAAACACAATGGGATATGACATACTGTACAGGACTCTAGGCATCATTTACAGTAAGAACAGAAGAGGAAGCATTTGGAGAAAATCACAAAGTTGTAATACCCAAGCACCTTTTCTATATAATACTATATATATATATATATATATATATATATATATATATAGAGAGAGAGAGAGAGAGAGAGAGAGAGAGAGAGAGAGAGAGAGAGAGAGAGAGAGAGAGAAGGAATTGAATTGCAATGATAAGGAAACAAAGGAACTTTTCTTAATTTGTCTTTTCATTTTCTGATGAATCTGTATTCTTCACCTAATATACAGGGAAGATGGGGGAAGGGCACAGAATTAGTGGGAAGTGGGTGCAAAAAATGCAGCACCAGAGCCCTCTGGCTGTACTGGACATTGATGAAAGTGAACCATGCAAGTCGAGGGTCAAGATGGGAGGGAGGGTATGGAAGAGATTGTGGGAACAGAAAGGTAACCCTGCTCTATATCACTGCTAAAACAATTTTTTTTAAAAGAAGAGGTTTCCCAAATGAGAACATATGAGAATAGGAAAATACAGAGCAGATAATTCTTTTTTTATGTCCTTTGTATCTGATAGTTTCAATCAATATCTATTGTCCTACCAACTGAGTCATACCTCTAAACCCAAAAGTCCTTACAATATTCAAATTTTTCATTGATTTCTTCATATTTTCTATTTACTTTTTCGTTTGTGTTTGTGTGTGTGTGTGTGTGTGTGTGTGTGTGTGTGTGTAAGAAATGGAGTTTGATCGCAGGATCTAGATGCTATCCCTGAGCTTCTTTTTTATTCAAGAGTACACTCTACCACTTGAGCCAAAGCTTCACTTCGGGATCTTCTTGAACAGTTTATGGGAGATAAAAGATTCACAGAGACGTTTTTGCACCGCTAGATTCAAATCATCACCTTCAGATCTCAGCCTCTGGAGTAGGAAGTATTATAGGCTTGAGTCAAGGCTTCTGGCTTATGAATTATTGTCCCTTTTTTAAAAAGCTGGTGCCAGTGGTTCATGCCTGTAATCGTAGCACCACAGGAGGCTGAGATATGATAATTGAGTTTTAAAGACAACCTGGGTAAGAAAGTCTGTGAGACCATTATCTCATAATCTGGTTAGCAAGAAACCAGAAGGGGCACTGGCTCAAACTGGTAGAGTGATAGCCTTGAGCACAAAAGAACAGGGACTGCCCCCAGGCCCTGAGTTCAAGCCCCACATATAAAAAAATGTAAAAAAATTGCAATCACTTGTAATCTCAACATCCTCAATTGGTGGTGTATCTAAAGTTAATTTGCATCTCACTTCGTATGTATTTGAGGGGGAACTAAACATATAACATTTTTTAAAAAAATGAGCAGTTGGGTTCAGGTGGCTCATGCCTGTAATCCTACCTTTTCAGGAGGCTGAGAAATGAATATGGTGGTTTAAAGACAACCTGGGCAGAAAAGTTCCCATGAGACTGCTATTTCCAATTAACCACTAAAAAACAAGAAATGACACTGTGGTTTAAACTGGTAGGGTAGAGTACTAGCATTGAGCAAAGGAGTTCTGGGACAATACCCATGCCCTGTGTTCAAGTCCCATGTCTGAAGGAAAAATAGAAATCAGGGCTGGGATGTTGGCTCAGTGCTAGAGTGCTTGCTTGCATGTTGAACCTTTGGGTTCAATTACTCAGTACCACATAAGCAGAAAAAGCCAGAAGTAGCATTGTTCCTCAAGTGGTAGCTGCTAGCCTTGAGGTGAAGAGCTAAGGGACAATGCCCAGGCCAGAGTTTAAGATCCATGATGGATAAAAACAAACAAACAAAAATAGTTCAAACATTTAAATGATGTGCACAATAGACTATATACTAAAGATGAAAGATTACATTAATGAATTAATAATTAAAGTGATCAACATTGTTTCGATTTTGTAAGTGGTGAATATAGCAGAAAAAGTGATAAGAAATAATGATTCAGTTCTAACCACTCATATTGTTTTAAACTTATTTCTACTTTTAAACTAAAGGGGCACATAAGTATCATTTTACAAAAAAACAAAAATTGTACATGTATTTCAGCCTGAATTCCACATTTTATAATTTTCCTTTTAGTAAACAATCAGTATATTTTCATATAAAATACTTGTAATGCCTTTATTTAATACTTACCATTCTAGTATTTGATTATATCATAATTCCTCCCTTAATTCTTTTCTTCATATCCTTTCCTCCTTTCTATACTAGCAGTTAAATTAAGGGATTCATGCACTTAAGGTAGGTCCTCTAAAATTGAGCCACACGCCTGCTCTTTTTGCTTTAGTCACTTTTGTTTTTGTTGGTCATGTGGCTTGAACTCTGGGCCTGGAGACTGTCACTGCACTCTTCAGCTCATGGCAAGTGATCTACTGTTTGAGCCACAGTGCCACTTCTGATTTTCTGGTGGTTTAATGGAAATAAGAGTCTCACAGACTTTTCTGCTTAGACTGGCATTGAACTGTCATCTTCAGATCTCAATCTCCTGAGTAGCTAAGATTACAGGCATGAGCCACCTGCACCCAGCTCTGCTTTAGCCTTATTTTTTTTGTGGGGGGGGGGCTCAACTCTGGGCCTGGACACTGTCCCTCAGCTCTTCAGCTCAAGTATAGCACTCTACCACTTGAGCCAAAGTTCCACTTCCAGTATTTTTTTATTCTGCTTATGTGATGCTGAGGAATGGAACACAGGGCTTCATGCATGCAAGGCAAGCGCTCTACCACTGAGCCACCTTCCCAACCCTGCTTTATCCATTTTTATGGCAGGGTTTTCTGTTTATGACCTGGCCAGCATGGTCCACTATCCTTCTTTTTACCTTTTCTGAGTAGATAAAATATAAAGCACAATGCATTGGTTTCAGATATTGATTGAGATCCAATATTGTGAATGTTTCCCTGGGCTAGCTTCAAATCATAATTCTCTCTGTATCAGTCAAGACCTAATAGCTAACATTACAACTATGAGCTCTCATGCGTGGCTCAAATTTCTGACCACTAAAACATATGAACAAAGTTTTAATAATTTTAAATGTTCAATTTGAGGACAATGAGTGCTGTTAATTGCCTAGTTTCAAATTTCACCAAAAAACACAAATATTAACTTTTGATTTCCTAGATTAAATAAGCAGATAAACTTTAAAAAGCAATTAACTATTTAAAGAAAAAAGCTAGGGCTGGAAAGGTGGCTCAGTGGTAGGGCGCTTGCCTTGCATGCCTGAGGCCCTGGGTTCGATTCCTCAGCACCACATAAGCAAAAAGAAAAAAGCCAGAAGTGGCGCTGCAAACAGGCCCAGAGTTCAGGCCTCACGACTGGACCTCCTCCCCCCAAAAAAAGCTAAACCACTGTAACTTTGGACTTAACACCTTGTCAAACATTGTTTACATCATAGTTGGTTTTTATGGGCAGTATATTCCATAAACGGATTATGCCACACCCAATGTCGATGGCCAAACAGACTATATGCACAGGAGTGAAAGCCAGGCTGTGGCCATCACAACATCCATGATCTTATATCTGACTTGCTTTGGAAACAGGATTATTCTTCCATTCTACTTTCTACAAAGTTGCATGATTAGCAAACATGATTTAGAATGAGAATGGCCTCATAATTCATGTTCCACGTAGGAGTCTTCCTTTCTGTATATCATTTCCATAAATCTACATACTGGACTTGGCTTTATTGTTTCAATGTTGTCTTATTTGTAGTCTTCTATACTGTATTGAAACCTTATACTTAAACTCAGAACTTCTCTTTCTCCTATTATTGCTATTGTTTCCCTTACTGTTAGCTCATGTACACTTGGGAAATTATGAACAGCACGTACACTCACAAAAAGAATGTTCTGAAAGCCTTCTTCCCATTTAAAATTCCCTTAATTCACAGAGAACTTACAAAGTTTGAGCTCAATGTACTCATGTATAATGTATTTATAAGCAATATAAATTTCACATTTTCTCTTTATTAAATTGTCTCTGAAACATGTGTTACCTCAGGTTCAAAGTGTCCTAGTGTTATTTCAGTGAAGCCAGAAAACATTCATTATACCTCAAGCAGCACAATCGATTGTTACTGGAAGTAACTGTTACTGGATGTGGAAACTGACCCCAGGAGAGGAATGGAACATAGAGGAATAACAAAGTTCAAATTATCTTGTGCTTTCCTTTTTACTGTACAGGAAAAGTATCCCAAGGCTTGAAGGAAACTCTATCCCTGGCTTTTCAGAGTGTGTTCTTTACTCATATAAAAGATTTCTGTAAACTTCTAGTTGAGAGTATTACAAAAGGAAATAATGAACCATTTGAAGGCCAGCATAGAACAAAAGGAAATAATGTTGTTTTAAAAGTGTTCTCCTGCAAAGGAACAAAGACATGGAGGTTTTAAAGTGTCTTATGGATGTATATTTCACCCCTGAGATGATTCTCTTGATGCAGAAGTCAGTTATCAATTCCTTTGGTCTGGTCCTGAGTTCTCCAGAGCAATGAGGATTCCAAAAAAGCAGGATCCAGTGAGTATGATCAACAAAAGGACCCTCTTCTCTGAACAGTACAGCTTTAAGATATTTCCCAAAGAAATATCTGGGATTTTTGTTTGCTTGTTTGTTTAGTTTGTGCTGGTTCTGGGGCTTTAATCCAGAGGCTGGATCCTGTCCCTGAACAGTTGTCTTTCCTGCCCACCTACCCCCAAAGCTAGTACTCTACTGCTTGAGCCAAAACTCCACTTCTGTTTTTTTGGTGTTCAATTTTTAATAAAAGTTTGACAGACTCTACTGCCTGGTTTGGCTTTGAATTAAGATAGTAAGAAAGCTAAGTGACATCAATTGCCTAGACTTCTCTTTTGAAACAAGAAATATTAGATGAAGTTTATTGTAAAGCTAATATTTGACAATTTTCAAAGGAAGAGAATATGTCTAGCAAAGAAGCCATAACTTAAATAACTCAGCAAAAGTAGGTGCACTGAATCATTTTGAAATTATTTTTTCTGCTTGAGAAGATTATTGATCTTGTCCTTCCTTTTGGGGAAACTTAAGGTAATATTTGCACTTTTTGTTGGTTGTCAGGCTTGATCTCTTATCCTAGGCGCATTCCCTCAGCTCTTCAGCTCAAGTTGAACACTCTAACGCTTAAGCTACAGCACCACTTCCGGGTTTCTGGTGGTTAATTGAAGATAAGGGTCTCATGAACATTCCTGACCAGGCTGGCCTTGAACCACAATCCTCTGGTCTCAACCTCCTGATTAGCTAGGATTACAGGCATGAACCACGAGCACCCACCTCATATTTGCCCTTATGTGCACTGAATGACACTATGTAGACAAATAATGGAAATTTGAATCAAATGATGGCATTGCAGCTTTTCAGAAAATTTGAGGTAGCAATAAATATGTCCTCCTTTCCATGTTGTTTCATTAATGACTCATGAGCTATGGGACCCTTACATTTGCATCCTCTGCCATCTGTGTAGGTGTATTTAGTATCAGGAAATGTTCATAGAGAAATACAGAAAGACAGATTTTTAGAAAGCAAAGAAGATAAGGTATCAAAGAACAGCCCAGAAGGAGATACATTTATTACACAGAAATTAAGAAGTAGCCTAAGAAATTTAGAATGCTAAAGGCATTGAGGAATAAGACTAGTTGATAACTATTTGTTCAATAACCAAAAATGGTTCTCTAAAACGATTTCTGGTATACCTTAGTTACTGTCCTTTATTCATTAACTCTGGAATTATGCCTTCTCTTCTGTCACAACTGTTAATTTGCCTCTGCCGTTTTGATGCCATAAATGACCAAAACTATTCCCAAATCTCACTTAGACTACCCTTCTCATTGTGATTAGCAGTGACCATTCAAAACCCTGGAGTCTTTGGGCTGGGAAGGTGGCTCAGTGGTAAAGTGTTTGCTTTGCATGCATGAGGCCTTGGGTTCGATTCCTCAGAACCACATAAGCAAAAAGAAAAAAGCCGGAAGTGGCGCTGTGGCTCAGGTGGTAGAGCGCTAACCTTGAGCTGAAGAGCTGAGGGACAGTGCCCAGGCCCAGAGTTCAGGTCCCACAATCTGACCCTCCCTCCAAAAAAACCTGGAATCTTTGAATTTCCAGAATTAATCTTCACCTGACATCTAAGCACATTCAAGCCATTAATTGCTGTGACGTAATGAACAAAACTTTTTTTTCAACGCAATATCCTAATATAAGTAAAGTACATGAATTAAGGACTATTGTCAGGAGTCAGTATGGCAGGAGCAATTATATATTCTGAGTATGGGTTCCTTATTTTGTATTTACTATCTAAATGTTTTTTTTTTTGTTTTTTGTTTTTTTGCTAGTCAAGGGGCTTAAACTCAGGGCTAGGGAATAATTCCTGAATTTATTTATTTTTTTTGCTCAAGCCTATCACTCTACCACTTGAGGCACAACACCACTTCCAGTGTTTTTCTGTTTATGTGGTACAGAGGAATTGAACTCAGGGTTTCATGCATGCTAGGCAATCACCGTATCATGAAGCCACATTCCCAGAACCCTAAATGACTATCTTAATTTGATATTATATTTTCATTCCATAAATATGTACCATAATATTGGCCAGGTGCTAGAAAATGATGTAGAAAAGAATACAATAAAATAAATCCAGTAAGGCTACTTGGACAATGAATAACCCTCACAGTCTAACAAGGGCACAGAGGGCTTACCTCATGGCGATGTATCAACACGCTGAGTGAGACCACTCCTGACCCACAGCCCACTTCCAGAACCAGAATGAGTAGGCCATCTTGGGTTCCAGCCACCTTGGGATGTTGGACCACCTCCTACAGCACCCATTCAATCAGTTCCAGAGAGAAAGACACACAGAGAGAGAGAGAGAGAGAGAGAGAGAGAGAGAGAGAGAGAGAGAGAGAGAGAGAAAGTGAACCAGCATTATAGTTAAATCCGGTGCCAGTGGCTTAGAACTCTAATCCTAATTAAATAGGAGGCTGAGATATGAGAATCATGGTTCATAGACAGCCCAGGCAGGAACATATGTGTGAATCTTATCTCCAAAGAACCACCAGAAAACTGGAAGTGGCACTGTGGGCTCAAGTGATAAAGCGCTAGCCTTGAGCTGAGGAGCTCAGGAACAGTGCCCAATCCTAGAGTTCCAGACCCACGACTGAAAGGAAGTGGACTTCCCACCACAAGAATTGGACTGAATAGCGCCCATTGTCCTAGGGAGCATGGTAGAGAAGTCAGGCCGAGCTGCCTTTGAACTTGAAGTCATAAGTAGGTCACCTGGCTTCTCTGTGCCTCGATTTCCCCAGCTGCAAAACGGAACAAAGTGAAGGATCCCCTTCCTCATTGGGATAGGGTAATAATGAAAGAGAGCCATGTTTCACTTCATAATCCCACACCTGTGGTACGATTAATAACAGGCCCCACTTGAGCCCTTTCTGGTATCTTCCTGTCATATGCTCACAGAATTGCCAAAAACATATCTGAAGGTCGCTCCCTCTCTGCCTAGCCATTCTCCAGAGTTCTGTCTGTATAAATCCCTTGTTTCCTCACAACTGTCCTGTGAGGAGAATCAGGTCCAATGGTTGAGGCCATACCAATAGCTTCACATGTGGTCAAGAATCGGCTGCTGTTCACTGAGTTTGGGATAATCCATCTAAACCAATGACTGAGCATGGTGCCACATGTCTACCATCCCAACTAGAGAGGACCAGGCCTGGTGGAGCATATCTTCACAGGAGGACTGCGATCCAGCCCAGCCTGAGCATATATTTATTTTCTATCTCAGAAATGCTCAAGACAGAAAGATGGCTCATCAGAGCCAGGAGATGAAACAATCAGGGGAGTCATGGTGCCCCCAGAGGGGTGTTTGACCTGGGTTGGTGTTGGGGCGGCCACTCACCTGTGCTGCTGAAAGAATCTATTGGCAGCTGCTCCAAGTGGGGCAGCAGCAATGGCAGCAGCATTGGGGACACATGGGCCCAGAGCAGATGACTAGGGGCAGAGAACAGGTTGGGGATTTAGGCCTGCTGGCAGTACGCCATTGCCTGAGGTTTGAAACCTGGCACCGCATGAAGGAGGGAAAGGACCATGTGGGGGTGTGAGCATCAATTGGCTACTATACACCAACGTCACCTTGAGTCTCTTCCTCACCACTCAGCCACCTCTACCTTCCTCAACTACTGGTAGTGGTGTAAACTAATCGAGGGAATCCCAGTGCTACCTGGCAGCATGGAATGTGTGTGTGGCCAGCATTCTTGTATCCCATTGGTCAGAAAGAAGTATGAAAGAATGGGGGTGTGGCCAGAATCCTGTGAAGCAAGCAGAATGGGTGAGTGTCAACAGGCCATCCTGGGGCAATTTGAGCTGCCAGGATGTTCCCAGGACATGAGAACGAGCCCCAGGGGTTAACAAAATAAAAACAGATGGACATGCACATGGCAGTATGCTAATAAATACATATCTTTATAGAGTACCAGAGATGTCTAAACATTATTCAGTTATTTAGACTATATTCCTACCAATTCTTGAGTATTCATTATGCATCCATGTAATTAATGTTACTGTTTAAATCCTTAAAGTATTAATGAAAGCACAGTGTCTGAAATTATTGTGTTCCTGTAAGTAATAATATTCTTTTAATGCTTCATAAATATTAAATAAAATCAACCAGCCTTCTGAAATGATGCTGTTTAATTTTATAAGATCATCATGCACCATGAACTCATTCAACTGTGACATTGAGTAAATTCCAGTGTTATTCCTTTGGATGGGAACCAGTTTCTTAGTATCTCCTGCCATTGGCTGGTGTCAGGACGGGGATTCGAAATGAGGGCCTAGGTTGCCACGTGGGCCTATGGCTTCCCTGATAGTCTGTCAGCCTTCAGCAATGCAAGGTGAAGACCCTTTGCAACAGTGTCATTCAGACCCAGAAGGGTCACTGCAAAGGAAGAAAACATAAAAGGCCACATTTTTTCTGTGCATTGTTTTCCCTGAAAGACCTGGGGTTCTAGGATCACAGGAGCACCTGCGTGTCCAATGGCTTCACCCCATCATAGGGTGATCGAAGCTGAGGTGGACTTGCCAAGACCATAGTTCAAGCCCCATGCTGAGAAAAAAAATTAGATCCCTGGCTTGTAATTCACACAGTTTATTCTTACAGGCTTTGGATTTGAACTCAGAATCTGGGTAAATCTGCAGCAATGTGGATGAAGGGGAAGATCATCTTACATGAAGATAAAAAAGTCAGGCCTGTTCACTAGTCCTGAATGCAAGACCCAGCCCTGGAAAACATGCTATTTATATATATTGTAAAGATAGGATTTATCCTTACCTATAGATGTTCAGTCCATACATGTTTGGTGTCGTTGTTCCTTGTATCTTTGGTTTTATTCATTTATTTATCATTGATTTTACTATGATGAAACCCATTGTGTTTATTACATTGATGACAATCTATCACAGAACATCTAGATTTGTAGAAATGTTCTCCATCATGCCTGACCCCCAGGATTCTCAGAGAAAATGAAAAAAGTTTCACACTCTCCTTCTTACTCCACGATCCACTTGTTGGTAGTGCTGGGATCTGAACTTAGGGCAGAGCAAAACCAATTGGCCAATCAGTCAAGGTGATCATACAAATCTGTGAGCAAATAAGGAGTTTGGCCATCCCCAGAATCTGACATTGATCCCCAGGGTGGTCCACTATAGTCAGAAATTCATAATTTAAACATAGGATCTAAATTGACATACATGTATAAACAGCATCTTGTGTTCAGTGCAATAATTTTCATTATTTTGTCTCTAATTCATGGAGGTATTTTGTACTTTAATAAGCATGGTCACAGGTATAACTGTGCTGACATGGATGACAACCTGTTCTCATGGTTACAGGGTTGCCTATGTATTCTCTCACAGGAGAGGATAAAAGGCACAACGACTGGCTTCTGCCATCAGGATGAACCTTTGTCAGTGCTGGGATTTTAGCACAGGTCTGGGTAACTCTGTTGCACTGTGGGAGAAGGGGAAGCTCACCATCTTTGAAGAGTAGAATGTCAGGCCTGATGCAGAGCCTGATTTGAAGCCCCAGCACTGGACAAAATAGCAAGGCCACCTTTTTTAAACATAGGATTTCTCTTTACCTGCAGGTGTGATATGTATCTTGCATTCAGTGTAGTTATTCTTTCTATTTTGTGTCTTTTTCAAGGATGTATTGTGTATATTATTGCATATGAGGTGACAGGTATAACTGTGCTGACATGGATGACAGCCTATTCCCATGGCCAAGAGTTGCCTATATAGCATTCTCCATCCTCAATGAGACCTAGGACATTCACAGGACAAGAAAACCTGTGCCACCATAGGCTTCTCACATCAGAATGAATCTTTTGATAGTGCAGGAATTTGAACTCAAAGCCTAGCAGGCCCAATTGGTGAATGGGTCATGGTGAGCACAGCAGGCTACGAGCCACTAAAGAACTAGGCCATTCCTGGGGCCTGGGATGGAGCCCTGGTGGGGGCCAATATAGTAATAAATTCATAATTAAATAGAGGATCTATATTTCCAAACATGGGTGGGCGGCATCTTGGGGTTGGTGTAGTCATTCTCTTTGTTTTGTGTTTTATTCATTGATGTATTATGTATTTCCTTGAGTATAGGATGACAGATATAACTGTGGTGAACTGGATGACAACCTATTCCCATGAGTATAGAGTTGTGTATATTCCCCCACACCACTACCAGTGGGAGTGGGAAATGCAGCCAGGGGCCCAGCTGTGAAAAAGACAGGACACAGCATGAGTCACCCTGCTTACCAGAGGCAGGAGAGAACATATGCCAACCGGCCCTGAGGACCCAGAATCCCCTGGATGATGACAAAGACATGGACAGCCAGACTTGGGTCCCAAGGAAAAGCTGGAATATGCAGGTCTCTGGCAATTTGGGATTCATTGTAGACCATGATAGGGGACTAAAGACAACGTTGCTATTGAGGAAGGGCACCATCCAAGGTCAGGAAGAGGCAGACAAGCACCCAGGCCGTGGGCAGAGAATGATGAGGGAAAAATACACACACACACACACACACACACACACACACACACACACACACGGGTAGCCCAAGGCCTCAGTAGTCCCTGAGCAACTGAACATCCCAAACTCAAAGAAGATGGCACTACCATCCTCAGACAAAATCTTGACAAAACTCAGAGGCTCTCACACATCTGGAATGGCACATAAAACAGCATGGCATTTCCTACTGTACACACCGCTATGATGAAAACTCAGCCACAGCATTTTGGTTGTCAGTCATGGGGTTTGAACTTTGGGCCTGCGTGCTATCCCTCAGCTCTTCAGCTGAAGGTGTGCACTCTACCAATAGAGCCACAGCACCACTTCCAGTTTTCTGGTGTTTCCCTTGAGATGCAGTCTCACAGACTTTCCTACCCAAGATGGCTTTGAACCGTGATCCTCAGATCTCAGCCTCCTGAGTAGCTAGGATGACAGTTGTGAGGCACTGGCAGTGCCCGCTTTAAGCCACCTTCTTACAATCAGGGGAAATCCAAATTGTCAGGCCATAAAGCACATGCAACCCTTCACTTTCAGACTTTGACACCAGTATCCAAAGCCATTCTTCCTTGGTTGCAGAGAATATAATCGACACTACCCTCCAACCCTACTCCCATCCGCTCACTCCCTGCCTAAAATAGGCCACAACCTCTGGAGTTCTTGGTAAGACAACGTCCAGCCTGCTGTAACTTTACACTCGGGAAAACTTGGGGAGCTCTTAGAAATGGCTGTACACTGAGGCCAGAACCTGGTGTCCCAACCACAGCAACCACACTCCTTCACCATCTCTGGCAAGCAAGGGGTGTCTTTCTCTCTTGTTTTTTTGGATGAGGGGCTTGAACTCAGGGCTTGGGTTCTGTCCCTGATGATGAATTTGCTCAAGGCCAGTGCTCTACCACTTGAGGCATGGCACCACTTCCGGTTGGAGATTGGAGATGAGAATTTCATCGGAATTTCCTCCTTGTGCTGGGAAACATGTCCCTCTGTATCTCAGCCTCCCAGTAACCAGGATGACAGGCGTGAGCCATCAGCACATGGCCAATGGTGTCTCATTCTTTACAATTTCCAACTAGTCTTCCTCTAGACACTACCACCTAGACCCTCCTCTACCTCTTAGGCCTCCCTTGTATCCCTCCGGCACATCCAACTTGTACCTGAAAATTTATGGGGTCAGCTGCTCCATGTCCCAGTGGAAGACATTGGAAGGTTGCTGATAACCGGTTGTAGGAGTGCCCAGGGCAGAAAGACTGACCAGATCCCCTCTGTCAAAGAAGGAGACACAAAGCATGGATGGATCTCTTAAGTGCTACAGGGCACACCATCCACCTGTCACCCAAGTCCCTTGGAGTAAAGTTTTACCTTGACAGAACTGGGCCTTGAACTCAGGGTAAAGGTGCTGTCCCTGAGCTTCTTTTGCTTGATGAGAGCACTCTTCAACCTGAGCCACAGTACCACTTCTGGCTTTTTCTGTGTATGTGGGACCTAGCAATCGAACCCAGGTTTTCCTGTGTGCTAGGTGAGCCCACTATTGCTGAGACAAAATCCCAACATTGGATAGCTGTTCTTCTGTGACCCCTTGGGCCTGAGTCAGGACAGTCTTGCACATCTTTACTGAGTATCTAACCAGCAGCCTTGGCTGGAAAAGAACATGGTCTGCTATGTTGTCCTTTATCTATGGCATCTTTTCTCTCTGTGCTTCCTGTCCTATCTTCCTTGTTAAGCAAGACCCCCTTTCAAGTGCTGCCTCTATGAAGCCTGCTCTAATCACCCTGGCAGAGGGGGATCTTCTCCAGGCTGCTGACCTTGTCATGCTCTGCCTCAATCTGGTGTGGTTGAGAGCCCACAAAGGCGAAGGCCTGGCTTTCACCACCCAATTTCTGAAGGCTCTGATACACTACCCAGGAACCAGTGCAGTATCACACTCTGTGAGAGGGCACTTGAGACCCAGGCAGTCTGGGGGCAACAAATGGGGCCATTTCTTTTGTGGGCTAGAACTGAGGATCTGGGAGCTGTCTTTCTGAGTTTTCATGCTCAAGGCTGCTACTCTACCACTTGAGCCACAGCTCCACATCTGGATTTTTGGTGGTTCCACGCATAGAAGTGTCTTATCAGCTTTCCAGCTTCTGGCTGGCTTCGATCTTTGATCCTCAGATATCTGCCTACCTAGGAGCCAGGATGTCAAGTGTGAGCCAGGCTCCAGAACCTTTCCTTTGAGCTTCTTTTTATCTTGTGTCAACTAGCAAGCTCTAGTTAAAATAGTCATTTATAGGGGATCATGTTTCTCTCCTAGGTCAGTTAACCCAAGGAGATAAAGTATCTTTGGAAAAGGCTAGTCAGAATTGGCCTAGGTGAGTGTGTGTGTGTGTGTGTGTGTGTGTGTGTGTGTGTGTGTGTGTGTGTGTGTGTGTGTGCATGTTAGTATGAGTTTCAGGGATACCTACCCCCATCTCTCTGGTTTTCCTTTCACCCAGTGGTGAGTACATCCAGGATCCCCACCCCAAGAAAGGCGGGTAGGGGAGGGTACTTAAGGTCACATCAAATGGGATGATCTGAATTCTATCCTGCAACTGAAGCCAGGAGAGATAATAGAGAGAAGGAGATGTTTAGAGGAGCATCAAGGGAAGCCACTTACTTTGGCTTCAAGTACCAGAGAGAAGAATGTATCCATCCTTTTTGGTAGTAAGATAACAAGTGCCCACTTTTCATTTCTTCTATTTTTTCTGAGTCCCAGGTCTCAGATTCAGGGACTCGGTTTCATCCCTGAGCTTCTTTTACTCAAGGCTGAGGCTCTATAACTTGAGCCATAGCACCAAAACTAGCTTTTTCGGGGAGGAGGGAGGAGGTAGTTTATGGAAGATAAGAATCTCACAGACCTACCTGCCTGGGCTGGCTCTGAGTCATGACCATCAGAACTCAACCTCCCGAATAGCCAGGATGAAAGGCGAGAGCCACTGGCACCTGACCGTCACCATCCATTTATAGTCCCCTAGGGCCAGTGCTGGGCTACCTGCACTGCATCCTCCTTTTTGTGACTGGGAAGCAGACCTGTGAGGGTTTGATACTTCAACAGCCTACCTACCTTTGAGCATTGTTCTGGCTCAGTCTGATGCCAGCTTCCTCCTTATCAACAGCAATGACTTTGCGCTGTCACAGAACAACTGTCCGCCAGGAGGTGTCGGACCTGGGGTCTTTCCTCTGCACACTGACTCTACTCCCCGAAATGACACACTGCAACAACGTGAAGTAGACATAGAGTGAATTCAGTTTCTTATAATCAGGGTCTGGCCAGATAGGTGGCAGTGAGGATCAGAGGCTCGGAATAGTGCTGTGCAGTTGAACAATGCGATGCCTCCTCATCCAATTTCCTTTAACCGTCTTAGCAGAGAGTAGTGGGGAAGGACTCACCAGACAGACTGACAATGAGTAACCATCACGGTCTACCCCGGGCACAGAGGGGCTTACCTAAGAGAGCTAGTTCCACAGTCCAAGCGAGAATGATCCTGACACACCTCCTGACACACCTGATCCTGGAACTACCTCCAGAACGAGAGTGTCACCTTGTGTCCCAGCCACATGGGGATGCTGAGCCAACTCCTCCAGGACAAATTCAACAAGTTACTGAGAGAGAGACAGAGACTGAGACAGAGACAGAGAGACAGAGAGAGAGAGAGAGAGAGAGAGAGAGAGAGAGAGAGAGAGAGAGAGGGAGGGAGGGAGGGAGAGAGGGAGGGAGGGAGAGAATTACACTTAAGGAGGCTGCCGGTGGCACAAGCCTACAATGGTAACTAGACATTGAGATATGAGGATCATGGTTCCTAGCCAGCCCAGGCAGGAATGTCTGTGAGACGCTTATCTCCAAAGAATCACCAGAAAACCAGAAGTGGTGTTATGGCTCAAATGATTGAGCCCTACACTTGATCTGAGCAGCTTGTGGACAGTGCCCAGTCCCAGAGTTCAAGCCCCACGACTGACGATAAATGGACTTCCCACCACAAGAAATGGACTGAATAGCACCCATTGTCCTAGGGAGCATGGCAGAGAAGTCAGGCCAAGCTTCCTGTCACCTGGGGGTCATGAGTAGGTCACCCAGCTTTTCCGTGCCTCGTTTTCCCCAGCTGCAAAGCTGAACAGTGAAGGATCCCCTTCCTCATGGGGATAGGGTAAGGATGAAAAAGAGCCATGTTTTGTTTCATAATCCCATACCTGTGGCATGATAAATAACAGGCTCCTTCCGAGTCCTCTCCAGGTATCTTCTTGTTATATGCTAACAGAATTGCCAAGAAACTTATCTGATGACCGTTGCCTCTATGCTGGCCCTGCCCCAGAGTTCCCCGTATTGGTCCCTTGTTTCTTCACAACTGTCCTTTGAGGAGACTGAGGACCAATGGTTCCAGGCCGAACCCAGAGCTTCAAATGTGGTCAAAAATCGGTTGCTGTGCACTAAGAGTTTGGGACAGTCATCTAAACCGATGACTGAGCATGGCGCTACATATCTACCATCCCAACTACAGAGGACCAGGCATGGTGACACCTGCCTGTCACAGGAGGACCATGATCCAGCCAAGCCTGAGCATATATGGAGTCTCTATCTCAGAAATGCCCAAGACAGAAAGGCTTGGCTCCCATGGAAGAAGACCTGATTGGAAAGCCTAAGCTCTTGAGTTCAAACCCTAATATACCAAAAAGAATCTGAGGCCCGGTGCAAGAGGCTCATGCCTATAACCCTACCTACTCAGGAGGCTGAGATCTGAAGATTACAGATCAAGATTTAAAGTAGGGTTGGCCTTGCCCATCAGACTTCATGATGAGATGACCCAGAGTCTGACGCATGCCAATAAGATCCATACTAACAGGGCTCACAGCCTTACTAAGTGCTGACCACGCTCTTTGACCCCCTGGGGAGCCAATACCTATGGGCCCCACCCACAGGTCCTCCCGTGCTCCCTCTGCCACCAACCAGGCCCAAGGGAGTAGATAGTTCAGCGTCACAAATATCCCTTGCTGTTATAATTTGAAGGTGCTAAGTCCCCTTCAAACGTCTCACCCTTCCATGCCCCCAGACCTCAGCCACAAAGTCCATGCACCTCCAAAAGATAGCGGTTAGAAGTTACCAAAGGGTCCAGCACTCCTTGTAACAACTCCTTGTAACAACCAACTTCTACAACACACACACACACACACACACACACACACACACACACACACACACACACACACACACAGAGCCATCACGGGTGGCTCCTGTCTGTCATCATAGTTATTCAGGAGGCTGAGATCTGAGGATCACTGTTCAAAGCCACCCACTCAGGAAAGTTTGTGAGGCTCCTATCTACACTGAACCACCAAATAGACCCAAGTGGCGCTGTGGCTCAAGTGTCAGAGCTCTAGCTTTGAGCACGATATCTCAGGGACAGCACCTAGGCCTTGAGTTCAAGGCCCAGTTCTTCTACCTCCAAACACACACGGACACAGACACAGACACAGACACAGACAGTCAGACAGACAGACAGACAGACAGACAGACACACACACACACACACACACACACACACACAGACAGGATAGCTCAAGGATTCAGCAGTCCCTGAGAACAGAAACATGAACTCCCTCAATTAGGATCAGATCCCACCCCCTAGAAGGTGGCAGTACTGACATCACACCCACTGTAGACAAAACATTGAGCCTCACACATATCTGGAATGTCTCATAGACCAGCAAGCATTTCCTATCATACACACTGCTATGTGGAAAACTTTGTCACCTCTTTTTTTGTTGTTGGTCAAGGGGTTTGAACTCTGGGCCAAGGTGCTGTCCCTCAGCAATTCAGCTGAAGGTGAGCACTCTACCGCTTGAGCCAAAGCAACACTTCCTGTTCTGTAGTGGTCTATCATCAAGTCTCCCAGTCTATTTTGCTCAAGCTGACTTGTAATCACGGTCCTCACATCTCAGCCTTCTGAGTAGCCAGGATGAGAGTTGTGAGCCACCGGTGGCTTCCGGCTTCAGCCACCTTCATATACAAAGAGGAAACCCATTTCGTCAGGCCACAAACTGTTTGCAACTCTTCACTTCAGATTTTGATACCCAGCATCCAAATCTATCCTTCAATGTAGAAAATAAAGACACAACTATCTCACACCTGCACCCCTCCGCCCACTCACTGCCTGTCACAAGACACGTCTTCTTGAAGATGTGGCTTCAAACTGGGGCAAACATGGGGAGTTCTTACAAATATCTGTACAGTGAGGCAAGCACTTGGTCTCTCAAACATAGCACCCTCTCCACACCCCCACACCCCCACCATCATTTGCAGGCAACGATGTCTTACTTTTTTCTTTCTTTTTTATGTTGTGGGGCTTGAACTCTGGGCCTGGGTGCTGTCCCTGATCTATTCAGCTTAAGGCAAGCACTCAATTGCTTGAGCCACAGCACAGCTTCTGGTTTTCTGGCAATTCCTTTTAGGTAAGAGTCCCAGGGTCTTTCTTGACCAGGCTAGCTTTGAACCGTGATCGTCAGATCTAACCTCCTGAGTACCTAGGATAACAGCTATGAGCTACTGGCACCCAGCCAAACAAACTTTCCCATTCCTGTCATCCTCTACCCCCAGGAGACTGAAATCTGAGGTCTGCATTGGATGTCACTTAGCAGCAAAGCCCGTGAGAACTCTTTATCTCCAATTAAACACCCAAAAAAGATGGAAGTGGAGCTGGGATTCAAATGGTAGAGTGCTATCTTGGAGCATAAAAGACAAGATCCACGCCCTAGTTTCAAGGTTTCTCTAGCATAGACCCACCCAAGAAAGGGAAGCAAGTGGGCACACGGGAGCTCAAAACTAACACATAATACTCAGGACTCCCAGAACAGACCTGATTCTCTAGATTCTATGTCCTACATCATGGCAGTCTTAGATGGGACTGACCATGCACCAAGTTGGGACATTCAAGTACAATCTCATACTGAAGATCCCCTGACCTTATCAAAGACTCAGGATCTCTTGCTGTCCTGCCTGAACACTGGGCAGTGAGGTAAGGTCTAGTTATCCACCACATGATATGGGACCAAAAGGGATTCCTGGTCAAGGGACGGAGACTGGGGGAATCTAGGTCCCTCTTGGGGAGTTGAAAAGGGCTGCTCTATCCCAGAAATGTTCCTATGTTGTGAGTATTATTGAAGAAACCACCCTGCTCAGAGCCCCGTGCCTCTGTTTTTCCCACCAACCTCTACCCAGCTCTGCCCCACCTTCAGCCTGCCCTCTCTGAATCCCAGATCTGCCATCTATACTAAAGAGTGAGCCAGCCAAGAGACCCATTTCCTGCCCTCATTCCCAGGCTGTCCTGTGGCAGTGGCATGCTTACCTCAGTCTTTGGTGAAGGAATGAACACCGGGAGTGATATCGTCAGATTGATCCCTGGAAAGTCCTAGTCCCTAAGGATGTACTGCACAGGCATCCTGCACTGAACGGAAACAGGGTTGTCAATGATGAACCCAAGGTGCCAGGACTTAATAGCAGTGTGGCTGGATCAAAGGCTGGTAGTCGATGTTGTCAGGTGAGGTCATGGCTCCAATGGCCTGACACACGTGACCTAGGATCATTCTCCCTCTTCAAATTCCTACTTATATTTTGACCCCCCTTTAAACTCTCTCACCCCAATACCTCCCTAGCCCTTGGAAACTTTCTTCTTATCTGACCAGAAAATAAACTCGATGAGGCTGGGCATAATTGAAAACTGGTTACCCATTCTGAGCCCTAGGTTCTGTGTGGTCGGTGAACACACAGCTCCTGGATGCCATGAAGTTTTTGAGGGGTCAGTGGCTTGGTCCCACATACTGGCTTTAGGCTCTGAAACTGTCCCCACATAGATTGTGAATACTTGGCTCCCTTTATCCAGGGACTCCAAACCAAGGCTTTCATGTTCTCCCTTCTTCCTTACTTTCCTCTTTTTCTCCCTCTGTCCTTTCCTCCTGTCTCTCTTTACTTATTTTGTGTCAGTTCTGTGCCTTGTACTCAGATCTTAGGTGCTGTCCCTAAGCCTTTGTATTCAAGGCTAGCAGTCTATGGCTTGAGCCACACATCCACTTCTGGCGTTTTGTTTTTGGTAGTTAATTCAAGACAAGAGTCTTACAGGCTTTCCTGCCCGGGCCAAAAGCCTCAATCCTCTGATCTCAGCCTCCTAAGTAACTAGGATGACAGGCTAGAAGCACTGGCATCCAGATCAATCCAAGGTTTCTTCATGGGCTGTGGAACCATTCCTGGAACTTTTCGTTTTCTATGACCCCCCAGAGCCTGGTGCACACTGTAATGGTTTGTTGGTTAAATAAATGAACATCTGTCTATGACAATACTCCAGAAAATTCCCATCTGATTCAGGTAAGAATCCTCTGTGGGAGGGTGGGGACAAAGCCTGATGTAGCTTTCCCACAGTTGTCCCTCCTCCCTCTTACACACTCCTCGTGCCACAACACTTAACTGTTTTGGCTTTGAAGGTGTGAGCCACTATGTACTCGCTACATTCCAGGGCCTCTGGGATGTCTATCTTCTCTAAGATCTCTGTCCAGCAGCTGACAATCTCTGTGGCACTCAATTCCCCATGGAGGTGTGAATTAGTTTGCTGTGAGCTGAATGCCTGGCTCAAGGGAACTCCTGTCCTCCCTCTGGGGCCAGCCAGGATCGTCTGGCCCCTAAATTTCATGTTGCAGATGAAGGATTCTTGAGGCAGCCTGGGTTCTCTGAATCTCCTAGAGTCCAGTACAGGTGCTGGGAATCATCTCTGCTCATTGCTGGCAGGCTGTGGATGGCGAGATCACAATCTCTGCTTCCCACAATGTCCTCAAGTGGGGTCATCACCCTAGAGAGATACAACAGCTGCCAGAGAAAGAGAGTCAAGGCACAACGTTCAAAGCAGGAGACAATCTGGCTTGGGAACTCTGCCTGTGCTGCTTTGAACATCATTGTTTGATGGCTGAAGTCATACATCTAATTTGATCCATAATCCCAGGCATTAGTGGAAATTGCCAGCTTAAATTAAAAAAAAAAAAAACTGGAAAATGTGGTACTTAATTTGTCCCAATCAAACTTAAAGGTTTCCAAAGTCAGTGGTCACCTTTTCATTCCAGACAGCCTATAGTAGGTTACAGATAACTGGCACCTCCTGATACTGAGCGGGCTCCAGCAGTGGGAATGGACTTGCCTACCACTGCCCAGCTGGAAACAGCCCAGGCGGGACACAGATTGGATTCTGCAGGACTCCAGGGAGGATTGACCCTGGGCACAGCCCCAGGAGCGTATCCTCACCACCAGTGGGGGCTCGCAGCCTGTGCCTGGATTCCCACAGAGACCATTAATGCCCTAGATATGGTTCCCCTCTCATCCACTGTCTTGGTGACCCATCTGCCATGTAACACCATATGCCAGTCCCCAAAAACCTCATAGCTTCACAGCCCATGCCTTATCATTTCCCTCATCTCGTTCCCTAATTATGTTGGGCCAATACATTCCAAACCCTTGAATTACCTCCCACTAAACACACAAGAGCAAAGTGTCTGGCTGGAAGAATGTGGCTGTGATCTCATTCGCCTCACCAAAATTCTGGCTGGGGATAGAAGGACAAGAGTCCACTCCAGTCCAGGGTTCACACAGTTCTTCTGGGGGAGGCCCACTCAGGCCCAGCAGTTACTGTGGGCTACATGAAATGGGGAAGAGAGAGGTGGAAAGGGGATGAAAGTAATGTCTACTGAAATCTTCCATAAAGGAGCCATGAAACTGTGAAGGAGAAAACAAAAATTGTGGCTGGACTTGTACTTGGTATTGATGAAGCAAAACAACAACAAATACACACACAGAGAGAGAGAGAAATAAAATGCTTTTGCTGTTTTTAGACATGGTGACTTAAATATATTTTCATTGTTCTCATCTCCCTGCTCTCCCAACACACACACACAAACATACACACACACACACACACACACACACACACAACTCCAGAATGGTGACAGATGAGTCTTCCATGCAGCACCTGCAATTTGCCAACTGATCACTCACCTGAGGACAGTCAGGCTGTACAAGGAGAAAGATTCTCTCTCTCTCTCTCTCTGCTCTCTCTCTCTCTCTGTCTCTCTCTCTCTCACACACACACACACACAAACACATGCAGACTCAGAGTAGTACCTCTCCTAAGTTTGTTGGCTCCTCATTGGATCACGTGGGTTCCCATTCTTTGTTCCCTTGTCAGAACCAAGGGCTTCCACACAAGGGAAGCACCACTCTAATGACACAGCAGGACCCTGGCTCTCCCATTCTCCAGGGCCAGACCCTTCCCCTTGCGAACAACCAGCCTTAACTCCCCATTCAACAAAGCCCTAGGCCAGGACGCTGGGTGAAGGAATCCCCAGACAGGTGGCTCCCCAGAGCAGGACTGAAACAAGCAGTGGGTCATGGGGTCCCAAGGGGGGTGTCTGACCCAGGGTGGGGGCGGTGTTGAGGAAATGGATGGGGTCCTAAAGGCTACATACATGGACAGTCTCCTACTTCCAGCCTAGATGCCTCTGGGCAACTGGGCAGATTCTTCGGGAGGACAAGGAGACGAGATGGATAGGGAGCACCAGCAGATGCTGGCAGAGCTGGGAAATGTGATCACCCTGTGAGTACTTTTGACAGTTGGGGTGTGGGGATAGGCAGGGTCTATGTGTGTCTGAGGGTGTGTGTTCCTTCCATACATTCACCTACTATCTGACCCCCAGTGCACGCATCTCCCTAGTGGGCTTTTCTGGGACCCTCCTCAGGTGAAAGGGTGACCGAGCACAGAAGACAAGTGCTTACACAGCAAGAGAGGCCTATCTTCTGCATCCAACATCCCCCACTCCCAGAAACAAAGGAAAAGACCCAATAAGGCAGGTGCATTGGTGATATTCCCCACCTCTAACTAAAGCCACCAGGTGCCCACCAGGGAGAGGAAGGGTACAGATGTGGGACTGTGTGGCTCCCACTGCTCCAGCCAGGGGCTCAGTGGTGACCCCTTCTCACCCATTCCTACATCTCCCCATTTCCAGGGATACTGGTGGGGGTGAGTTCCCAGAGTCAACACCCACTCCTCAACCCCCCAATTCTGGGTCGCATTTGTGGCAGAGTCAGGGCTGTCCTGCCTGTGCTGGGGAGGCATGGTTGGGACACAAGAGGGAAGGCAGGATTTGCAGGGGAGGGAGTGGTAGTGATAGGGGGAGGTCGCAAGGTGTTGACCTGCGGGCGGCCACTCACTTGTGCTGCTGGGAGAATCTGTAGGCTGTGGTTCTGTGTGCAGCATGCAGCGATTGTGCGAGGGATGTGCCTGATGTGCTGGTTTTCTGTCCTGTGCTCTTGGCCCAGACCAATGCTCTTACAGCAGCAGAGTCTTTGAGGCTGCCATCCCTGGTGCATGAGCCTGCTCTTCTCTCTGCTCTCTCTCTGCCCCCACTTCTCTCTGGGGCTGCCCCACCCCCGCTGCACAAGTGCTCCAGCCCCTGTGTGCCCCTGGTTGCAGCAGATATGTGCCCCCTCAGCCATACCCTGTTCTCCCCTGGGTCATGCCTCCTTCCTCCCTCAGCCATGCCCCATCCCTGGCTTTGTGCTGTCCTGACTGCCCTAAGGCTACCAGACCATGGCAGAAGCAGCCTCACCTCAGGTCAGGGCTTCCCCCCAACCCCAGCAGCTGCCCGAGGGGGGATCGAATCTCCCCTCAGCCCAACCGCTGGGGGACTATTCTCCATCCACCCCACACACCAAGCAGGTGCACGGTGTCCCTCTATGTGTGTGTGTGTGTGTGTGTGTGTGTGTGTGTGTGTGTGTGTGAGAGAGAGAGAGAGAGAGAGAGAGAGAGAGAGAGAGAGAGATATTGTTGGGGATACCTACTCGCAAGGACTCAGAACAATTTTAAAAAATAGCACAAAGAACCCTGTGTAATGGACTTAGCACAATGAGCCTTTTGAAGGACTCAGCACATAGCAACCTTTGGGATCCTCATGGTAATCTAATGACTAAGATAAGACATGCCATTTTAACATCATTAAACTTACATATCATAGTATTATGACATCATATGTCAAGTGACATTATAGACATATTGTGAATGCCTATTCTGTGATTTCATTCTATTTCAAGTGAGCAATATTGGTGGATATCAGAAATCCATTGTGGCCTCAAAGCCATTGTGACATGAAAATCCCTTTGTGACATAACAGTGCCATTGTGATAGTAACCTGTTGTGACATCACAAACTGGTCCTGTCCATTGTGACCTCATCACCAAGGTGACATCACAAAGCCATTGTGATATCACATCGCTGTTGTGACATTACAATCACCTTGAGATCTCCCAAACCCATTATGACATCTTTAGCAGCTTTGAAAAAGAACACATGGAATTTGTGACATGACAGTCCCTTTGTGTATCCATATCCTCATTGTGAAATGTCAATTGACATCAGACATGCCAAAGAAATATCACAAAGTATTTACAATATAATCATCGGTGTGACATCACATTGTCATTGTGACAATATCAGCTCATTGTGACATCACAAATCTGTAATGACATCATACCACTATGACATCACATTGTCATTGTGACATCATATATACATTATGAATGCCTATTATGTGATTTCATTACATTTCAAATGTGGCATGTGGGTTCATATCAAAAACACATTTTGACTTCATAGCCATTGTGACATCACAATCCTTTTGTGATGTGACATTGAAGTTGTGATATCTCTAAACAACTGTGACAACTCAAGCATATCCTGTCCTCAAAAGTTTTGTGACATGTTGCCACTGTGTTATGTTAAGCCCATTGATAGCTCAATCTATTTTCGACCTCATATTATTTCAAGAATGACATGAAATATTAGAAATATACTTTGACATCATAAGTATAGTGACATCACACTGGTAGATGTAATGACCATTGTGTCATATTGTCACCACAAATCTGTTCTGACGTCATCATATTTGTGCCAACAAATGCTTTGGAATCCTCACAAGCCCGTTCTAAATTTATATACTCATTGTGAGTTAATGACAATTGAGGTCTGGAATGCCATTGTCACATCATCAATCTACTGCGACATCACAAAACAATTTTGAACTCATCTCTATTATGGCATCACCAATTAATTAGAATTTGACATCATATTGCAATTGTGATATTACTGTACCATCATGCTTTCACAAACCTATTAGGACCGAATCACATCTTAGAAAATGCATGGCCTTTGGGACATCAAGCTCCTTCTGTGAACTTGTATCATTGTGAAATTGTAGCAATTGAAATTTGAAATAATATGTAATATTAAAACTAGTTTTGACATCATTAACCCATTTTTATATCATTAACATTTTGACAACCAAAACATTAGGAACTTTAGCACTTTTGACAAAAAAAAACATGGCGTTTGTGTCATCACAGTTCATTTGTATATGTCATGGTAACTTCATTCTCATGTCCTCACTGTAAACTAATAGCAATTAAGATCTGACATACCATTGTGACATCATAAACCATTTGTGCCATCATCACCAGTGTGATATCAATCATTATGACCCCATCAGCACATTGTGACATCAACAAGCTACAGTGACCACATAGCATTATGACATCGCATTGCCATTTTGCTGTCTTAGACACATTGTTAATATATATCCTGTGATTTCATTCTATTTAATATGTGGCAAGTCAGTTGATATCAGAAACACCTTGTGACCTCATAACCATTGTAACATTATAAACCCTGTGTGACATCATAACTGGTGTAACATCACATTGTTGTTATGACA
The DNA here is from genome assembly GCF_019054845.1 of Dipodomys spectabilis. NCBI lineage: Eukaryota > Metazoa > Chordata > Mammalia > Rodentia > Heteromyidae > Dipodomys > Dipodomys spectabilis. The sequence goes on from NW_024870997.1 coordinate 1,099,715, forward strand.
TCTTTAGCTTATGGTGACATCACAAAATGGCAATGACATTATAACATTTGCCATTATATCATTATGATATCATAGTCACACTATGAATGCCTAATCTGTGATTACATTGTATTTGAAATGTGGCATGTGAGTTGATATCAGAAACTCATTTTGATTTCACAACCATTGTCACATCAAAATCCCTTTGTGACATCATTTTGGCAACGTGACATCACAATGGCAATGTGATGGAAATAAGTCATCATGATATCAAAATGGTCATGAACACACAATGGGTTTCTGATATCAACTGACATGCCACATTAGAAATAGATTCAATAACATAATAGGCAAACACAACGTGTCTATCACATCACAATAACAATGTGATGTTGCAATGCTATGATGTCATTGTAGTTTTACATGTCAAAATGAGCTGATGGTGTCATAATGGCAACATGATATCACAATTATGATGTCAGAAAGGATTTGTTATGTTTCCTTGTTATGTCTGACGTCAGTTGTCATTAGTTCCCCATGAGGTTATGGATACAAAAAAGGTTCTTTGATGTCACAGAAGCCATGTGTGTTTTCAAAGGTGGTTATAAGTCATAATAGTTTTGGAATGGCACAATGTGATCCATAATGTCACAATAGAATGAGATGTCCCTTTGGGTTTTTGATGTCACAGTGGTGATGAGGTCACAATGGCTTTGTGATGTCACAGTTTGTTTGTAATATCAGAATGATATATCCAATTTCAATTACTCATATTTCAATATGAGGATACCATTTGATAGAAGAAGCTTCATAGTGTGAGGTTATACTTTGTGACAACCCAACGGGACAGTGATTTCACAATGACAATGTGATGTCCAGGCATCATGTTGTAATAATGTTCTGATGTCACAATTGGTGATGCCATACTGATGAGGAGGTCATAACTAAGTCATAACTTGTATGATATGCTGCCATTAGGATATCTTAGGCTTTTAGTAAGCTTATAATTTTTTGAAACTCATAATAATTCAGGTATGACATGATATCAGAAATTGACTCTGACATCATGAACATTGTGACATCATGAACATTGTAACATCACATTGATATATATCAATGGTGGCACATTATGTACTCACAAATCTGTTAGGACTTCATCATATTTGTGAAACACATGATTTTAGAGACAACACAGTCCCTTTGTGAACTCATATCTTCATTGTGAATTAATGATATTTGAGATCTGGCATGCCATTGTGACATTTCCAACCAATTGTGACAGCACAAACCTATTATAGTAGAAACACATTGTGATCTAATAGCCATTGTGATAGCACAATCCCTTTGTGACCCGACATTTCCATAGTGATAACACTAAGCCACTGTGAAATTCCAATCCTCTCAAATCCAATCCATGTATGAAATGTGATACTTGAATCCAGTGTGACATCCAGATTATGGTGACATCACACTGATAGATGTTATGAGCATTTTGTCACATTCTGACAACACACACCTGTTAGGACTTCATCACTTTTGTGAAAATACATGCCTTTGGAGACATCAGAGTTCCTTTGTGAACTCATGTACTCATTGTGAGTTAATGAAAATTGAAATCACATGTGTCATTTTGATATCACCAACCCATTGTGACATCACACACTTCTTGTGAACTCATCAGTGTGGCATCACAAATTATGATATCAAAATTTTAAGTCATCCTATTGCAACATCACATTGCCATCATGATATCACTGTCCCATTGTGTTTTCAAAAACCTAGTATGTCTTCATAGCATTTTAGAAAATTCATGGCCATTTATACTTGTCTTCTTCTGTGAACTCATATCCTCATTGGACATGTAAAATTGGACATGTGATTATGAGATGTGACTTCACAAAACTATTTGATATCATCACCAATGTGTCATCACAAAACCATTGTGAGCTTTCATTGCCATTTGACATCACTATCACATTGTGTCATCCCAAACCTATTAGGACCTCTTATCACCTTTGAAAAGCCACATGCCCTTTGTGACAACACAGTTCCTTTGTGGAACTATACCCTCATTATGAATTGACAATTGATATCAGACATGCCAATTTAACATCATGAACCCTTTGTGACATCACCAGAGTGACATAACATTGTCATTATGACAGCATCAACTACTTTTGACATGACAAAACTACAATGACAAGATAGCATTATGAGATCACATTGTCATTGTGATGTTATAAAGATCGTGAATGCCTGTTTCTAATATTTTTTTTTGTTGGTCGTGGGGCTTGAACTCTGGGCTTGGGTACTGTCCCTGCTCTTCAGCTCTAGGCGAGCGCTCTATCGCTTGAGTCAGAGCCACTTCCGGTTTTCAAATGGTTTTTATTGGTAATAAGATTCGAATAGACTTTCCAGCCTGAGCTGGCTTTGAACTGCGATCCTCAGATCTCCGTGTCTGGAGTAGCAAGGATTACAGGCATGAGGCACCGGCGCCCAGCTTTTCCATTCTATTTCAAATTTGACATGCATGTTAATATCAGAGACATAATGTGACCTCATAACCATTGTAACATCATAAATCAGCAATGACATCAAATTGTCATTATGACACCATCAGCTCATTGTGACATAACCAAATGACAATGGCATCATAGCAATATAAATCACAGTGACATTGTTACATCATAGACTTAACAGTGAGAAAGCCTATTCTGTGAATTCATTCTATATCAGAAACCCATTTTGACCATATAGCCATTGTGATATCACAATCCTTTGTAACATCCCATTGCCATTGTGATATAATTAACCTGCTGTGCCATCACAAACCAGTCCTGTTCTTATAAGTTTTGTGACATACTGCCATTGCCATATATTAGGCTCTTTGTGAGCTCATAATCTGTTTTCAATCTGATATTTCTGGTATGACAGGTGATATCAGAAATCCCCAGTGACATCAAACTGCCAGTTGTCCTGACTATTTTGTCACATTGTGACCTCACATTTCTAACAAAACATGCCTTTGGAGACATTACAGTCCCTTTTTGAACTCATATATTCATTGCCAATTAATGACAGTTGAGATCTCCCATGCCACTCTGACACTGTGAACCCATTGTGACATCACAAACTTATTGTGACCTCATCACGAGAATGGCATCAACAACTAATTGTTGTATCAAATCATTATTTTGACATGATATTGTGGTATTTCTGTTGTGATATCACTCTCCCATTATGTTTTTACAAACCTGTTATGGCCTCATCAGATCTTAGAAAATTCATGGACTTTGAGACTTCAAGCTCTTTCTGTGAACTCATGTACATATGACCTCTAAGGCGAGGAGACAAACCATCCAGTCACATTTAATATAATAAAACATTTTTTCACTAGGAAGGGGACTGTGATTACCTTATCCTGGACTGGATACCCAGGTTCAAGAGCAGCCATGACCACCTACCCTCAGACCTCCAATGGGCAGCCCCACCCTTTCTTAATTGGTCTGGAAACCACCAACCACAAAATTATGATCTCCAAAGCTCCAAACCTCAATGGGCAAGATTTTATCCTTTTCCATTCTTCCCTCCTTCTCTACAGACCTGTCATTCCTTTCTGGTCTTTTCCTTTTTCACTTCCACCATTTCTTTCTTCTCTTCAGGCCTCTCCACTCCCCACAGGCCTGCCTTACTCTGTCCCAGTGACCACTTGCCGACCTTCTGCTCTCCCTCAGCTTCCTCTCTTCTCAGGTTTTTCCTTTCCTGCTGTCTCACCACTTACTTCCTTCCGGGTAACTCCCATTTTTATCTCCCCTTACAATGCTCTGAAAATGCAACTTAAATATAGGTTGTACCCCTCCTCCCTCCAACGGATTTCCTGCCTAACAGTTTTTAACCATCACTTCCAAAACTGCCCAATGCTCAATCACTTCTTGACAGCTCATCGTGTGAGGCTTGACACCTCCACCTTTGGCGGCATTCCCCACACTCTCCAGGGGGCCAAGCCAAGAATTTACAATGAATATCAGCTCCCACAGATAATTCTGGCCCCACTGGTTATTATACTATCCTCATAGTGAATTAGAAGAAATTGAAATTGTATATATCATTGTTATATTACAAACTTGATGAGACATCATTAACTCTTTGTGACCTCATTACCTCGGAGACATCACAGATTCATTGTGTTATTACATTGCCATTGTACCAACATGATCACATTGTGAAATCCGCAAACTATTATCACCTCAGAAGCTTTGAAAGAAAGCATGGCTTTTGTGACATGACAGGCCTTTTGTGTACTCATATCCTCATGTTGAGCTAATGACAACTGAGATCAGGCATGCCATTTTAACATCGCAAAATCTTTGTAACATCATCACCAGTGTAATATCACATTGTCATTATGATAACATCAGCACATTATGACATCATAAAACAACAATGATATGAAATCACATGTAATTGTGATGTCACAGATACATTGGAATGCTATTCTGTGATCTCATTCTATTGCAAATATTGCTTGTGGGTTGATATCAGAAATACATTGTGACCACATAAGCATTATAATATCACAATACCTTGATGACACCACATTGCCATTATGATATCAGTAACCCACTGTGACATCACAAAACAGTCTTATCCTCATACATTTTTTGACATGCTGCCAGTGTGATCTCTTTGGCCTCCCTGAGTTCATAAATTGTTTAACTCATAATACTTCAGGCATGACATGTGATATCAAAAATCCATTGTGATATCATGACCACTGTGATATCACACTGCCAGATTTCTTGACCACTGAGTCACATGAGGACAACACAAACATGTTAAGACTCATTACACTTGTGCCAACATATGCCTTTGGATACATCATTAACACTTGTGAACTTATATATTCATTGTCAATTAGAGATCTGGCAGGAGATTGTGACATCACCATCCCATTGTGAAATCAAAAACCTATGTGACCTCATCACCTGTATGGCATCACCATTTGTAACTTCAAAACAATACTATCTCATGTAATGTAGCATCACATTGCCAGTGGGATATCTCTGTCTCATTGCATTTTCACCAGCCTAATATGTCCTCATAATATTTTACAAAACTCATGGCCTTTCTGACTTCTAGCTCCTTATGTGAACTCGTATCTTCATTGTAATCTAGTAGAATGAAATTGGACATGTGATGGTGATATTACACATTCATTGCAACATCACTATCCAAGAGTGACCTTATCACCACTTGACATCACAAACCCATTGTGACATCATATTGCTACAGTGATATCATGATCACCGTGTGACATCCCAAAACTGTTGTGACCGCATAGCACCTTTGAAAAAGCACATGGTGTTGTGATATCATGATCCCTTTGGGTAACCATGTTGTCATTATGAACAAAGATAACTGACATCAGACATGCCAGTGTACCATTACAAACGCGTTGTGACATCATCTCCAGAGTGAGATCACATTGTTGTTATAATACCATCAGCCCATTGTTACATCCCAAAATGACAATGACATCATGGCATTATGACATCACATTTTCATTGTGAGGTCCTAGAGACAATGCGATTGCCTATTCTGTGATTTCATTCTATCAAAAATGTGGCATATAGGTTGATTTCAGAAACCCATTGTGACCACACCATCATTTTGACATTACATTCCCTTTGTGACTTCATATTAACATTGTGATATCATTAATGCAATGTAACATCACAAACCTGACTTGTCCTCATAAATTTTGTAACAAGTGACTACCCTGGCCGGGCTGGATGTGGACAAGGCTTTTTCCTTTCGCTTCATTCTCCTTCTCTACAGATCTGTCCTAACTTTCAGGTCTTTTCATTTTTTCCTTCCACCATTCAATTCTTCTCTTTAGGCTTCTCTGCTCTTGACAGGCCAGCCCTGCCTTGTCCAGGTGGCCAGTTGCTGTCCTTCACCTCCTGCTCTCTCTCAATTTCCTCTCCTCCCTGGTCTTTGCCCTCCAACAGTCCCATCACTTCTTTCCATCCAGGCCTGTAACCTTTTTCTCTCCCCTTTTCTTGCTCTGAAAATGCAGCTTATATATAGGCTGTACCCTTCCCCAACTGCAATAATTTCTTGCCTTCCAGTTTTCAATTATCACTTACCAAATGTCCATGCTCAAATCAATTCTTGGCAGCTCACCATGTGGGGCTTGACATCCTATCTCCTTCAGCAGAATGTCCTGCCCCCTCCAGTGTCATGCAACCTCCCCTTTCAATGGGTCCAGACTAGGAGGCCATGATGACTATCTGTTCTCGTGGATTATAGGGCACTGCTGGTTATTACAGTGTCCTCATGGACACTAGTAGCAATTGAAATTGGACAAATAATTGTGATATTGCAAACTCCTGACATAACAAACCCATTGTGACCTCATCACCACTGTGAAATCACAAACCCATTGTGACTTCACATTGTTGTTTTTGATACCAAGATCACATTGTGACATTTCAAATCTATTATAACCTCTTATAACATTTGAAAAATACATAGCTTTATGATATCAGAGTCCCTTTGTGTACCCAAAGCCCCACTGTGAAATATTGACAATTGAGAATCAGACATGACATTTTGACATCCAAAACAGTTTGTGAGATCATCATAATTGTGACATCACATTATAATTTTATACCATCTACTCACTATGAAATCACAAAACTAAAAAGATATGATAGATTTATAACTTTACATTGTCATGGTGACATCATAGACACATTATGAATGCCTTTTCTGTGATTTCATTCTATTTCAAATGTAGCATGTAGGTTAATATCATAAACAAATCAGGAACTCATATTCATTGTGACATCACAATTCCTTTGTATATTATGTTGCCATTGTGATATTACTAACCTATCCTCTCATTTGTGACATGATGCAATTCTGATACCTTAGGCCTTATTGTCCTCATAATCTGTTGTTGACCTCATTAGATTTAACATATGTCATTTGATATCACAAATTCCCAGTGACATCATGACCATGGTGGCATCATACTGCCAGATGTCATATCCATTGTGTCAAATTCTGACATCACAAACCTTTTAGGATTTCAATATATGTGTGACAACACATACTTTTGGAAAAACCACAGTCCCTTTGGGAACTCATATACTCATTGTAAGTTAGGACAATTGAGAATCATCATGTCATTGTGACATGCACAACACATCACCAATATTTTGTGACCTCAACACCAATGTGGAATCATCAACTAATTGTGACACCAAAACAATATTCTGACATGATGTAATGAGTTGACATTGTCATGGAGATATCACTGTCCCATTGTTCATTCACAAACCTAAAATGACCTCCTAACATTTTTAATAATTCATGTCCATTAGTACTTCCAGCTCATTCTGTGAATTTGTATGCACATTGTGAAATAGTAACAAATGAAAATGGACTTGTGTTTGAGATATTACAAAATCATTATGACATCAAAATCCCATTGTGGCCTCATCACATCCGTGTATCATAAAGCTATAATGACCCCTAAGTACCTTTGAAAACACACATTTCATATGTGACATCATAGTCCCTTTGTGTACCCATATCCTCATTGTGAATACATGACAATTGAATTCATATATGCCATCGTAACATCACAAACCCTTTGTGATCCCATCACCAGTGGGACAACACATATTCATTATTACACAATTACCTCCTTGCAACATCACCAATTTACAATGACCTCATAGCATTATGACATTTATTGTCATTGTGATGTCATAGACACATTGTAAATGCCTATTCTCTTATTTCATTCTATTTCAAATGTGGCATGTGGGTTGATGTCAGAAATATATTGTGATCTCATAAATATATGGCATCACAATCACTTTGTGACATCACAGTGCTATGGTGATATCACTAACACACTGTGATATCACAAACCTGCCCTGTCCTCATAAGTCTTTGATGTGCAGCAATTGTGATGTCTTAGGCCTTTTATGAGCTCGTAATCTGTTTTCAACCTTATAATATTGCAATTATGATATATGATATCAGAAATCCACTGTGACATCATGACCATTGTGATATCACACTGACAGATATCATAAACATTGTGTCACACTGTGACATCACAATCCTCCTAGGACTTCATAACATTTGGGAAAACACATGACTTTGGAGATACCACAGTCTGTTGTAAACTCATATTCTCTGTGATTTCATGACAAATGAGATCTATTATGCCATTTGGATATCACTAACCAATTGTGACATCATAGACCCCTTACCGTATTGCATCACCAATTAATGGTGACATCAAAACATTTTGTGATGTCACAATGTGACACGATGATCATGACATCTGTCAGTGTGATGTCACAGTGGTCATGATGTCACAGTTGATTTCTGTTATCTCAAGTCATACATGAAATTTGAGGTTGAAAACAAATTATGAGGGCAGAAAGGTCTAAGATATCACAATGTCAGCATGTCACAAAAGTTATGAGGACAGGAGAGCTTTGTGATGTCACATTGTGTTAGTGATATCACAATGGAACTATGATGTCACAAAGTGATTATGATGTCAAAGTGGTTTGTTGGCACAAAATTGCGTTTCTGGTATCAACTCTCATGCCACATTTGAAATACAATGAAATCACAGAATAGGCATTCACAATGTGTCTAAGATGTCACAACGAGAATTGTCAAAATACGATTCTGTCATTGAGTTTGGTGATGTCAAAATGAGCTGATGCTCTCATAATGAAAATGTGATGTCACACTGTTGAGGATGTCACAAACACTTTTTGATGTTATAATGGCATGTCTGATCTCAATTGTCATTACATAACAACAAGGATATGGATACACAAAGGGACTGTGATGTTGGGGCTTTCTTAAGAGGCAATCTAGGACCACCTCCTAAGGTCATCTGGAGCTTCTTTGGGAGGTCATCTCAGGCTACCATGATGAGAAATCTATGACCGTCTTTGGACATCATCTGGGACATCCCTGAGAAGCTATATAGGACCTTCTCTGGAGGTCATCTGTTGCTTTCTCAAGAGGGTTATCTGTAACGTCCTCTGGAGTTCATATGTGGCCTCCTTGAGTGGCCATCTTGGAGCTACTTGAGAGGTAATCTCAGCCTCATTGAAAAGACATCTGGAAACTCCTTTGGAGATCATCTGACACTTCCTTGGGAATCCATTTGGAACCCCCATGAGAGGTCATCTAGGGCCTCCTAGGGAGGACATATGTGACATCCTCCAGAGGTCATCTGTGGCCGCCTCAAGAGGCAATCTGGGACGTTCTCTCTCTCATCTGGGACCTCCTGTAGAGGTCAATATTGAGAGGTACGGGACATGTGGGTTAAGTGTCTGTGGCTCTTGGTCTTTGTATGTATGCTGATAGTTCTATCTGTGTCCTGTATGCACCTGTTTACTCCTTTTCTCAGGATGGGAGAACAAGGCCTTAGGTTGTCATATCCAAAAAATATTCTCCCCCAGGTTTACAGAATCCCTCAGAGAAAGATGCACTGATGTACTCTCTTTCCTATTCTTTGCATCAGCAACTCTAATAAGTCCTCCCATACCAAAGTGGTTACTTGTACCAGACTGACGTGGTACAGTGTGGTATGTTACCCTTATTACCCTTGAAAGAGGAACATGGAGATGGTGGGCAGGACCCCTTTCTAATATATGTTCCCTTTACAAGTAGTGACCTGTATAACTGGAAACAGAAAAATCCATCCTTTTCAGAAAAAAAAAAAAAAAAACAGGGACACATTACCTCATTAGAGACAGTAATTTTCACACACAAGCACATCTGGGATGACTGTCAGCAAATTTTACAGGTGCTTTCCACCTGGTAGAAAAAGGAGTGAATACTGTCGGTGATTGACAGTGGTCCTTGGACCAGACAGTAGCCCCACAATTGAACCAGACTATTTGGAACAAGTCTTTCCTCAGACTTACCCAAGCTGAGACTAACAGCAGTCGAAGTATGGAGGTGCTTACCATTTATTTCCAGGTTCAGCTAGCAGGGATGCCGCAGTGCCTAGAAAGCCACGTCTTCAATCTAAGGTGAGTGAGATGGTACTGTTCCCCAGTGAATACCCTAATGCTTTATCTGAACTTCTCCCAGAAGGCTGTAGGACCTATAGGATATAGATCTTTAAGTCCTGGAGAATCAAAGAGCCCTAAATATGGCCTTTGTTATGCAGTCAGCCACAGATATTAGAAGAAAGCTTGAAAAGTTAGAAGGTTTTGAGATAAAGTGGTTGCCCAGTTGATGTTGGATAACAGAGACACCCTGAAAAAAAACAACGAGTCTAAGAAGGGAGTTTGAGTTTTGGTAGGAGCACCAGAATAGGGATCAAGAAACCTTTGGCAAAGACAGTACAATTCATTAGAAAATGGCAGTAGGACCCTCTAGGACTAGATCAGTGAGATTAATGCAAGCAAAATGGACATTAGGAAAAGGAATGTCCAAGCAGGAGAATGATAGAAAAATGAAAGCTTAAGTAAGCACATTAACCACCTGGAAAATTTAAATGACAGGTTAAATAATCACATTAACCACATGGAAAATGTGTTCGTAGCTCTGGAGAATCATGCAAAGGACCTCTGAATTCCATTAAGAAATTATGGCTATGAAAAAGGAGCGGGGCTCCTGGGAAGGTGCTCAGTGGTAGAGTGCTTCCCTTGCATGCATGAGTCCCTGGGTTCGATTCCTCAGCACTACATAAGCAAAAAGAAAAAAGCCAGAAGTGGCCCTGTGGCTCAAGTGGTAGAGCGCTAGCCTTCACCTGAAGAGCTGAGGGACAGTATCCAGCCAGAGTTCAGGCCCCACGACCGGACCCAAAACAAAAAGGAAAAAAAAAAAGAAAAAGGAGCTGGACCTGATATAAGAATATATTAGGTTGAAGAACATGTCAATTATAAGCTTTGAAAAGTGTCACCAGAAATTCAAAGCAACAGAGAAAGAAGGAAAGAGTAGTTAGCAGAGAAGACGGGAAAGTGCTGTGTCATAGAAGATGAGGCCAAGAAAAGACAACAGGAAAATATCAGGCTCAAGAAAGAGATTGTTTCTCTTCAGAAAGAGTTAAAGGATCACTTGCTTTGATAGAGAATGCCATGGATAGGGAAAGAGCATTAGGAATAAAAACAGAAGAGCTAAACAAACAGTTGAAAGAGCTGTCACAAAAATACATAGAAGTGGAAAACTAGAAAGAGAAACAACTACAGTAAAAGCCCCAAAAGACTGCTGAGATCTTCACCATAAATGTAATGCAGAAGCATAGTGTCCCTGTGGAACAGGTGGAAGTGGGAAAAAATACCTCTCAATAGCACCTTTGTGAACTTAAGGGAGGAGCTTAAGAGCAAGCAAAGGTGTTGTGAGAAGGAGCAGCAGTTGGCCAGTCAAGGGAAATCTCCTGTGACCCTGCCAAATCATTTGCAGGTTAAGGAGCACAGTGAGAAGAGAGTGGGATCATGAAAACAAGTTTGAGATAAAAGGAGAAGAATAAAATGGAAGAAATCTCCAAGGTTCCGAGTACTTTACAGGAGTTAAAGAAACTAGAGACCCTAAGATACAGGGAAACATCTGAGCTGATCAGGTAACTTGGGAGACCAGTCTAAAAGAAGTTGTTTCTCTAGAGCGACTAGTCATCAATATTAAAGGAAGAAGCAAAAACAGTGGTAATAAGTGTGCAATTGTTGACACTGAACTTGTGAAAAATGCGTACAGGCTCAAGCTTTCTGTCAGTTTACATGTTGATATTTGCAACCTGGTAAATTGCCCAAGGACACTGCCTAAAACTGTTCTGGAAACCGGTGGGGCCTCAGCCTGACAATACTTTGTAATGTGTGTAGTTAATTTCCAACAGGTAAATGCTGAAATTCTGGAACACAAGGAAAGAATTCATATGTGAGGAACCTCAGATGGTGAATTTGGGAAAGTGGACTCCACAGGGGTAAAGCCTCGAAAGTATGGCTATTGGTATCTGTTAGTAATAGTGGACATTTTTTCAGGCTGAGCTGAGGCATGTAATAATACCTTGATTTGGCTTACCCTTAGCTGTGGGGTCCAAAGATTGCCCTGATTCATGGCCCAACTTCTCAATTATTAACTAATGCCCTAGGAATAAATCGGAAGTTGCAGTCCATTTATAAGCCTCAGAGTTCAAGCACTAGAAAGAATGAACATGACCTTAAAGGAAACTTTAACTAAATTAAATACAGAGACTGGCCATGGCTAGGTAAGCCTCCTCCACTTCACTCTCCTTTGAGCAAGATGTAGGCCTTATGTTAAAAGTTTCAATCCCTTGAAATACTTTAGTGTAGAACACCCCCTTGGGTTCCTAAAATTAGGAAGGCTTTATTAACAGAAATGTCTAACTACAATCTGCAGGCTGTACAACATATTCTTTTATGTAACTATCCTTTGGTAACCAAGGCCCAATGGCCGGATAAGAAAAACTCTACCTGAAGGGGTGGGACCAAGAAGGTGATGGAACAGCAGGGAAACACCACAGCTCTCTCCACCAAATACAGAGTTTGGATTTCAATGCTCTGTTTCTCCAAGTGACCCACAAAAAAAGGCAATTACTCAGAGAGATAAAGGAAGTGCAAAAAGAAAAGGGAAAAACCTACAGAGACAGTAAAGTGGGAAGACCTTCCCCCCACCCTTTGTTGGTGATGGGGTTCCACGTTGTGCAGCTTAGGTGAAGGGGTTTTGTGCCAAGCTGCTTAAGTGCCCAGGGTCTGGACCCTCTGAAGCCCACACACCCACAAGCATCCCAAGTCTCCAAGGAGACTCCCAAGACCTGGCCAACCCAGAATATACAAACAGAAATCTCAGAAGGCAGAGCTGGAACAAAGACTCCCCTCACCCTCCCTGGAACAGCACCTTTGCCTGGCTGATATAAGTAGCCCAGCCCAGTCAGCAGCAGTAGCAGCTGTCAACAGTGGCAAATGACCCTAGTCTCTCAGGGTGGCACCTCTGTCCTGCTGGTGTAAATAGCCTAGCCTAACCTGGAACAGCAGCAGCAGCTGGCAGTGGTGGCAAACCATCCAGAATTGGGGCACAATGCCTCTTGGCACTTGCCCAGACCAGCCTGGGGCAGCAGCGGTGGCTGAGGTGCGGACAGCTGCAGTGAACACGTCCCGACCCGTGGTGGTTTGTGCCTCTCCATACTGGCCTGCATAAGTGGCCCAGCCTAACCTGAGACAGCAGCAGTGGTTAACATCTGACTTGTGGTGGGGTGCCTGGCTTGCATAAGGGGTCCAGCTGATCCTGGGGCAGTGGCAGCAGGTGGGGCAGTGGCAGTAGCTGTGGCAGCACCAGTGGCATCAACAGCGGAAGCAAACAACTATGGACCCGTAGTGGTTGTGTCGCCTCTCCACACTGGTTTGCATAAGCAGCCCATGGTGGCAAAGGTGGTGAACAACCCTAGACTTGAGGCAGGGTGTGGTGCTGAGCAACCCCAGAAAGACTCCCTGGGCTGGCTTTGAACCTGAATACACAGATCTGAGCCTCCTGAGTAGCTAGGAATAAAGGTATCACACCAATAGGGTCTTCCTCTTGCAACCCCCATAACGTTTTCTAAAATAGATAATTTCTTAGTTCATACATGGAATTTAAGCAAATACAAGAGGTTCAACAATACTCTGGATTCTATCTGAGCATAGTGGAATCTAACTAGTTCTCAATAACAATGCATGAAGTAGAAAAAAAAACATGGAAATTAAACAGCACTCTGTTGAACAATACATGGATCACAGAAGAAATTAAAGAAGAAATTAAAAAGTTCCTACAATTCAGTGAAAATGAAGATACATCACAAAGAAACCAATGGGATACAGCAAAAGCAGTCCTGAGGGGCAGATTCATTGCTCTCAGTGCACACATCAAGAAAACATGGAACAAGTAAATGATCTTTTGATGCAACTAAAACTGCTAGAGAAAAAAAAAATTGAAACAAAAGTTGCTAGATAGTGAACCAAAATAAGAGCTGAAATTAAAGAGACAGAGACTATGAAAATTATAAATAAAATTAATTTTTAAAAGCTGTTTTAAAAAGTCACTAAAACTGAGGGACCACTGGCAAGAGTAACTAACAAAATAAGAGAGGAGACCCAAATCAATAATATCAGAGATACCACAGGAAAAATTACAACAAACATCCAAGACATCAAAACAATCATAAAGAAATAATTCCAGACTCTACTCACAAAGGAAGGAAAACCTAGCAGAGAGGAATGAATTTCTACAGAAATACAAATTGCTATCCCCCCTTTCCTTTTCAGCCATTCTTCTCTACCATGTATGGTGGGGGGAGCAGTTCGGTAAATAAACTTCTTTTCATGCCTGAATAGTGTGTAGTGTTCTCTTCATGGGCTACTTAATAAAACCTACCTATTTAATATACCTTACAAATTGTTCCATGACTTGGATGAGGTTTTTGAATTGGAAATGCTAGAATTTCCTAAACACCCTTTTTCTGCAAATCAAACTGCCTCGAGACACCATGTGAGACTTTTCACCAATACCATTGCTGGCCTTCACATCCACGTCCACACCACTTCTCTACTCTGGTGAATGAAAATACTCTCCACCGCTCTCTGTTGCTCAATCTCTGCTCAGATGTGGCACCATTCCAGAGAGCTCCTACAACCTTTAGCAGAAAGGATGGTCATCTCTGAAGTGGAGAATGCCTGGTTTGGGGGGCTTAACCATTTCTCTCTATATGGGTCTGGGGCAAGCCGGAACACCACTTCTTCCTGCTCAGCTCTCCTTCACTCACCAAACTGACTCTCTAATGCATTTAATGGGGTCCTGTGAGTCATGTCTGAGCCGTGAAACCCCATTGACATGCCTCCTGTGCTCCCTGGATTTCCAGATGACCTAATATTTTTTGCTGTTCTCAGATTTAGACAATTTATGCCTCTGCAATGGTACATGGTCAGAAGTCTCTTTACTATCAGGCTGTCTTTGCTCTCTGCTATTCATGTCCAACTTTCTATATCTCTACAACTTTTTGGATTGTGCCCGGAAGAGTGAAACATGGACTGGTTCCTGGGGAATCCCTATAGGTTCCCTCAAAAAGGCTAGCCAAACTAGGCTTGATTTTCTGTTCAGGCTTTCTTTGCATTTTTTCAGAAATTCGCCATCTTGAGTTCACCACCTTGGCCACATGGTGGGTTAAGGGTTTGGCCCCATCCAACCCGTACACTTCCACGAAGCTTGTAACTCCTCCATCCATCTATTCTAATATGCATTGCTAACAAGTTGCTCTTTTCACAGACCTTGGTAACTGAGGCCCAATCATCTGATGTGCTTTGTTAGCAAAGATGTCTAAATATTGTTGTCAAAAATTTTAAGTTTTGAGTTTTGCCTTTTTTGTTTTGTGTTGTGTAGTCTAGTACTATGTGATTCTAACATATTGGGTATATCGGTGCTAAGATTCTCACATCTAATGAGTTTTGTCATTGCAGAATATTTGGTCAATTCTTGATAAGCACCAGGTAAGCTCTACTTATTCTATTTGATCTCCTTGTTGCTTTAATTGGAAAAAACAAAGAGCTTTTGTGGAAAAGATTGCAGTGCAGGCCAGCCTGGGCTGAAAAATCCCTCAAACTCCATCTGCCAACTAACCTGCAAAGAGCCAGGCTGGAAACATGGCTCGAGCCTCTTATCTCTAACCAGCAAACAGTACACGTGGTACCATCATTCAAAGTGGTAGAGTGCTAGCCTTGAGCAGAAGTGGTCAGGGACAATGCTCAGACCTTGAGTTCAAGCCTCCTTGAATACAAACTGGGACTAACCATCCCAGCAACGAGCACATAGACTCAACCAGTCTGGGGAACAAAGGAGCATGAGGAAGAGTAAGAGGAGATGATATCACATCATCCTCTTTGTGCCTGCCCTATCAAAATTAAAAAGAGCTGGTAGGTCAATAGAAGTAAGAAGACTGCCCATCTAATGTCCATACCTGTCTACCTTTCAACTGGACAGGAATTCATATTCTTGCCCTTGGTAATTGACTTCTTCTCTACCTAGTCTCCATGTGTCAGAAGAAGGTAGGGACATTTCTACCAACATTTTCAGCCCCAAGACCTTCCTCCTGCCATCTATTTGCTCTCTAGTATTTTTTTCAGTCCCACAGTGAGTCATGAGACTTCTCCAGACTTTGTCCAAGAGACCTGCCTCTTCCAGACTTTATCTAAGGACTCAATGCCCAAGTGACAGCTGTTGCCTTCTGCCTTCTCCCAGATGGGACCACATATCAGCCTTTTACCCTTACTGTCAATGCTTGCAAACAGGAAGTAGCCAGAGAGAATCTTCACCTTTTTCCATAATTATCAAATGGCTGGAATGTAAGTTCTGAACAGGGACACCTCCCTCCCTCTTGGCTAAGTTCCCACCCAATATCTATTACATAGGTAACTGGCAGACCTGGAAGCAATCACCTTCTCCTGCTAGGTCACATCCTAGGCCACCTCTGGTCACATGCCTCCCATCTGACCTTCGGAGGGTTCCAGACCCTGAGGTCACATCCGGATCCAGTGTGGCCACAATTTTCCAGCACCTGGCCACACCTCTTCCTGTCCCTGGCCTAGATAAGTCCTGGATCAGGGGTGGGTCGACAGCCCTTCCTTTATAGTTATGTTCTCCACCATGCATGGTGGGGGTAGCCTTTTCGTAAATGAACTTCTTTTCCTGCCTGAAAAAATAAAAAGAAATACAAATGGCCCAAACGGAACCAAGAAAAAATAAATCAATTACAAATGTCAATAACCTACAATGAGATAGAAGAAGTAATAAGAAATCTTCCAACAGGAAAAGCCCAGGACCTTATGGATTACTACAGAATTCTATAAGGCCTTTAAAGAGGAGCTAATACCCATTGTCCTCAACCTCTTCAGAGAAATATAAACAGAGGAAGAAATCCCAAACTCATTCTATGAAGCCAATATCACATTCATCCCCAAACCAGGCAAAGACCGAACAAAAAAAGAACTACACACCAATCTCTTTGATTAAGACAGATGCAAAGCTCCTCAATAAAATTGCAGCAAAACAATCCAGAAACATACAAAAAAAGCATACATTATGACCAAGTAGGCTTCATCCCAGTGATGCAGGGATGATTTAACATATGTAAGTCAATAAATGTAATCCATCACATCAACAGATCCAATGTCAAGAACCACATGATTATCTCCATTGATTTGAAAAAGGATTTTGATAAAATTCAGCACTCATTTATGTTAAAAGCTCTGGAAAAATAGGAATAAAAGGAACATTCATAAGACAATAAAAGCGTTACATGGCAGATCAAAAGCAAATATTATGCTTAATAGGGAAAAACTACAATCAATTCCCTTAAAAACAGGAACAAGGCAAGGATGCCCACTCTCTCCACTCCTCTTCAATATAGTTCTGGAAATTTTAGCCAAAGCAATAATTCAAGAAAAATACATTGAAGGGATGCACATAGGAGAGGAAGAATATAAACTCTCTCTTTTTGCAGATGGTATTATTTTTATAAATTAACGATCCCTCAAGCTCCATCCCCAAACACTTAGAGCTTATAAACCCAATTGGCAAATACCAGGATACAAAATTAACCCACAAAAATCAGTCGGCTTTCTGTGAACCAACAAAGTACAAATAGAAATGGACATCAAGGAAACAACCTCATTCACAATAACCTCAAAAAAAAAAGTATTAAGGAAGTAACCTAACCAAAGATGTAAAGGGTCTATATCATGAAAACTATAAAAGCCTTAAAAAAGGAATCTTAGAGGATACCAGGAAATGGAAAGACTTCTCATGTTCCTGGATAGGCAGAATTAATATGGAGAAAATGGCCATACTGCCAAAATTAATAAACACATTCAATGCAATTCCCATTAAAATTCCAATGACTTACTTTACTGAAATAGAGAAAATATTCCAAAAGTTCATATGAAACAACAAAAGACCTAGCATAGCCAAAACAATTATAGGCAAAAGAAAGGATGCAGGAGGGATCATGATACAGGACTTTAAGCTCTATTATAGAGTCATAATAACAAAAACTTTAGACCATATTAACGATAATTTGCCTTGTCAAGATTGAAATGTGTTTGTGACTTTAACTAAGTATCACAATTCCACAATATTGTGAAATATGTGAAATATATGTAATCACCTATCTCAATGTTAACAAAAAACTGTGAGAAGGGAAGGGTTATGAGGAATGGATGACAATGTTGTAAGACACCTTATATTCATGTACTGTTTTGTAGAATAGGAACTTCTTTCTACAACTACTTAAAAATAATAACAATACAAAGTATTTAAAAATAAACAGGATGGCAACAGATAAGTTCAAATATAAAATAAGAAATAAAATACAATTGGAAGGCAAATTGGGGAGAGTAATGTAGGTTATTCTATAGCAAGTCTCCTTCAGCAATAAATCCAAAAGCTAGACCTCAAGTAAGTGAAGTAAACTAAGAAATGGAGATACAAAAAAAAAAAAAAGAACCACCCACTCTTTCTTGCCTGGACAGGTGGTGTGGGTAAAAATTTATCATGCTCCTGAGTTAGAACCAAAGTGGCAAGGACCATACTTGGTGGTGCTAGGACCAATATACAGAGAAGGCTGCAAGAAGAACTGTTCAGAGACACTCAGATGATCCCTTAAGGATAAGACTTACTAAGTGGTAATTACTGCTAACTAGTTTCTATAATTTACTTGTTTTCTATTAAATTTACATTTTAAGCCTGTTCATTGGATGGAGAGAAGGGACTTTTTAGGATTTGGTAAGAAGGAATCAATGATTTGATTGGACATGAAAACCAGTGGGTGGTGTATAAAGCAGTGGGCCCTAATAATCAGCAGGGCCCACTAATCAATGTGGCCCCATGTCCTGGCCCCCTGGAGTGCATGGGACATACTACCAAATGGCCAGAGTATGTTGTTGGAAGGGGTAGGATGTCATCCTCACATGATTAGCTGTGAAAAATTGATCGGGGAATGGGCAGTTTGTGAAGAGATGGTTGAAAACTGTTAGGCAGGAGACCCACTGGTGTGATGGAGGGGTTCAACCTATGTATACGCTGCATGGTCAGAGAAATGGAATTGGAGAAAATCAAGGGAAGAAAGTGGTGAGACAGTAGGTGGGAAAGACTTGGGAGAAGAGGAATTTGAGGGAGAGTAGGAAGGAAAGTATGCCAATTGGCCACCAGGCCAGAGAAGTGTAGGCCTGTGGATAGTGGAGAGGCCTAAAGAAAAAAAGGAAGTGATGCAAGGGAAAAAGGGAAATGAAGGAATGTCTATAAAGAAGATGGGAGTAAGGGAAAAGGACAAAGCCTTACCTATTGAAGTTTGGATCTTTGGAGATGTTAATTTGTGGAGTTGGTGCTTTGCAGAGCAATTAACTATGTTTGACTGCCCATTGGAGGTCTGAGATTTGATGTTTAGGGCTGGCTTGTCACTGAGTGTACAGCCCAGGACAAGGTAAATGAAGGTCCATTTCGAGTGTAAATGAAGTTATTTTCAATATGCCTCATTGGATTGTCTTGTGTTTTATGCATCATAAGTATACTAGTTCACGTTAGTAGTCTCAAAAGTCATGAAATTTGTAAAATGTTATGAGGTCATAATCGGTTTGCAAATCCAAATGGGACAGTGATGGCAATATGATGTCACAATATCAAGTCATAATAATATTTTGATGTAATAATTAGTTGGTGATTCAATAATTTTGAAGAGTTCACAATAGGTTTATGATGTCACAATTGGGTTATTGATGTCACAATGGCATACTGGACTTCAATTTTCATTAACTCCCAATGAGAATATGAATTCAGAATGAGATTGTGAGATCTACAAAGTCATGCATTGGCCAAATGTGATGAACTCCCAACAGTTATGCGATATCACAATGTAAAACAATGCTCATGATATCTGACAGTGATGACACAATTTTCATGATAGAGTGCATTTCTAATATCACACATCATACCTGAAATATGAAGTCCAAAACATTATGAGATCACAAAGGCCTATGTATCAAAAGGGCATCGTGTAAATGTTATGAGGAAAAGACTGGTTAATGATGTCACACTGGTGATCCTGCCTCCAAGGGTTTGTAATATTACAATGGTATAACTGATCTTAATTGTTAGACCACAATGATGATATGGGTAAACAAATGAACTTTGATGTCACAAAGGCCAAATGCTTTTTCAAAGGTGCTAAGAGCTCATAACCGATTGAAATGCCACAATATGATTGTGATGTCACAATGGCAATGTGATGCTGCAATAGGTTTGTGATATCACTTTGGTAATGAGGTCACCCATGGAATAGTGATGTCACTACTAGTTTGTAATATTACAATCACATGTCTGATTTCAATTGCTACTAGTTTACAATGAGGACAAGAGTTCAAGGAAGAAGCTAGAAGTCCTAAAACCCATGAATTTTCTAACATGTGATGTCATAATAGGTTTGTGAAAACAGAATGGCACAGTGATATCGCAATGTCAATGTGATGTCACAATATCATGTCATAATAATGTGTTAAGGGAGTTCAGAAGAAGATTGCTGAGGAGAGGTTGGATTCAAAACAAATGCTCGCATAGAAAGCAGTTTTATTGTTCCTGTGAACAGTCCTAGGCTAGACAATCACACCCAAGTGTGCCATCACCGTACAAAAAGTATGGCCAGAGAGGGAAAATCCAGGCAAGTAAATAGATCTGAGCACTTGCCAGTAGCCACGGCTGAAAGGGCTGGGGTGGCAGTGGCGGCGGCCATAGACACCATACCTACAACAGAGAGTCCAGGACAAAGGGGCCAGACACAGTAGACTTGCAGATTCTACTCAACACCAGCAAGAACTGAGAAGGAGCAAATATCTTCATCCTGCAGATTTCAGACCAGAGAGGGTCCAGGAACCAAGAATCCAGTGTGAGTAGAACCCTGACTTCCTGACTCCTTCTCAGGGAGCAGATGTGGGAAGGCCGTCCCTCCCCTCACCACCACCGGAGGTCTCCATCTTTGATACTGACAAAGGCCCAGTTGAGCAGATAGCTTCAGTTCAGGCCTTGGAAAAAAATAAAAAAGTCATTTTGCAGGTCACAGGATCTAGAAGTGACCTGCCAGACTCAGTTCCAACAGGGGAAACTCACTCTGCCCAGGCAGAGTAAAATTTGCCCTCGGAGAAGAGACTTTCTTCACCGGGTAAACAGAGCCAGAGGCTGCCCCACCCTACAGAAGCCTAGACAACAATTGAAATTAAGTAAATATAAACCCTGAGAATTACTCCAAGCTGGGCTCTGTGAGTGTCTCAGGAGGTAGCCCTTCAGGGAAAAGCTACTGTTTGCTGAAAGGCTTCAACCTTACCCAGAACCTAGCCTCATCACAGCATCTCCAAACTAGAGGAAACAGCCATCTCCCACTTTTGTGATACTCAAAGATCTCCCATGCACTGAACTAGCATGGGAGGAGGATCACGAAATCCTGCCTAACACAGGGCATTTTCTGCCTGACCAAACTGATTTAAGAAACCAATCAAGTCATAGGAAAACCAAACACCACAAGCAGACCAGAGACTCCACCAAGACACTGGTTATAGATACAGGGGAGATAGAGGCTCTTCCCATTCCCCCTCCAAAAAAAACCACCAAAACAAAGAACTCTTTTTTTTTTTTTAATTTTTTTTAATTTTTATTTTTTAAGTGTTTTCTCTTGATCTTTATTTTCTCATAATTTTTATTTTTGGTGTATATGTGTGTGTGTGTGTGTGTGTGTGTGTGTGTGTGTGTGTGTGTGTGTGTTTGTGTGTGTGTGTGTGTTTAATCTCTTTGACTTTTTGGTCCTTTTTTATTGTTTTCATTTTTTCTCTCTTTCTTTATTTTTTGCATGACTTAATTGCTGTTCTGTTCAACTCCAGATACATACGTATCATCAATTGTTAGACCTTCTCCCCCATTATGTACATAGGTAAGCCAGAAATTTATTACTCAGTTCACAACCTCTTAGCCTTAACTGTTTTCATAGAAGTATTATCTCTTTATACCTACATAATTTTCAAGTAACTAATTTTAAAAATTTTATTTTATAGTTTTCACGTTTCCTTTCTGTCCCTCCCCTCCTCTCATTCTATCCTTTTCTTCTCTCAATATCATTTATGTAAACTTACATAATTTTTAAGTGTTTCATTTCTTAAATTTAAATTTTAGTTTTTCCATTTTTTTCTTTTTTTTAAAAAATTTCTCTCCTATGATTCTGTCCAATCCGTTACCCTCTCAGAGATTAGGAATTGGTTACATTTACTCACATTTTATCTCTCCACATCCCTCTAGTCCTATTTTTCCCCACATTTCTCCCTGAAGCTATTAATTTCTGGTTTGCCAAATCCTTCTTCGTTATTCTTAACCCATTAATCCATGGTTGTTTGCTTTAGAATAGATTGTATCTGTTGAACTAGATTGTATCTGCAGCCATTCTGGTCGTGCAACTGAAGGACTTTGGTTGATGCTTACCTTAAAATAGTGTTCTAGCACAAAATTGCTGTTACTTTCATACCAAATGAGCAGAACAAGCTGGAAAACACAAGAAAAATGGTAATGATAATAATGATAATAATATGAATATGAATAATATGATATGAATATAATAATGATAATAATAATAATAAATAGTACCCCCAAAAGCTCTACAAACACTACTGGTAAACATGGTGAATGTAATGATTGAAAATTTGCAAAGGTCTCAGTGTGAGCGTGATAGGGACCAAGAGGAGGCAATCCAAATAGTAGTACAGGAATCTTGTGAGCATTAGGAAGCTACTTAAAGATTAATACAGGAATTGCATAAGCAGGCTGAGAACAGTCATAGAAAATTACAGGAATTGCTGTAATGTGAGGAAACTAATCAAAAAGTAAAACAGGAATTGTGAGAGTGTGATCAGAATAGACAGAAATAAATAGAGGCATCCAAAAAAATCCATAAAGAGAAAAGAGACAGCTGAAACAATTCAGGGAGACCAAAAAGGGAATGTAGAGTAGAACCTGCCAGAAGGAATGGGAGTCCAAGGAAACCATAACCAATCAGCTAAGTGATCTGAGAATAAACACTGAACACCAAATTAAGGAAGTAAAGCTCATACAAGATCTAAACCAAAGCTCCAACAAAGAATTTGAAGCCATCAAAGCCGACCAAGTAGAAGGAAAAGAAATTAAAAACAAATAGAAAGTCTTGACAGTAGGTTAGATCAGGCAGAAGATCAAATCTCGGGGATTGAAGACAGCCTAGATATTATAGAGAAATAACATACAAATATCCAAGATAAATCCAAGATATATGATAGAACTATTCTATATTTGGAAGACACCATCAGAAGGCCTAATCTGAGGATAATGGATAGAGGAGCACCTAGAGACAGAAGTTAATGGTCTAGGAAATTTATTTAACAGAATCCTAGCAGAGAACATGCAAAAAGATAGGCCTATGGCCTATTCAGATTAAAGAAGCTTTCAGAACCCCAAATAGACTAGAACAGAACAGGACATGTCACCCTCACATTATAATTCCCACAGAATTAATTCAGACCAAGGAAAGGATCCTTAAAGCAGTCAGTGAGAAAAGACCAATCACCTATACAGGGAAAACAATTAGAATCACCTCAGATTTCTCAGCAGAGATGATTAAAGCAAGAAGAGCCTGGAACGATGTATGCCATGCCCTAAAGAAAAACCACAACAAAGAATAGTGTACCCAGTTAAACTCTCCTTCATAACTGAAGGTCAAATAAAAA
The DNA here is from genome assembly GCF_019054845.1 of Dipodomys spectabilis. Taxonomy (NCBI): domain Eukaryota; kingdom Metazoa; phylum Chordata; class Mammalia; order Rodentia; family Heteromyidae; genus Dipodomys; species Dipodomys spectabilis. The sequence goes on from NW_024870997.1 coordinate 1,123,519, forward strand.
TTGTCCATAGCAAAGAAAAATTGAAACAATATATCTCCACAAAACCAGAGCTACAAAGGTACTTAAAGATATCTTACACATAGAAAACCAGAGCTATAAAGGTACTTAAAGATATCTTACACATAGAAAACAAACAAGATAAAGGCCAAGAAACGGCCTGGCAGAAATGGACATTCCGAAGCTCAACCAAGATGATTTAAATCAAATTAACATGCCCATATCAAGCATAGAAATGGAAACAGCAATAAGAGTCCTCACATCTAAGAAAAGTCCAGGACCAGACGGATTTACAGTGGAATTCTACAAGGCATTCAAAGCAGGGCTCACACCAATCCTCCTCCAACTATTCAAAAAAATTGAAAGAGTAAGTTCACTACCAAATTCATTCTATGATGCCAACATAACGGTTATCCCACACCAGGCAGGGACTCATCAAAGAAAGAGAACTATAGACCCATTTCTTTGATGAACATTGATGCAAATCTTCTCAACAAAATTTTGGCCAATCAACTTCAACAATTCATCCAAAAAATCATACACCACGATCAAACAGGATGCAAAGCTGGTTCAATATATGAAAATCAGTAAATATAATTCATCACGTCAACAAGAGCAATGATGAGAACCACATGGATATATCAATAGATGCAGAAAAATAATTTCACAAGATCCAACACTCCTTTATGATGAAGACTCTGGAAAATCTATGAACCCAGAGAACATACCTCAATACAATAAAGGCTGTATATGACAAACCTGCATCCAGCATTATAATTAATGGTGAAAAATGGAAGCCAATTCCTCTTAACTCAGGAACGAGACAAGGATGTCCACTCTCCCCACTTCTCCTCAATTTAGTATTAGAATGTCTACCTACAGTAATAAGACAAGATGCAAACATAAAAGGGATCCAAATACAGAAAGATGATGTAAACCTCTACCTCTTTGCAGATGACATGGTTTTGTATTTAAAGAACCCCAGAGACTCCACTCCCAAATTACTCATGCTGATTCAAAACTTTGGCAAAGAAGCATAGTATAAAATTAACTCTCAAAAATCAATGGCTTTTCTGCATGCCAACAATGAGAAGTGTGGCTGAAATCAGGAAGGCAACTGGATTCATAATAGCCCCACAAAAAATAAAATACCTAGGAATTAACTTATTCAAAGAAGTGAAGGACCTTTATGATGAAAACTTTAAAAGCCTGAAAAAGAAAGTCAAAACGGAACTTAAAAAGCGGAAAAACCTCCCATGCTCCTGGATTGGAAGGAACAACATCGTGCTAATTGCAATACTTCCCAAGGCTATCTACCAATTCAATGTGAAACCTATCAATATTCCAAACTCATTCTTCAAGAAAAAAGAAGAGGCAATCCAAAAATTCATATGGAACAATAGAAGACCCCGAATAGCAAAAATGATCCTTAACAGAAAGAACAGTGCTGGAGGAATATCACTACCAAATTCCAAACTCTACTACAAACCCATAGTAATCAAAACAGCTTGGTACTGGCACAAGAACAGACCTCAGGACCAATGAAATAGAATTGAAAACCCAGAAATGAACCTACAGACCTATAGCCACCTAATCTTCGATAAGGGAACTAAAAAAAACAGAATGGAAGAAAGACAGCCTGTTCAGTAAATGGTGCTGGCAAAATTGGTTAATCACTTGAAGAAAACTAAATCTAGATCCTCATATATCACTCTGTACCAGAATCAACTACAAATGGATCAAAGACGTCTAGTCAAAGCAGACACCCTGAAAACTTTACAGGTTGGAATATGAGAAACCCTAGGTCTCCTTGGCACAGGCCGAAATTTTCTTAATAGAGACCCAGAAACACGAAAAATCAAAGAAAGGTTCGACAAAAGGGATTTCATGAAATTGCATAGCTTCTGCCTGGCAAAGGACAAAGCTAGCAAGATCAATAGAAAGCCCACAGATTCGGAGAGGATCTTCAGTAGCCATACAACAGACAAGGGTCTTATATCTAAAATATACCTGGAACTAAAAAAATTATATCCCCCAACAACAAATCGCCAAAGAAACAACTGCCCAATAAATAAGTGGGCTAAAGACTTACAGGGAAACTTCTCTGAAGAGGAAATAAGGATAGTGAATAGACACACGAAGAAATGCTCAAACTCCCTAGCCATAAAAGAAATGCAGATCAAAACAGCATTGAGATACCACCTCACCCTAGTTAGAATGGCTATAATCAAGAACTCTAATAACAACAGAAGCTGGTGGGGATATTGGTGGCACTGTATACTTTTTCAACCACTTTGGAAAGCAATATGGAGCTTCCATAGAGCTCCCCAATGACCCAACACTCCCACTTTTGGGCATTTAACCAAATGATTACAAACAATACCATACTAAAGCTACCAACACAACTATGTTTATTGCAGCATTATTTACCATAGCTAAGATACGGTACCTACCCAGATGCCCCTCAGTAGATGAATGGATCAAGAAAATGTGGTTTATATACACAATGGAATTCTATGCGTCAATGGGAAAGACTGACATTGCCCCATTTGTTAGGAAATGGAAAGCCTTGGAAAAAATTATATTAAGTGAAGTAATCTAGGCCCAAAGAAACATAAGTGCCATGGTTTCCCTTATTTGCAATAACTAGTATATGTCTGAGACGAACAGAAACTGTCAGACAAGTTGATGTTAGGAGAAGTGAACCCTAAGATAAGGACTCAAATTGTTTTTCGTTCTTGCTATTGTTTCTGCCATATTTATGACATGACTTATTTGTTGATTTTTTATGTCCCTCCCCCACGGTATAACCCCTGTTTTCACTGTATTTGATGTTGGCATAATTTGGGGATGGCAAGGGGAAAACAAATTATTATACAGGTGGACTAATTACCACAATGACATGTACAAGACATTATGTTGAAAACGAACTTAAAACTTTGGTGTGGAGGGGGTGGTGTGGTGGTAGAAGGGGAGATATTAAGGGATGGGAAGGGGAAACAATGGAGGAGGCAAAATTGCTTGAAAAGAAATGTACTCATTACCTTGTTCATGTAATTGTAAACCCTCTGTTTGTATTTTCACAATAAAAAATCATAAACTAATAAAGTGAAATTAATGTCAATCTTGTTTTGTCGGTCGTAAGGCTCTAACTCTGGGCCTGGGCACTGTCCCTCCTCTCTTCGGCTGAAGCATACCACTGTATCTCTTCAGCTACAGTGCCGTTTCTAGTTGTCAAGAGATATATTGGAGATAAGAGTCTCACAGGCTTTTCTGCCCAAGCTGACTTTGAACCAGTATCCTCAGATCTCAGACTTTTGGTAGCTAAGATTACAGGCATGAGCCAACAAAGTCCAGATCTAAGACAATTTTTAAAAAGTAAGCTTATTGAAACTTCTTGCTTTTTCCAATAAACAATCTTACTTTTTCAGCATTAGTTTATATCTATGATTTATTTTTAGATGAAACTGTGAATTTTTTAATCTTTACTATTACTCAGTATCTCACAAAAATCCAGTTATTGACTTTCCCCAACGTCTATTATTACATACTAAATTACTTACTATTATTATTACACTCTATATTACATATAATGTGAAGTGAAAATAGTTTGGATCATTTCAGATAAATTAGTAGCTGCTATTTTAGCATTATAAATTCACACCTGTGATTTTAAACGAAGGAAAGAAGATTTTCGAGTTAAAATGAAGTATGAATGTGTAGTGTGTCCCAATTGAAACAAAAAAATCTGAATTCATACAGACAAAATTATTTTCTTGCCACTTATGACTTTGCAGTAATAATATTGGAAATAGTGAGGCAAGAAGAGGAAGAATTCAATCACTTTTTTTTTGTCAGTCGTGAGGCTTGAATTCTGGACTAGAGCCCTGTCCCTGTGCTCTTCAGCTCAAGCCAAGTGCTCTACCGCTTGAACCCCAGCTCTACTGCTGGTTTTCTAGTGGTTTATTGGAGATAAGAGTCTCACAGATTTTCCTGCCAAGGCTGGCTTTGAACCATGATCCTCAGATCTCCGTGATCTTCCTGAGTAGCTAGGATTATAGGCGTGAGCCACCGGTAAGGAGGAAGGAGCCCGGCAAGGAGGAAGAATTCAAATCATGTCAAACAATGTCTCTGTATGAAGACCTGCCTATTCCCAATTGTCACAAAATTTCAAGTGTCTATCTTAGAATTCTATTTGGAAAAGTTCTAAATCATTGATTCTTTTTGTACTTTCTGTTATAGGAAACAAAATATAGACACAAAACAATTGAAATAAAATGCACACATACGTTGAAGTCACAATTGGAAAACAAACTAACAAAGTAGAACTCGCCCAGGAACAAAAGCATGTTGTGCCCAGTTTATTTTTTTTAAGCACAAAAAACTCAAATACATGTTAATTTGGCATAGAGCCTTAAAGATAACTGTGTCTCAGAAATACGGTTGTGTTAATTTGTAATTAAATTCATCTAGATGAACTTAATATAGCAAAACCCTTGAATGGATCAAATTGTTTAAAACAATTGTGACTGTATGCGGAGTGAGATCTGCAAGTATTTAAAAGAATCAAATAAAATCATGACATACTTAAAAAATTCAGAAATGTAATTAATAACTCCAATAGTATCCATATTGAGAACTAATTCCTACTGATTTAACAAGAAAAAATATGCAAATAGTCGAATCTGAGCATTGTACATGAGCGTACATAATTTTAAACTACGCCAAATTACACTTTGTAGAAGACTGAATGTGGCTTATCTAAAGGAAAACATCAATGCATGATATGAATGAAATTAAAAATCTCATGAAAAAAGAGAAGTGGTTTCTGGAAAATAATAGTTTAATAAATGGTGGTCAAAATCTTTCTAGTACTGACAAAATTGCATATCTATTTATTTAGATCGAAAAAAGACCCCAAGTTACTCGTGCAGATTTGAAACTTTGGCAAAGTATCAGTATACATCTGTAACATTATTATGGGTGTTGACTTTAGTAAGGAATTCATTTCCTCTTCGATCTGACAAATGAATATATGAAAGAACTTCTCCAACTAAATATCAAGACTTAACTAAACATATAACCAGAAAAATCATCAAGTAAGCCGTATTGCAACTGGGGTAAAAGAAAAATCAGTCATACTGATTCTGTGTTTATTGTAAATGTTGATTTTTTTCATTAATTATTTCCTTTAGCTTCCTTTGTGTTACATGATGTATATATTAGTAACTAATTTTGGATGCCTCATTAAATTTTGTTCTGAGTATAATGTCTCACTTAAGTTCCTATCCAATGAAATGATGTTGATTACAAAAAATTCTAATAACCACTGTTTATAATACACAAAATCTCATAAGCATGACACCAGTAAGCATTGGTTAACATTTTGTTATCATGGTCTCATGACTGATGAGGCCTTTCTGCATGAGTATCATTGTACCTAGATTCCTCAGCCTGAATTTTGCTACTGTTAAAAATATTTATATCTTTATTTGTCATTGATCAAAGATTTAATCTGAGTAAGGAAAATGATAAAGTAAGAATTTAGCTTTTCTGGATATAAAGTAAACAAAATTCAGCATAGAGTAACTCACTGGTTTGAAGTCAACCAATTTCTCCAAAATATTGTAAGCATTTCCTTATAATGTGTATTGTTCTCAAGAAGGGAATGGGTAATATGAGAAGAGGACTAACCAATATTGTCTTCAAATATACATAATTTGGATTACCCTCTACATTTGGATATAAGCATTTCTGATAAAAAACTGTTTGAATAATTATCAGGTCAGATATAATATATCCTAGTTTCGTATACCAAACTACATTCAGAAAATGGTTTATACCAATTTACTAAAGAAATTCCTGGCAGAAAAATGGCATCTCTTTACTATGTGATGCCCAATTCTTAGGTATTTCATTATGCCTCCATTTAATGAATGCAATTGTTTAAATGATTCATGAAGTATTAATTAAAATTGATCAGTGTCTTACAATATAATTATGTATAATTTTATCCTAGATTCATTCAAGAACGGCCCATTCAATCATGACATACATCACATTCCACTGGTATTCATATGGATAGGAATGAGTTCTTAGGATCTTCTGCCATTTGGAGATGGCAGGACCAGGATTTGAACTATAGGCTCCAGATCCCACCAACTAAACCTGAGGATAGGGAACTCACTTGTCTGTCCAAGAACATCAGCAAGACCAGTGATTAGGCAGTCACCAGTGGCTCTCAGCAGTCCTCCTTGATACTTACAAGGCTGTGATAGGAGGATCATAGTCAAAGTCACCCTAGGCAGGAAAGTCCTTGAGATCCCTGTCCACCTTCAGTGCCAACAAAGCCAGAAGTAGAGCCATATGGCTACAGTGGTAGAGGGCTAGCCTTAAGCAAAACCAGCTAATGGACTGTGCCCAGATCCTGAGTTCAAGGTTAGGGACTGGCAACAAACAGACATACACAACAATATGTGCAGCCATCCAGCTAAAGCAGGTCACCCTCTTGTCCCCAACTGGATTGGACAAAGTTCCCTGGAAAAGGGGCTGGGGGAGCTGCTGTCATCTTGAATCCACCCATGCTTCCTGCATCACAGGATTCTGGCCACACTCCCATTCTTTCATGCTTCTTTCTGACCAGTGGGATAAAAGAATGGTGGCCACACCCACATTTCATGATGCCCAGCACCAGGATTCCCTTTGGTGGTTGACACTACCACCAGCAGTTGAGGAAGGTAGAGGTGGCTGAGTGGTGAGCAGGAGACTCGAAGAGACTTTGGAGTAGAATAGGAAATTGACGTCCTAATCAGTGAGTGGGAGAATAGAGGATCTCACAGAGCCTGGTAACATGGCCAGGCAATCTTTTCCATCCCAGTGCTCATATGTCTGAAATAACAGGACTCCGTGAAAGAGGTACAGGCAAGAAACTACTTCCAGAACACCAGCAAAAGAATCCTCCCATCATACCTGCAACATTCAAGAACACAAAGAACACAGAAAAGGGAGGGATCCCCAAGACAAACACCACTGAGGAGTGTGATTCAACAGAGGGTCTGGCCAAAGGTGATGCAGACCGTGGGCCTCCCCTGCTTTTGGACACAATCACAGGCACCAGGGGCTAGAGTATCAAGGGTCCTGATAACATCAAGGATCTGCAGATGTGGTAGTGACACATGGTGCTCACCCTGGACTGCAGCAAAGAAGAAACTAGGCACTCAGTGCCAAGATTCCACCACTGAAGCAGGAGAAGACAGACCTGCAGGATCGACTAGAGAAACAGAGGGAGAAGATGACCCAGTTACATGAAGCACCACAAACGGAGCTAGAGATCCACAAGTCACCCATACAGAGGTTGGTTTCAGCAGAAAGAGATTTAAAATCTGCACCAGGCCAAGTGAAGCAGGTGGCCAATGACAGATAACTGGAGCATGAAGCTATTACCAGCCACCTGCAGGCTGCAGAGCGGTGTGTGTGGCAGAGCTGCATATGGTGGCTTCTGTGGTCACTGCTGCACAGAAGGAGACTGAAATGTTCTTTGAACGACTGAATGATGTGATCCTTCACCTTGAGGAAAAGACCACAAGCTTCGATGACCTGCAGCAAGTGAACACAGAGTTGTAGGAGAAGCTGGAAGTGCTCTGGACAGAGAACAGCACCAGAAGAACATAATCTGCAAGTTCCAACTAGTGCTGGTGGGGCATGAGTTACTGAAGAGACTACTGGACAACCTGAGCTGGATGGTGACCTCAGCAAGTCTGGTGAGAGACATGTTCACAGAGGACCTGAGCATTGAGAGGTCCGCATGTAAAGAGGAGACTCAGTGGCTGAACGAGCAGGTGAACCAACTGACAGAGGAGAAGGAGAGAAGGGCGAGGCAGGTGCTGGAGAATGAGCTGGGGGAACTGAGAAAGAAGATGACAGAGCCATGGCGCCCCGCAGGACCATCTCAGGTGGAGCTGCAGTTGTGTTGCAGGCCTAGGCCTACTGCACAGAGAAGGAGTTGAAAAAACTGGAGTAACAAGTTCACATCCAGGTCCAGGAAAACCAGAAGCTCTGTCTCCAGAACACAGAGCAGCAGTAGCAACTGCAGTGACTGGAGGATAAGGCCAAGAATCTGCAGGAGATACACTAGACCCCACAAGGCACATGTGTGTGTGTGTGACCCATAGCCAGAGGAAGAGCTGGCCCTGCTGTGGAACACTCTCCACAAGGCGAGCGGTGAGAAGGAAGAGCTCACCAACATCTTGGACTCAGAGCAACAGGTGAAAAAAGAACTGTGAGAACACCTAGACCATTCAGAGGAGAAGATAGAGGAATGGAAAGAGGTAGCTGAGAGAGGGAGAGAGAAAGAGAGAGAGAGAGGGAGAAAGAGAGAGAGAGAAGGAGTGGGAGGGAGAAAGAGAGAGAAAGAGAGAGAGAGAGAGTGCCAAGCATCATGGGAGCTGCAGTAGCAGCAGGAGCAGTCCCTGGCCCAGCTGCAGGTGCTCAGAGCCACCTGTGAGCAGCATATTGCCTCCAATGAGTGGCTGAACTCTGAGAAGGAGGCCCTGCAGCATCACCTGCAGAGGCAGACCCAGCTGCTGGAGCTGCTGAAACAAGTGCAGGGCCCGAACAACTGGGGGGGCCAGGTGGTGCTCCCAAAGTGGCAGGACACTCTCAAGTGCCTGGAAGTGACCAGACCATAGGAGGAGCGCCTGCAAGTCCAGCTGAGCTTCCTGGCTTTCTCTGGGGAAGTGGGAAGTGTGAGTCCTGGGGAAGAAAAGGAGAGGAGGTTACTCCCCCCCGACATGACCGTCCCAGAGGATGGAGACATGCCCCAGACCTAGAGGGACAGTATCTGCGAGCCCTCTCAGAAGCTGAGATCCACAGGGGAAATCTCCTGCTGCAGGAGCAGAGGCCCTGCTGGGGGCATCCAGCCCACTTGCAGCTCAGTACCAGACAGAGCTGGAGCCACAGGCCCCCTGATCTGTGAGCTGCCACCACAGCTGGCATGGGGATGGCAAGTGGGACACGTGGGCATCTGAGAAGAAAATCTGCTTCATCCACGACCTGTCTGATGAGGTGGACTTCCAGAGTCCAGTGGATGAGCTCCACCATCAATGTAGCCAGCTGTCGGCACACATCTGCACCACCGTGGAGTCCCTCATGGCATGTAAAGAGCAGATTTTTGTCCTGGATAAGCTGTGTCAGGAGAAAGCTGAGCACGTGTGCTGGCTCTCCCAGGAGAAGATGGAGAAGAAGAGAGAGCTTCAGGAGCTGCTGTGGGTCCTCGCAGGTGAAGGCACGGACAGCGGGCTCCAGATGCCAGCACAGGCTGAGCCACCCTCCCCCACTGCTTCAGACGCCTCAGGCACTAGGGTAGGCGAAATGAGGGAGGAGCAGAATGGTTTTGAAGAATTGTAACTTCAAGTCAGCTTGGAAACTGCCAGAGGAGAGGTTGGGGTTCCAACCCCATAGATGACTCCCTGATGGAGCACATCCTGCAGCAGATGCCTCACATTCAGAGCCACCTACAGCTTGAGGGCTCAGGCAAGGAGCACTCCCTCCCTTTCTTCTGTAGACTGATGTGGATGATAACTCTCTATGTGACATACTGACTCTCAAAAGCCTCGGCAGCCACCAGAAGTAGGTGGCAGGTGGCCTTTTCTCAGGCCTCCATCTGCCACAAGATGGGGATAAACTATGGGCCAGGTAGGGCAGAGGCTGCCGGGAAGCTGCCCAAATTCAAGGGACATCTAATGGCCCATTGGTGGCCAGGGAAGAGGCCCATGTTATGATTATCACAAAGAATAAATTGTTTTCAAAGGGAAGAAAAGCCTCCAACAAAGATTTGTTCTTACAGTCCTGGGGCTTGAGCTCAGGGCCTGGCCACTGTCCCTGAGGTCTTTTTGATTAAGGCTGGTGCTCTACCAGTGGAGCCCCACCTCCCCTTCCAGCTTTTTCTGTGTGGAATGAAACCACTGGTGTCAGGCATGCTAGGCAACCACTCTACCACTGAGCCACATTCTCAGCTAGGATGATTCCCCTGTCCCAAACCCATATGGACATTCCTCAGATAAATAGGAAGTAGGGGCTAGGATGAATATGAAGCACAGTCTGGTTCACACAGAAATACTCCCCTGCCCCCTCTTGGACTTATTTGAAGTTTCTCTTCTACCATTGAGGGATGAGAGAGGGATGGGGGAGTCTCGAGAGAGGAGTACCAAGAACAGTAGCCCCCAGACCCCACAGCCTACCTCACACAAGTGGTCCTCTAGATTCCAAACTTAGGTGACTCAATGTGGTTTCTACACTGTCTCCTAATCTCTTCAATGCTCAGGATGAATAAATGTCGGCCCTGGACTCAGCCCACACACAGGGTAGAAGCTCCTAGTCCCAGACCAACTTCCATCTCTGACTGCCCTGAGTTAGGCCAGACTCACCACTCACCATAATGCTGGTGGCAATGACCTCATGTATAGATTCCAGGAAGATGGTCTGTAGCAAAGAGCAGAAGCAACAAAGTGAGCAGGGCAGAAGGATGTGGTGGGGGTGATTGCTCTGAGATCTTCCTTCTTGGAGCCCTCCTGTCAAGCCAGAGTCATGCTAACCAAAGCATGGCCAAGGTCAGAGTGTGAGATGAGATGGAGGAAGACAGGACTAAAGGAGGTATTGCTTTGTCTTGGAGCACTTGAAAATTCCAATTATATTTGACCCATACCAATCCCAAAGCCAACATGCAATGCCTCTCCTTGTTGTTGTTGGCTGTGATCACTGTCCCTGAGCTCTTTTTCTCAAGGCTGGAACTCTGCCACTTGAGCCACAGGGACGCTTCTTGTTTCCTGATAATTCATCGAGGATAAGAATCTCACACACTTTCCTGTCCTGGCTCGCTTGGCACAATAATCCTCCAGATCTCAGCTTCCGAGTATCTCGGATGACAGGTATGAGCCACCAGTGCCCAGCATGTGATGCCTTTTGAAGGCATCTTGCCGAGTCTGTATAAGGAGCCCCAAAGGGCCTGGATAGACCACAACCCAATCAAGGAGCTGGGATGGGGGAAGGCTGACCTTCTAGCCATACTGTTCCCCAAAATTAAAGATGCCAGGTGGTTTTGTATGCATCCAACACCTAGGCCAACACCCATGAGCCTTAGTGGGGAAAACGTGGAGAATACCTAAAGACTGCACTGTAGAAATCTCTGATTTTGCTTGCATGTGGTGTGTGTGTGTGTGTGTGTGTGTGTGTGTGTGTGTGTGTGTGTGTGTGTGTGTGTGAACTCAGGGCCTAGGCTCTATCCCTGAGTTTTCTTGCTCAATCTAGTGCTCTGCCACTTGAGCCACAACCCCACTTGATTTTTCATGGTTAATTTTATATAAGAGTCTCAAGGACTTTCCTGTCCAGGGTGGCTTCAAAGCTTGATGCGGGCCACACAGCAGTAAGAGTAAACATAACTCACAGGTACAATCCCTATGGTGGGTGACTCCTGCCTCCTCGTGTCTAGACGCGGGACATGCAGCCCCGTGTCATCGTCCTCTAGAATTCAATTGGGGGAAGTGACCAGGGCCAAGCTGACTTTTGCTCACCCTGAGTGCTGATTCCAGAACAGGTATGTTCCACCCTAGGCCAAGAGAGCTCCAGGAGGCCCGGCTCCCAGAGGCACAAGGAAGGGAGAGGTCAGCTCCAGGCCGAGCTAAGAGCCTTTGCCCACGGATACCCAAGTTGGCCTTCTTAATCACCGTAAGAACTGTCAAAGAATAAACCAAAACAAAAAACAAAACAAAAAAATTGGAGCTGTGCCTCCAAGTGCTAGAGCTTTAGCATTGAATCAAAGAGCGCAGGGACAGGGCCCCCAAGCTTTGAGTTCAAGACCCTCAGCTGACCCTGCCCCAGTTTAGCTAAATATGAACTAGTAGGATTTGTCAAGTGTTTCTGAAGAATGGTGATACTGAAGAAAGCATCCTAATTCTAATTAAAGCTGAACTTGTGACATACAGCTATGTGCTGAGTCCTTCACAGGGTCCTGTTTGCTGGGTCCTTCTGACATGGGGGTTTTGTGCTGAGTCCTCAAAAAGTCCTGTTTGCTGAGTCATCCCAAAGTGTGCTATGTTCTGAATCCCTGAGAAGATTGGGCCCTGGTGGTTTTTTCAAAGGGTGCTGTGCGCTGTGTCCATTATACAGCTACTGTATGCTGAGTCCTTCAAAAGATGCGGTGTACTAATTCATCCCAAAAGGTACGGGTACTGCTATGTTCTGAGCCCTTGAGAAGAGATGGATAAGGTGAATTTTTCAAGTGATATGTGCCGAGTCCTTTACACAGTGTGCTCTGTACTGTCCTTCAAATGGTGCTATGTGCTGAGTCCTTCCACAGGGTAGTATGTGCTGAGTCCTTCAAAATTATGCTATGTGCTGTTTTTCAAAGGGTGCTGTGCACTATTTTACACGGTGTGCTACGTACTCAGCCCTTCAAAGGGGGCTTTGTGTGATCTTAACACAGGGTGCTATGTACTGAGTCCCTGGGAAAGAATGGTAGCATTGAGTTTTTCAAAGCATGCCATGCACTTAGTCCATTACGTTGTGGGCTATGGACTCCCTCCTTCAAAGGGTGCTGTTTGCTGAGTACTTTACACAGGGTACTGTATGCTAAGTCCTTCAAAGGGAGCTGTGTGCTGAGTCCTTTACTCAGGGTGCTTTGTGCTGTTTTTTGAAGTGTGCTGTGTGCTGACTCATCTAAAAAGGTACTATGTTCTGAGTCCTTGAGAGGTAGTTATCCCCAACAATCACACACACACAAACACACAGAAACATACACACACAAAAATAAACACAAACAAACATACATACACAAACATACACACAAGGGTCACCGTGTGTGGATTTTGGTTTGTGGGTTGGAGGGTCATGGAAGAGAGTCTCCTCCAGCTGTGGAGCTGAGGGGAGATTTGATACCCAGGGCAGGTACTGGGGTTGGGAGGGAGTGATGAGCTGAGGTGAGGCTATAATTTCCATGGCCTGGAAGCCTTTGGTCCCAGTCAGGGCTTGGCTTGTAGCCAGGGGTGGGGGCCAGGCCTGAGGGGAAGAGGAGGAGGTGGCCAAGAGGAGGAGGGAGTGGGGCCCAAGGCACACTCCCATGGCAGCAGTGGCCAGGGGCACGATTCAGGGGAGGGTGAGGGGGTGGGCATGCCCGGCGGGGGCAACACAGCCCAGGAGAGGAGTGGGAGCAGAGAGAGAGAGCAGAGAGAAGAGCGAGTATACACAAGGGCAAGTGGCTTCATCAGCTGGCGGCCTCGCTGATCATATTGCAGGTTCTGGTGGGGAGCACAGAACACATGGAGCTGGTGCAGCAGGCACATCGCCACGGGCAGCCACGTGAAGGCACGGTGGCCATGGCGGCCCTGAGACTGAGGTCCCGGCAAGGGAGCACAGGAGCAGCTGAGGTGGGGGTGGTGTTCACTGAAGAAGAGGAGCAGAGGCCACATGCAGCCCTGCCACGTGCCCGCAGATGCTCCTGCCCCCTCCCAGCAGCATTGCATTTCAAACATGACACTTTTGGCTCCTACCAGCTGTGCCTCTCACAGTCGCCCAGAGGAGATGGTAAACCCCTGGCTGGCTTGCAGCCCCGAACTGGTCGCCACCCCTGGTCCTAGGACTCCGGGCCCATGTGCACCTGGAGCCACCTCCTACTGCTTCTCCCATTAGTATACGTGAGTGGTGGATCTGAGGGCCCACAGCCTGGAAACGCTCTGGCCAACCAACCACTGACCCGGACCTGCACCTCCTGCCTGCCCTTTCCTGTTTCCTCCTCAAGTGCACCCTCCTCCCCCCCTCCCCCAGTCTGCATGACCTTGTCAAAAACGTGTCCCAGGGGTCGGGGGTAGGGGTGTGTGTTGACCTGGGGATCCCACCCTGATCCTTAGTGGCCAGTGTCCCAGGAAACAGGGAGATGCAGGAATGGGTGAGGAGGGTTGCCACAGAGCACCTGGCCTGGAGCAGTGGGAGCCACACAGCCACACATCTGCACCCTTCCTCTCTCTGGTGGGAACCTGGTGGCTTTAATCAGAGGTGGGGAACAGCACCTCCACACCTGCCTTCTTGAGTCTTTTTCTTTTTGCTGGGGGTGGTGGGTATTGGATGCAGAAGATAGGCCCTCCTTGCTGTGTGAGCCCTTGTCTTCTGTGCTTGGTCACCCTATCACCTGAGGAGGGTCCCAGAAGAGCCCACTAGGTATGTGAGGGCACTTGGAGTCAGACAGAAGGTGAATATCTGGGAGGAATATACCAACTCCGACCCACATACACCCAGCCTGTCTGCCCTCCCCCCATCCCAGCTGTGAAAGTACTCACAGGGTGATCACATTTCCCAGCTCTCCCAGCATCTGCTGGTGCTCCCTGTCCATCTGGTCTCCTCATCCCTCCCAAGAATCCACCAAATCACCCAGAAGCATCTAGGCTGGAAGTAGGGAATCCATCCATGTATGTATCCTTTAAGACCCCATCCATTTCCCCAACACTGCCCCAAACCCAGGTCAGACACCCCTCTGGGGCACCATGACCCCCTGCTTGTTTTCAGCCCCGGCTGAGGAGCCACCTATCTCGGACACCTTCACCAAGTGTCCTGGCCTAGGGTTTTTGTGAATGGGGAGTCAAGGCTGGTTGTTCCCAAGGGAAAGTGTCTGTCCCTGGAGAAAGGGATAGGCAATGTTGTTCTGTGTTATTAGAGTGGTGCTCCCTTTTGTTGGATCCCCTGTTCTGACCAGGCAACCCCCATGCTCCAGCTTGTACCTTGTCCCAAAGGAGGAACCAACAAACTCAGAAGAGGCACTGCTCTGAGTCTGTGTGTGTGTGTGTGTGTGTGTGTGTGTGTGTGTGTGTGTGTGTTTGTGTGTGCATGACAGAGAGAGAGAGAGCACGAGCGAGAGAGGGGGGAGGGAGAGAGACAGTCAGACAGACAGACAGACAGATCATCTTTCTCCTTATACAGCCTGACTGTGCTCAGGTGAGTGATCTGTTGGCAAATTACAGGTGCGGCATGGACTAATCTGTCACAGTTCTGGATTTGTGTGTGTGTGTTTGTGTGTGTGTGTGTGTGTGTGTGTGTGTGTGTGTGTTGGGAGAACAGGGAGATGAGAACAATGAAAACATATTTAAGGCACCGTGTCTACAAAGAGCAAAAGCATTTTATTTGTGTGTATGTGTGTGTGTGTGTGTTGTTCTTTTTTCATCAATGCCAAGTACATGTCTAGCGATAATTTGTTTTCTCTTTCACCATTTCATGGCTCCTTTGGGGAAGGTTTCAGTACATGTTCTTTTCCACCTCTCTCTTCTCCCTTTCCTGTAGCCCACAGTAGCTGCTGGGCCTGTGTGGGTCTCCCCTAGGAGGCCTGTGTGAACCACAGACCAGAGTGGACACCTGTCCTTCTGTCTTCAGCCAGAAGACAGGCAACTGTGACCACAGCCGTACTCTTCTAGCCAGACAGTGTGCTCTAGTGTTATAGTTGTAGCTAATTCAAGGGTTGGGAATGTGTCTGCCAAACGTAATTAGGGAACAGATTGGGGGGGCAGTAGGGCAGGGGCTGTGGTTAGGAGGGTATGGGAAGTTGTGAATGTTGTGACATGGCAGATGGTTCACCACAACCGAGACTGAGAGGGGAAACTTACCCAGGGCATTGACTGTGTCCATTGGCATCTGGGCAGGGGATTCCAGGCCCCCTCTGGTGGCATGGATTCCCTCCGGGGGCAAGGTACTGGTGGGCAGTCCTCCTTGGAGTCCTGCAGACTCCAGTCTGTGTTTGGCCTGGGCCATTTCCAGCTGGGCAGTGGTAAGCAAGTGCGCTCCCCCTGCTGGAGCCTGCTTGCTAACTGCCCTGGCAGTTAGCTTGGGCTCTCTGAATGTTACTTTCTATAACCTGCTGTATGCTGTCTGGAAGAAAAACCAGACCACTGAATTTAGAACCCTTCAAGTTTGATTGGGACAACGTTCAAAGCAGCATAGGGAGAGTTCCCAAGCCAGATGGTCTCCTGTAATGAACGTAATGCCTTGATTGACTTTCTTCGGCAGCTGTTGATTCTCCTCCAGCCCTCTCTAGGTTGACCACCACAGTCAAGGCTGCTTGGGGAGCAGCGATTGTGACCTCACCATCCCTAGCCTGCCAGCTGTGAGCAGAGATGATTCCCAGCACCTGCACTGGAATTTGGGAGATTCAGAAAACAGGGATACCTCGAGGAGCCTTTCTCTGCAACATGTATCTTGGGGGCCAGATGTGGTAATCCTGACTGGCCCCAGGGGGAGGAGAGGAGGCCCCTTGAGTCAGGCATTCAGCTCACAGCAACCTCATTTGCACCTACATGGGATATTGATTGCCACAGAGCTTGTCAGCTGCTGGAAAGAGATCTTTGAGAAGACAGGCATCCCAGAGGCCCTGGAATGTAGCAAGTACATAGTGACTCACATCCTCAGACCCAAAACAGTTAAGTGTGGTGGCACCAGGAGGGGATAAGAGGGAGGAGGGAGAACTGAGGGAGAGCTACATCAGGCTTCGTCCCCACTCCCCCACAGAGGATTCTTACCTGAATCAGATGGGACTGTTCTGTAGTATTGTCATAGACAGATGCTCATTTATTTATGCAACAAACCATTACAGTGTGCACCAGGCTCTGGGGGGTCACAGACAATGAAAAGTTCCAGGATTCGTTCCACAGAGCATGAAGAAACCTTGGATTGATCTGGATGCCAGTGCTTCAAGCCTGTCATCCTAGCTATTTAGGAAGCTGAGATCAGAGAACTGAGGCTTTTGTCTAGGGCAGGAAAGCCTGTAAGACTCTTGTCTTGAATTAACTACCAAAAACAAAACGCCAGAAGTGGATGTGTGGCTCAAGCCATAGACTGCTAGCCTTGAATAAAAAGGCTAAGGGACAGCACCTATGCTCCAAGTACAAGGCCTAGGACTCACACAAAGAAAGTAAAGGGAGAGAGGAGGGAAGGACAAAAGGAGAAAAAGAGGAAAGAAAGGAAGAAGGGAGAACATGCAAGCCTTGGTTTGGAGTCCCTGGATCAAGGGAGCCAACTATTCACAATTTCTGTGGGGACAGTTTCAGAACCTAAAGCCAGTATGTAGGACCAAGCCACTGACCTCTCAGCAACTTCATGACAGCCAGAGCTATGTGGTCACCGACTGTAGAGGGAACCAGCCTCTGGTAGAACCTAGGGCTCAGGGTGGGTCACCAGGTTTCAATTAACCCCAGCCACATCGAGTTTATTTTCTGGTCAGATAAGAAGAAAGTTTCCAAGGGCTAGGGAGGTATTGGGGTTAGAGTTTCAACAGGGGGCCAAGGGATAAGCAGGAATTTCAAAAGGGAGGATGGTCCCAGGTCAGGTGTGTCAGGAAATTGGAGCCATGGCCTCACCTGACAACATAGACTACCAGCGTTTGAACCAGACACATTTCTATTAAATGTCCTGGCACCTTGGTCTCATCATTGACGACCTGGCTTTCATTCACTGCAGGATGCCTGAGCAATACATCCTTGGGGACTAGGACTTTCCAGGGCTCAATCTGATGATACCACCCCCGGTGTTCATTCCTCCACCAAAGGCTGAGGTATGCATTCCACTGCCACAGGACAGCCTGGGAATGAGGGCAGGAAATGGTTCTCTTGGCTGGCTCACTCTTTAGTCTACATGGCAGATCTGGGATTCAGAGAGGGCAGGCTGAAGGTGGGGCAGAGCTGGGTAGAGGCTGGTGGGAAACCCAGATGCACTGGGCTCTGAACAGGGTGGTTTCTTTGATAATACTCACAACATAGGAACATTTCTGGGATAGAGCAGCCCTTTTCACCTCCCCAAAAGGGACCTAGATCTCCCCAGTCTCCGTCCCTTGACCAGGAATCCCTTTGGGTCCCATATCATGTGGTTGGATAACTAGACCTTACCTCACTGCCCAGTGCTGAGGCAGTACAGTGAGAGAACCTGAGTCTTTGATAAGGTCAGGGGATCTTCAGTATGAGATTGTACTTGAATGTCCCAACTTAGGGCATGGATCTTATCTTTTATGCTCCAAGATACCACTCTACCATTTGAATCCCAGCTCCACTTCCAGCTTTTTGGGGTGTTTAATTGGAGATAAAGAGTTCTCACGGGCTTTGCTGGTAAGTGTCATCCAACTGCAGTCCTCAGATTTCAGTCTCCTGGGGGGAGAGGATGACAGGAATAGAAAAGTATGTTTGGCCTGCTACCAGTAGCTCATTGCTTTTATCCTAGGTACTCAGGAGGTGAGATCTGAGGATCATGGGTAAAAGCCAGCCTGGTTAGGAAAGACCTTGAGACTCTTATATCCAAGGAATTGCCAGAAAACCAGCAGCAATGCTGTGGCTCAAGCAATTGAGTGCTTGCCTTAAGTTGAAGAGCTCAAGGCAAGGACCAAAGCCCAGAGTTCAAGACCCTTAACGAACAACAACAAAAAGAGGTGATTAAGTTTTCCGCATAGCAGTATGCATGGTAGGAAATGCCAGCTGGTCTATGAGGCATTCCAGATATGTGAGAGCCTCAATGTTTTGTCTACAGTGGGTCTGATGTCAGTACTGCCACCTTCTCAGGGGTGGGATGTGTTCATAATTGAGGGAGTTCATGTTTCTATTCTCAGGGACTGCTGAATCCTTGGGCTATCCGTATGTTTGTGTGTATGTGTGTGTGTATGTGTGTGTGTGTATGTGTGTGTGTGTCTGTCTGTCTATCTATGTCTGTATCTGTGTGTGTTTGGAGGTAGAAGAACTGGGCCTTGAACTCAAGGCTTAAATGCTGTCCCTGAGGTTTCTTGCTCAAAGCTAGAGCTCTGACAGTTGAGCCACAGCTCCACCTCTGGCTATTTGGTGGTTCAGTGTAGATAGGAGCTTCACAAAATTTCCTACGTGGCTGGCTTTGAACAGTGATCCTCAGACCTCAGCCTCCTGAGTAACTAGGATGACAGACAGGAGGCACCTGTATTGGCTTTATGTGTGTGTGTGTGTGTGTGTGTGTGTGTGTGTGTGTGTGTGTGTGTGTAGAAGTTGGTTGTAACAAGCAGTGCTGGACCCATTAGTAACTTCTAAGCGCTGTCTTTGGGGGCAGCATAGGCTTTGAGGCTGAGGTATGGGGTTCTGGAAGGGTGAAACGCTTGAAGGGGACTCAGCACCCTTAAATTATAAGAGCAAGGGAACTTTGTGCCCTGGAACTGTCTACTCCTGTGGGCCTGGCTGGTGGCAGAGGAGTGTGGATGGATCTGGAGGTGGGGCCAACAAGGGATGGCTCCCCAGGGGGACAGAGAGCGTGGTCAGCACTTAATAAGGCTTTGAGTCTTGTTAGTATGGATCGTATTGGTATGTGTCAGACTCTGGGTCTTCTCATCATGACGTCTGATGGGCAAGGCCAACCCTACTTTAAACCTTGACCTGTGTTCTTCAGATCTCAGCCTCCTGAGTAGGTAGGGTTATAGGCATGAGCCTTTGGCACCGGGCCTCGGATTCTTTTTGGTATATTAGGGTTGGAAGTCAAATCCTTAGGCTTTCCAGTCAGGTCTTCTTCCATGGGAGTCAAGCCTTTCTGTCTGGCATTTATGAGATAGAGACACAATATATGCTCAGGCTTGGCTGGATCATGGCCCTCCTGTGACAGGCATGCATCACCACGCCTGGTCCTCGTTAGTTGGGATGGTAGATATGTAGTTCCATGCTCAGTCATCGGTTTAGATGACTGTCCCAAACTCTTAGTCCATAGCATCCGATTCTTGACCACAGTTGAAGGTCTGGGTTCGGCCTGGAACCACTGGTCCTCAGTATTCTCACAGGACAGTTGTGAGGAAACAAGGGATCAATACAAGGGGAACTCTGGGGCAGGGCCAGCATAGAGGCAACGGTCATCAGATAAGTTTCTTGGCAATTCTGTGAGCATATAACAAGAAGACCCCTGGAAAGGACTCAGAAGGGGCCTGTTATTTATCATGCCACAGGTATGGGATTATGAAACAAAACATGGCTCTTTTTCATTCTTACCCTATCCTCATGAGGAAGGGGATCTTTCACTGTTCAGCTTTGCAGCTGGGGAAAACGAGGCACAGAAAAGTGGGATGACCTACTCATGACCCCCAGCTGACAGGAAGCTTCGTCTGACTTCTCTGCCATGCTCCCTAGGACAATGGGTGCTATTCAGTCCATTTCTTGTGGTGGGAAGTGCACTTATTGTCAATCATGGGGTTTGAACTCTGGGACTGGGCACTCTTCACAAGCTACTCAGATCAAGGTTAGGTCTCTACCACTTGAGGCACAACACCACTTCCGGTTTTCTGGTGTTTCTTTGGAGATAAGCCTCTCACAGCCGTTCCTGCCTGGGCTGGCTATGAACCATGATCCTCATATCTTAGCCTCCTGTGTAGTTATCATTGTAGGCCTGTGCCACCGGCAGCCCGCTTACGTGTAATTCTCTCTCTCTCTCTGTAACTTGTTGAAAAGGTGCTGGAGGAGGTGCCTCAGCGTCCCCATGTGGCTGGGACCCAAGATAACCCTCTTAATCTGGAGGTAGGCTGTGGGTCAGGAGTTTTCTTGCTCAGCCTGTAGAACTAGCTCCCTTAGGTAAGCCCCTCTGTGCCTGGGATAAACTGTTATGGTTACTCATTGTCAGTCTGTCTGGTGAGTACTTCCTCACTACCCTTTGCTAAGACAGTTAAAGGAAAGTGGATGAGGAGGCATCACATTTTCCAACTGCACAGCACTCTCCTGAGCCTCTGATCCTCACTGCCACTATCTGGCCAGACCCTGATTATAAGAAACTGAATTCACTCTATGTCTACTTCACGTTGCTGCAGTGTGTCATTTCGGGGAGTGGAGTGGAGGCAGTGTGCAGAGGAACGACCCCAAGTCGGACAACTCCTGGGGGACATTTGTTTTGTGACAGCGCGAAGTCAGTGTTGTGGATAAGGAGGAAGCTGGCATCAGACTGAGCCAGAACAATGCTCAAAGGTAGGTAGGCTTTTGAAGTATCAAACACACCCAGGTCTGCTTCCCACTCACAACAAGGAGGTGCAATGCAGGTAGCTCAGCATTGGCCCTAGGGAGCTATAAATGGATGGTGACGGTCAGGTGCTAGTGGCTCTCGCCTGTCATCCTGGTTATTCAGGAGGCTGAGTTCTGATGGTCGTAACTCAGAGCCTGCCCAAGCAGAAGAGTCTGTGAGATTTTTTTTTTTTGTCCAGGCATGTGTCCTGAACTCTGGGCCTGGGCACTATCCCTTAGCTCTTCAGCTCAAGGCTAGCACTCTGCAACTTGAGCCACAGCGCCACTTTTGGCTTTGTTTCTTTTGCTTATGTGGTGCTGAAAAATCGAACCCAGGGTCTCAGGCATGCAAGGCAAGCACTCTGCCACTGAGCTACCTTCCCAGCCCCAAGTCTGTGAGATTCGTATCTCCCATAAGCTAACTCCCTCCCACCCCCGAAAAAAGCCATTTTGGTGCTGTGGCTCAAGTGATAGAGCCTCAGCCTTGAGTAAAAGAAGCCCAGGGATGACACTGAGTCCCTGAATCCAAGACCTGGACTCACGAAAAATAAAATAAATGAATAGTGGGCAGTTGTTATCTTAATACCCAAATGGATGGATTCATTCTTCTCTCTGGTACTTGTAGCCAAAGGTAAGGGGCTTCCCTTGATGTTCCTCTAAACCTCTCCTTCTCTCTATTATCACCCTGTCTTCAGTTGCAGGATAGAATTCAGATCATCCCACTTGATGTGACCTTAAGTACCCTTCCTTACCCGCCTTTCATGGGGTGTGGATCCTGGATGTACTCACCTCTGGGTGAAATAAGCACCAGAGAGATGGAGGTAGGTATCCTTGAAACTCATACTCACACACACACACACACACACACACACACACTCACCTAGGCCCACTCTGAATAGCCTTTTCTAAAGATACTTTATCTCCTTGGATTATCTGACCTAGGAGAGGAACTTGATCCCCTATAAATTACTATTTTAACTAGGGCTTGCTAGTTGACACAAGATAAACAGAAGCTCAAAGGAAAGGTTCTGGAGCCTGTCTGGCTCAGGCTCACACTTGACATCCTGGCTCCTCGGTAGGCAGAGATGTGAGAATCAAAGATCGAAGCCAGCCATAACCTGGAAGGCTGATAAGACTCTTCTCTGTATGGAATCACCAAAAATCCAGACGTGTTCAAGCCCAAACAAGAAATGGCCCCATTTGTTGCCCCCAGACTGCCTGATCCTCAAGTGCCCTCTCACAGAGTGTGATGCCACACTGGTTCCTGGATAGTGTATCAGAGCCTTCAGAAATTTCGTGGTGAAAGCCAGGCCTTCGCCTTTGTGCGCTCTCAACCCACACCAGCTGGAAGGCAGAGCATGACAAGGCCAACAGTCTGCAGAGTGGAGAAGATCCCCCTCTGCCAGGGTGATTGGAGCGGGCTTCTTAGAGGCAGCACTTGAAAGGAGTTCTTGCTTAACAAGGAGAATGTGACAGGAAGCACAAAGAGAAAAGATGCCATAGATAAAGGACAACATAGGGGAGCATGTTCTTTCTCGGACAGGGCTGCTGTTTAGAAACTCAGTTAAGATGGGCAAGACTGTCCGAGACAGGCCCAAGGGATCACAGAAGAACAGCTATCCAATGTTGGGATTTTGTCTCAGCTGTAGTGGGCTCACCTAGCACACAGGAAACCCTGGGTTCTATTCCTAGTTCCTGCATACACAGAAAAAGCCAGAAGTGGTACCGTGGCTTGGGTGGAAGAGTGCTCACATCAAGCAAAAGAAGCTCAGGGATAACGCCTGGACCCCGAGTACAAGCCCCAACATTTTCAATGTAAAACTGCACTCCAAGGGACCTGGGTGACAGGTAGATGGCTGTGCCCTGTAGCTCTTACTAGATCCATTCATGCTTTGTGTCTCCTTCTTTGAAAAAGAAGATCTGGACACTCCTTCTGCCCTAGGCACCCCTGGACCCAGTTATCAGCAACTCACCCAAAGTCTCCCACTGGGACATGGAGCAGCTGGCCCCAGAAATCCTCAGGTACCAGTTGGGTGTGACGGGGGGATACAGGGCAGGCCTAAGAAGTCCTAAACATCCAGGCCATCCAGAGGAAGCGGATGGGAGCTTAGAAAGGGCTAGTGATGTGAAGGGGCCCCTTTTATGCCTATGGCCCTTCCCAGATTCTGAGGCTCCCTTTGCTGTCTCTGAGGGAGGTAGAGGAGTGTCTAGGTGGTAGTGTCTAGAGGCAGACTAGTTGGAAATTGTAAAGAATGAGACACCATAGACCATGGGCTGATGGCTCATGCCTGTCATCCTGGCTACTCGGGAGGCTGAGATCCAGAGGGTCTTGTATCCCAGCACAGGGAGGAAAGTCCAATGAGAGTCTCATTTCCTATCTCCAACTGGAAGTGGTACCATGGCTCAAGTGGAAGAGCACTGGGCTTGAGCAAAAATCATCATCAGGGACAGTACCCAAGCCCTAAATTCAAGCCCCTCATCCAAAAAACCAAGAAAGAAAGACACCACTTGCTTGCCAGAGATGGTGAAGGAGTGGGGTTGCTGTGGTTGGGACACCAGGCTCTGGCCTCAGTGTACACCCATTTCTAAGAACTCCCCAAGTTTGCCCGAGTGTGAATTTACAGCAGGGTGGGCATTGTCTTACCAAGAACTGCAGAGCTTGTGGCCTGTCTTAAGCAGGGAGTGGGCGGATGGGAGCAGGTGTGGGAGATTAATGTCAATTATATTCTCTCCAACCAAGGAAGACTGGCTTTGGATGCTGGTGTCAAAGTCTGAAAGTGTAGGGTTACATGTGCTTTATGGCCTGACAAGTTGGGTTTCCCCTGGTTGTATAAAAGTGGCTGAAACCGGGCACTGTCAGTGTCTCACAACTGTCATTCTAGCTACTCAGGAGGCTGAGATCTGAGGATCACGTTTCAAAACCAGCTTAAGCAGGAAAGTCTGTGAGATTTTAACTCAAGTGAACCACCAGAAAACTGGAAATGGTGCTGTGGCTCCAGTGGTAGAGTACACACCTTCAGCTGAAGAGCTGAGGGATGGCACACAGGCCCAAAGTTCAAACCCCATGACCGACGACCAAAAATAACGTGGCTGAGGTTTCTTCATAGCGGTGTGTATAGAAGGAAATGTCATGCTGTTTTATGAGCCATTCCAGATGTGTGAGAGGCTCTGAGTTTTGTCAACATTTGGTCTGAGGATGGTAGTGCCATCTTCTCGGAGGTGGGATGTTCAGTTGCTCAGGGACTACTGAGGCCTTGGGCTACCCGTGTATGTTTGTGTGTGTGTGTGTCTGTGTATTTTTCCCTCATCTTTATCTGCCCACTTCCTGGATGCTTGTCTGCCTCTTCTTGACCTTGGATGGTGCCCTTCCTCAATAGAAACCTTGTCTATAGCCCCCTATCATTGTCTACAATGAGTCCTAAATTGCCAGAAACGTGCATATTCCAGCTTTTCCTTGGGACACAAGTTCGGCTGTCCATATATTTGTCCTCATCCAGGGGATTCTGGGTCAGCAGTGCTGGCTGGCATACGTTTTCTCCTGCCTCTGCGGGGACAGGGTCAGTCATGCTGTGTCCTGTCCTTTTCTCAGCTGGGCCCCTGGCTGCATGTCCCACTCCCAGCAGGTTGGCAGTCGAGTGGGGGAAGGGTGGTTGCCAGTGGCTTTGGCCACCTCAACCTTGATACCTGACTGAAGGCTCCCCAATAAAGGATGATCTGTGGCTACATAAGAGGTGAGGCCAAGGTGGCTTGGATATACTGTTAGATGCCTAGGAAATGTCAACGTACCTTATCGTAGGCAAATCTCTCTTCTGGCCCCAGGTGGGCCTCTCAGGTCCTTCTAGACAATTCCGGATGCCCATAATAGAGAGGCATATACTTTAGATTCCAGGGTCAGGGAACTGAGGGATGAGAGATTGGTATGGCCAGTATCTCAATGTTTTGGGGCATTATTTTTGACCTGGATGAGCTGAGCTAGAATTGGGGGCAGTCCTGAGTCATAGTCACAGTAAACTCTCAAGCCAGATCAAGTGGTTTCTCCCAAAGTCCTTCTTGGGCTGAGGGGTTTGGGCCATGGCAGTAAGTTCCATGGATCCTGCCCCTCGATCTCAACACGGGGCCACAGGATCAAGGGAAGGACGCTAGGGATGCTCCTTTGTAGTTGGCCCATGTATGCAGACCTTCATCTGCCTCCCTTCCCCAAGCACTGGTGAGGAAAGCAGGGCACCGAGCCCTCGGACTCCTGGGATAATGACTACTACAGGCAGCAGCCAGTTGGCTGTGGATTCCTACAAAATTTTCATGAGCCCAACTCAACACCTGTCCAAGGTCTAACTGACAAATTTGCACTCTTGTGATACTCCCGTGAGTGGGTATTATCTGGTGTGACATCTTGCAGCTCCTGCCCCTCCTGGCCCAGAATCGTGGTCTGAGACAGTGATTTACTATTCCGATCCACATTACACCCATGACATATGCCATTCTGATGATCTTCATGCCCCAAGGTTTGATACTTATCTGGTACTGTGGCCTGCTCTGTAGGCAATGGCCTCCAAACAAGGCTGCTATCAAGACTTGTAGGACACGTAGACATTAGGAGACCCTCAGGGGCCCACTGGAAAGTACTTTTCCTAGAGCCACAGAGTAAGGTCCAAGCAGGCCAGATGTTTGTCATAGGGCTAGAACTCTAGGCCTGGGCGCTGTCCCCCAGCTCTTTACCTTACCACTTGCGCCACATAGCAATTTCCAGTTTTCTGTAGGTTCCTTGGAGATCAGAGTCTTCCAGACTTTTCTGCCTGGGCAGGATTTGAAACGTGATCCTCACATCTCAGCCTCCTGAGGAGCTAGGAGGACAGGCGTGAGCCACCTGTGCCTGGATGATGTGGCCTTACACCACAGTGGAGTAGGAGCTCCTGAAATCTTTTCTTTAATTTTCCTGTGCTAGTTTTTGGGGCTTGAACTCAGGGTCTGGGCTCTGGTCTCTAAATTTTTCCTTCAAGGTTACCACTTTATCACTTGAGCCACAGCTCCATTTCTGGATTTTGGTAGTTAATTGGCAAGAAGAGTCTCATTAACTTTCCTCTCCTGAGCTGGCTTGACCCTCGATCTATATCTCAGTCTCCTGAGTAGCTAGGATTTACAGGGGTTGAGCCACTGGTGGCATTGGGCTAGAAAATTTTCTAAAGCAAGAGGTTTTCCCTGCGTTTGCCCTGACTCCTCCATGCAAAGGCGTCATGAGGGAAAGGAGTTGTGAAAACAGGTTTCCAAACAGAGGAAATGGCTTTGGGTCCCTGGCAAAAAGAAAAGCTATTCTTCCCCTTGGACACTATTCTGGGACCCCACCCTCTGCCTTGTGACTCATTTAAACGTTGACCTACCCTTGAATATCCTGCCAGACTTTTCTGAAGCGATAAAACCTTCATACCTTTCACACCACCTATGTTACAACACACCTCAGGACCTTTGTCCATGCTATACTTTGTGCCTGAGGCTCTCTGCCTTGTACCCCATATTAGAACTACTGTGGAATCTTGGCACAGGGTATATCATTTCCTGGAGCAAGTCTTTCCTTCCTTTCTCCATCTTTTGTTTTTTTTTTTTAATATTGAGTTGCTAGAGATGGAATTTGTGCAGGCTGATTGGCAAATGCTCTATATTGGTGTGTGTGTGTGTGTGTGTATGTGTTTGTGTGTGTGTGTGTGTGTGTGTGTGTGTGTGTGTGTGTGTGCCAATCCTGGGGTTTGAATTCAGGGCCTGGATGCTATCGTATCCCTGAGGTTTTGTGCTCCAGGCTAGCACTGTACTACTTGAACCACAGCTCTTCTTCTGGCTGTTTGGAATTTTAATTGGAGCAAATTTTCTTAAATTGACTTTCCTGCTTGCAATTAGGATCCTTATATCTCTTCCTCCTGAGTAGCTTACAGGGGTGAGCCACCAGCACTGCCCTCTACCCTACCTCTTACCTATAACCTCGGCCCTCCTCTGAGTCGCAGAAGAATATGTCTCACCAGGCTCAATTTTTTTTGTCAGTCTTGGTGCTTGAACTCAAAGCTCATACTTGGGAGAGACTCTAAACATGTGAAGACTGTGAAAAATGTTTCCATTTAATTATGTATCATGTTTCAACACTTAATACAATGTTAATGAAAAATGAGTCAATGTCCTAAATTATTGTGTACAATTTTATAATAGATGTGCAAAATATAATATGTGTATAATAATACTAAATATAAAAATCAATAAATGAATGAAAGAAAAATCAAATACAAAATCAATAATAAAATTCATAATATGAAATTAACATACATATATAAGTATATATCATGTATTACACATGTATAGAAATATTTCTTCCATTGCAGGGCCATCATTCAGGCCCTGGGAACTCTATCCTGAATTTCTTTTCCTCAAGGACAATGAGCTTCGCATTCACCCATGGTACAAAAGAGTTACCTGGACGGTGAGCTCAAAAAGTAGCAATGGCAGAAATACTGGCCCCAGTTCCAAGAAAGTGACTTAATTTTTTTAGTGGAAGCAGTTATGATTACTCAGTTCCATACTGAACATTAAAAAAAGCAGTGTAGAGTTTTGTACAGCTATTCAAACATCCTTCCCTTGCCTCCAAAGTGCTTCTCTGAGAACTACATTGTTTTTCTTTTTTTTGTATGTTTTTATTGTAAAAATGTTCTACAGAGGGGTTACAGTTCCAGGAGCAAGGTAATGAGTACATTCCCTATTAAGCGTTGTTTACTCCTCCTGTGTTTTCCCCCTACCATCCCTTCCCTCCCATCTCCACAACTACCTCCCCCTACTCAGAGGTCAGTGACTTATTTTTTCATTTTTGATTGGCATGGGGTTTGAACTCAAGTAATGGCAACTCTTCGCTCACATTTCTACAGAGTTACCAAGACCCTGAGTTCAATTCCCAGACTAGAAACGAAAACTTGCAGAAATTCCAAACCAGGTAGCTTTATTTTTTTTAATTTAGTTAAATAATTGTACACACACACACACACACACACACACACATCTATATGTGTGTGTGTGTGTGTGTGTATATATCTATATTATATATATCTATATTATATATATCTATATTATATATATCTATATATCTATATCCATACCTATATCTATATGTATTGATTTTGGCCAAGATGGGTCTTGAACACATGTCATGGAAATTCTACTTCACCTTGAATCTCCCTTGGCTGGGGTGCAGTCTCTGAACCCATAGCCGATCCTGGGATCCTGGGCCAAGAGGGCTTTCAGGAAGAAAAAATGGTTGGAAAGCACAAAAAGTGGAGAACTGTAGAGAGCTGGGATTTTACGAATTTTTTCTTTGGACAGTGACCATCCTGGGTCTGAAAGACAAAGCTGCAAAGTGGACCTGACCTGCCATTGCTGGTGGCTGGCGGGCTATCAATGAAGCCATAGGCCAACCTGTCAACATAGGCCCTGGGTTGAAATCGCAGTTCTGACATCAATCGCAGGAGATGACATGAGACTATTCCTATGCATATGAATACTGATTGAAAGAGTAGTTTATACATCGGTCTTCTCTAAAGTTGGATGCAGTAATCCTAGAATGCTGATTGAGCTTAATTAATAGTTTATTAAGCATGAAAAGAACAATATTCCTTCAATGGCGGTTTAATAAATACCTAAGAGTTGGTAGGAACATAGTGGGTGTCAATCTATCATACATAGATGGCTATGGAACTCTTTACAAATATATATATATATATTTATTTGTATACCTCCATCTGCCTATCCATGTATCGCTGTTATGGCCAAACCTAGGGGTCGATCTCAGAGACTGGGAACCACCTGATATCTTCATTGGCGAGAGGCTCCATGCTCAATCATGAATTGGGCCTGTTAGGCACTAAGTTCAGATCCTGGCATTGCCAGGCATGATGGAGAACACATCTAACATCTAGAGGTTATGTGACAGGATGTAAACAATGTAATAAATGGTATAGATGTCATCAGAGTCAATAAAATAATTTCTAAATAAATGAATGACACAAGAAATAAAATAAATAACCACACCAAACACAATATGGACTGAACATCTGTAAGGAAGTATAAATACTATCTTTAAAATATATATAAGGAGGGCTGGGAAGGTGGCACAGTGGTAGAGCTCTTGCCTTGCATGCATGAGGCCCTAGACTCGATTCCTCAGCACCACATAGCAGAAAAATAAGCCAACAGTGGTGCTGTGGCTCAAGTGGTAGAGGTCTAACCTTGAGATGATGAGCTGAGGGACAGCACCCAGGCCCAGAGTTTAGGCCCACAAGTGGACCCCAAAAAAATTATATAAGGAGTATCTTTTCCAGGCCTGAGGCTTGAATTCAGTCCCCCTATGCGGAGGGAATGGCGGGAGATCCTGAGGTACTCATTTCTGGCCTGGGAAGAGTCATGGAATGTGATCAATCTCATCCTTGAACGAATAGTTTTTCCATGATGCAGGTAGGAAATGATAGGCAAGACTTTTGGGGTATCGATTATTTGTAAAGAAGTTGATGAAGCATGACAATAATCATCATAGTCATGAAATGGACGCATCAGGAAAGAACCTAGAATCAGTAGTCACGCAGATTGGATTCTACAACAGGTTACCATCTCTCCTACTCTATACAAATATGTACTTATTTGCGTAATTCCTTCAGTTTATGAATGGATGACTGTTGTGCTCCCCGCTGTCCCCTCGGGGGGAGGGGGGGCCCAATCGCAGTTTCCAAAGGATGGTGTGCTCATGTGGACCCATTCGCCACTTAGTCCTGCTAGGCACCGATTTCAGATTCCCCGCCCTGCCAAAAGATTCATCTTCATGTCAGAAGTCAAACATTGCACCTGTTTTCTTTCCTGTGCAAGTCCTGGATCTCAGCTAGGATGGACATTGCTTGGGCCACCCTATGGCCATGGGAATAAGTTGTTATTCATGTCAGCCCAGTTATACCTGTCATCATATTCTCAAAAAAATACACAATACACCCATGAATAGCATAAAAAAATAAAGAGAATAACTACAATCAATGCACGATGCAGTCCACATATGGATGTGAATATACATCCCATGTTTCAATGATCATTGAGGACTATTTTGGCCTCCCTGGGTCTCGATCTCAGTTCCTGGGAATGACCCAGCTCCTTAGTGGCTCACAGTCTGGTGTGATCACGTAGACCCATTGGGCAGTTGGGCTTCCTAGGCCCACAATTCGAATCCCAGCACTGCCAAAAAATCACCCTGATGTAAGAAGCCAGTCGTTGCACATGCTTTCCTACACTGTGCAAGTTCTGGGGCTCAGCTAGGAAGGAGAATGTATACACAACTCTATACTCATGGGAATAGTTTGTCATCCAGTTCTTCACAGTTATATCTGTCATCCTATACTCAAGGAAGTACACAATACATCAATGAATAAAACACAAAACAAAGCGAATGACTACACCACACGCAAGATGCAGCCCACCCATGTTTGGAAATATATATCCACTGTTTAATTATGAATTTATTACTATATTGGCCCCCACCAGGGCTTCATCTCAGGTCCCAGGAATGGCCTAGTTCCTTAGAGGCTCACAGCCTGATGTGCTCACTTTGACCCATTCACCAATTGGGCCTGCTAGGCTTTGAATTCAAACTCCTGCACTACCAAAAGATTCATTCTGATGTGAGAAGCCTATGGTGGCACAGGTTTTCCTGTCCTGTGAATGTCCTGGGTTTCATTGAGGATGGAGAATGCTATATTGGCAACTCTTAGCCATGGGAAAAGGTTGTCATCCATGTCAGCACAGTTATATCTGTCACCCCATACGCAATAAAATACACAATACATCCATGACACAAAATAGAAAGAATAACTACACTGAATGCAAGATGCATACCACACCTGTAGGTAAAGAGAAATCCTATGTTTTAAAAATGTGGGCTTTTTATTTTGTCCAGTGCTGGGGCTTCAAATCAGGCCCTGCACCAGGCCTGACATTCTACTCTTCAAAGATGGTGAGCTTCCCCTTCTCCCAAGTGCAACAGAGTTACCCAGACCTGAGCTAAAATCCCAGCACTGACAAAAGATTCATACTGATGTCAGAAGACAGACTTTGTGCATTTCATCCTCTCCTGTGAAAGTCCTGGGTCTCAAATACGATAGAGAATGCATAGACAACACTGTAACCTTGGGAATAGCTTGTCATCCATATCAGCACTGTTATATCTGTCAACATACTTATTAAAATACACAATATCTCCATGGATTAGAGACAAAATAAGGAGAATAATTGCACTGAACACAAGATGCTGTCTACACATGTATGTCAATTTAGATCTTATGTTTAAATTATGAATTTCTGACTATAGTGGACCACCCTGGTGATCAATGTCAGATTCTTGGGATGGCCACATTCCTTAGTTGCTCACAAGTTCGTATGATCACCTTGACTGATTGGCCAATTGGTTTTGCTCTGCCCTGTTTTCAGATCCCAGAACTACCAACAAGTGGATCGTGGAGTAAGAAGGAGAGTGTGAAACTTTTTTTCCTTTTCTCTGAGAATGTTGGGGGTCAGGCATGATGGAGAACATTTCTACAAATCTAGGTGTTCTGTCATAGGTCATCATCAATGTAATAAGCAGAATGTGTAAATAAATGAATAAAACAAAAGATACAAGGTACAACCACACCAAACATGTATGGACTGAACATCTATAGGTAAGTATAAATCCTATCTTTACAATATATAGAAATAGTATGTTTCCAAGGCTGGGTCTTGAATTCAGGACTAGTGAACAGGCCTGACTTTTTTATGTTCATGAAAGGTGATCTTCCCCTTTATCCACATTGCTGCAGATTTACCCAGATCCTGAGTTCAAATCCAAAGCCTGTAAGAATAAACTGTGTGAATTGCAAGCCAGGGAGCTAATTTTCTTTTCTCAGCATGGGGCTTGAACTCAGGTTGTGGCAATTCTGCCTCCACTTAGATCACCCTAAGATGGTGTGCAGCCACTGGACACACAGGTGATTTCGGGATCCTACACCCCCACGTGTTGCAGGAAAAACAATGCACAGAAAAAATGTGGCCTTTTATGTTTTCTTCCTTTGCATAGTGACCCTTCTGGGTCTGAATGACACTGTTGCAAAGGGTACTTCACCTTGCATTGCTGAAGGCTGGCAAACTATCAGGGAAGCCATAGGCCCACGAGGCAACATAGGCCCTCATTTTGAATCCCCGTACTGACACCAACCAATGCCAGGAGGTACAAAGAAACTGGTTCCCATCCAAAGGAATAACACTGGAATTTTGTCAATGTCACAGTTGAATGAGTTGATCGTAAATGATGATCCTATAAAATTAAACAGCATCATTTCAGAAGGCTTGTTGATTTTATTTAATATTTATGAAGCATTAAAAGAATATTCTTACTTACAGGAACACAATAATTTCAGGACACTGAGTGCTTTCATTAATATTTTAAGGATGAAAACAATAACATTAATTACATGGACACATAATAAATACCCAGGAATTGGTAGGAATATAGTCTATATAACTGAATAATGTATAGACATCTTTGGCACTCTATAAACACACACACATATATATATATATATATATATATATATATATATATATATATATATATTAGCATACTTCCATCTGCATGTCAATCTGTTCTTCTTTGGTTAACCCCTGGGGCTCGTTCTCAGGTCCTGGGAACAACCTGTCACCTCAATTTCCCCCAGGATGGCATGTTTGCACTCACCCATTCATGAATTTGGCCTTGTAGGCCATGAGTTCAGATGTCAGTGCTCCCAAACAATGAATCGTGGAGTAAGAAGCTGATGGTGACACATGGTTTCCTTTTCTGTGAATCTTCTGTGTGTCAGGTATGAAGTGGAATACATATGTAGACCTATATCCTATGTAGTCAATGTTCTATGTGCTATAATAGTCAATACAATAAATGGTCAATACATGAATAAAACAAAAAATAAAATAACTACACTGAATGCAATATGGAGTCAACATATATATAAAAATATAAAACATATATGTAAATTGTACATGAATAGGGGGTTTTCTAGTGCTGGTGATCAATTTCAGGCCTAAGGAACAGACTTGAATTTCTTGACTTTAAGGAGGCAAGCTTCCTCTTCCCACACAGTGCAACAGAGTTACCCAGATTATGAGTTCCAATCCCAGTCCTGGTAGAAAAAAACATCACCTTCATAGTATTTGAGGCCCAATTCTTAGGTATTTCATTATGCCTCCATTTGATGAATGTGATTGCTTAAATGTTTAATAAAATATTAACTAAACTCAATCAGTGTCGTGTAATATAATTGTATATAATTTTATCCTAGAATCATTCAAGAACTGTTCATTCAATCATGACTTACATCACATTCCGTTGGTAATCATATGGACAGGAAGAAGTTTCTTAGGATCTCCTACCATTTGGAGGTGGCATGACCAGGATTCAAATTGTGGGCTCCAGCTCCAGCCACTTCAACCAGAGGATAGGGAACTGACCAGTCTGTCCAAGAACGACAACAAGACCAATGATTAGGCAG
Organism: Dipodomys spectabilis; assembly: GCF_019054845.1. Classification (NCBI taxonomy): domain Eukaryota; kingdom Metazoa; phylum Chordata; class Mammalia; order Rodentia; family Heteromyidae; genus Dipodomys; species Dipodomys spectabilis. Next base: position 1,157,093 of record NW_024870997.1, read on the forward strand.
GCACCAGTCGCTCTCAGCAGTCCTCCTTGATACTTACAAGGCTGTGATAGGAGGATCCTGGTCAAAGTCACCCTAAGCAGGAAAATTCTTGAGAACCCTGTCTAACTTCAGTGCCAACAAAGCCAGAAGCCTTGTGGCTCTAGTGTAGAAGACCAGCCTTGAGCAAAAGCAGCTCATGAACTGTGCCCAGATCCTGAGTTCAAAGTCTGAGACTGACAACAAACAGAACTACACAACCATCTGTGTAGCCATCCAGTTAAAGCAGGTTACCCTCTTGTCTCCAACTGAATTGGACAGAATTCCCTGGGAAAAGGGCTGGGAGAATCGCTGTCATCTTGACTCCGCCCATGCTGCTTGCTTCACAGGATTGTGGGCACACCCCCATTCTTTCATGCATCTTTCTGACCAATGGGATAAAAGAATGGTGGCCACGCCCACATTCCATGCTGCCAGGTACCACTGGGATTCCCTATGTTAGTTTACACCACTACCAGCAGTTGAGGAAGAGATTGCTGAGAGGTGAGGAAGGGACTCGAGGCCACCTGGCCCCTCCCCTCCCTTCACACAGTGCCAGTTTTCAAACCTCAAGCAATGTCGTGCTGCCAGCCGGCCTAAATCATCGACCTGGTCCTTGCCGCTAGTCTTCTGCTCTGGGCCCATATGTCCACAATGCTGCTGCCATCGAGGCTGGCACAATTGGAGCAGCTGTCAACAGCTTCTCCCAGCAGCACAGGTGAGTTTCCGCCCCAACAACAACCTACCCTGGGTCAAACACCCCTCTGGGGGCACCATGACCCCCCTGCTTGTTTCCTCTCCCCGGCTCTGATGAGCCACCTTTCTGTCTTGAGGATTTCTAAGATAGAAACTAAAAATATGCTCTGGCTGGGCAGGATCGCAGTCCTCCTTTGAAAGGTATGCTCCACCAGGCCTGGTCCTCTGTAGTTGGGATGGTAGACATGTGGTATCATGCTCAGTCATAGGTTTAGATAGATTATCCCAAACTCAGTCCATAGCAGCGGATTCTTGACCACACATGAAGCTCTTGGTAGGGCCTCAACCATTGGACCTCAGTCTCCTCACAGGACAGTAGTGAGGAAACAAGGGCTTTATACAGAGCGATCTCTGGAAAATGGCTAGACAGAGAGGGAGCAGCCTTCAGATAAGCTTTTGGCAATTCTGTGAGCATATGACAGGAAGATACCAGAAAGTGCTCAGGTGGGGCCTGTTATTAATCATGCAACAGGTGTGGGATTATGAACCGAAATATAGCTCTCTTTCATTATTACCCTATCCCAATGAGGAAGGGGATCCTTCACTTTGTTCAGTTTTGCATCTGGGGAAACCGAGGCACAGAGAAACCACGTGACCTAATTATGACCTCAAGTTCACAGGAAGCTTGGCCTGACTTCTCTACCAAGCTCCCTAGCACAATGGGTGCTATTCAGTCCACTTCTTGTGGTGGGAAGTCCACTTCTTTTCAGTCGTGGGTCTTGAACTCTAGGATTGGGCACTGTTCCGGAGCTCCTCAACTCAAGGCTAGCACTTTATAACTTGAGCCCAGAGTGCCACTTCCAGTTTTCTGGTGGTTCTTAGGAGATAAGATTCTCAAAGACATTCCTGCCTGAGCTGTCTATGAACAATGAGCCTCATATCTCAGCCTCCAGTGTAGTTAGGATTAGAGTTTTATGCCACTGATTCTCTCTCTCTCTCTCTCTCTCTCTCTCTCTCTCTCTCTCTCTCTCTCTCTCTGTCACTCTCAGGAACTGGTAGAATGGGTGCTGTAGGAGGTGGGCCAACCTCCCCAGGTTGCTGGAACCCAAATGGCCCACTCATTCTGGAGGTGGGCTGTGGGTCAGGAGCTGTCTCATTCAGCGTATTGATACATCTCCATGAAATAAGCCCTCTGTGCCCTTGCAAGACTGTGAGGGTTATTCATTTTCCATTTAGCCTTACTGGATTTATTGTATTCTTTTCTACATTATTTTCTAGCACCTGGCCAATATTATGGTACATAGTTACTGAATGAAAATATAATGTCAAATTAAGAAAGTCATTTAGGGATCTAGGAATGTGGCTTCATGATATGGTGATTGCCTAGCATGCATAAAAGCCTGAATTCAATTCCTCAGTACCACTTAAACAGAAAAACACTGGAAATGGTGCTGTGCTTCAAGTGGTACAGTGATATCCTTAAAAAAAAAAATCAAAAAAAAAACCCAAACCAAAACAAAACCAAAAAACATTCAATTAGTAAATGCAAAATAAAGAACCCATACTTGGAATATATAATTGCTCCTGTCATACTGACAACTGACAATAGTCCCTAATTCATGTACTTTTACTTGTATTAGGATATTGTGTTGAAACAAAGTTTTGTTCATTAGGTCAATTAATGTCATGAATGTGCTTAGATGTCAGGTGAAGATTAATTCTGGAAATTCAAAGATTCCAGGTTTTTGAATGGTCACTGCCAATCACAATGAGAAGGGTAGTCTAAGTGAGATTTGGAAATCTTTTTGATTATTCATGGCCCCAAAACGGCAGAGGCAAATTAACATTTGTGACAGAAGAGAAGGAATAACTCCAAAGTTAAGTAATAAATGATAGTAACTAAGTTATACCAGAAAGTTTTTTAGAGAACCATTTTTGGTTATTGAACAAATAGTTATCAACTAGTCTTATACCTCATTACCTTTATCATTCTAAATCTCTTAGGCTACTTCTTAATCTCTGTGTAATAAATGTATCTCCTTCTGTGCTGTTTTATCTTACCTTAACTTCTTTGCTTTTTAAAAATCTCAGTCTTTCTATATTTCTCTATGAACATTTCCTGATACTAAATAAACTTACACAGATGGCAGAGAATGATTATTGAGGGTCCCATAGCTCATGAGTTATTAATGAAACAACGTGGAAAAGGAGGACATATTTATTGTTACCTCAAATTTTCTGAAAAGCTCCAATGCCATCATTTGATTCAAATTTCCATTATTTGTCTACATAGTGTCATTCAGTGCACATAAACGCAAATATGAGCTGGGTGCTGGTGGATCACACCTGGAATCCTAGCTATTCAGGAGACCAGAGGATTGTGGTTCAAAGCTAGCCTATTCAGGAATGTCCATGAGACTCTTATCTTCCATTAACCACCAGAAACCCGGAAGTGGTGCTGTAGCTTAAGCAGTAGAGCACTCAACTTGAGCTGAAGAGTTGAGGGAGTGTGCCCAGGATCAGAGTTCAAGCCCCACAACCAACAAAAATTGCAAATATTACATTAAGTTTTCCCAAAAAGAAGGACAAGATCAATAATCTTCTCAAGGAGAAAAAATAATTTCAAAATGATTCAGTGCACCTACTTATGCTGAGTTATTTAAGTTATGGCTTCTTTGCTAGATATATTCTCTTCCTTTATAAATAGTCAATTATTAGCTTTACAATAAGCTTCATCTAATATTTCTTGTTTCAAAAGAGAAGTCTATACAGTTGATGTCACTTAGCTTTCTTACTATCTTAATTCAAAGCCAAACCAGGCAGGAGAGTCTGTCAAACTCCTATCACAAATTGAACACCAAAAAACCAGAAGTGGAGTTTTGGCTCAAGCAGTAGAGTACTAGCTTTGGGGGCAGGTGGGCAGGAAAGACAACTCTTCAGGGACAGGATCAACCCTCTGGGTTCAAGACCCAGAACGAGCACAAACTAAACAAACAAGCAAACAAAAATACCAGATAGTTCTTTGGGACCCTCCTTAAAGGTGTACTGGTCAGAGAAGAGGCTTCTTTTGCTGATCATATTGACTGGATCCTGCTTTTTTGGAATCCTTATTGCTCTGGAGAACTCAGTACCAGAACAAAGGAATTGATAACTGACTCCTGCATCAAGAGAATCATCTCAGGCGTGAAATATCCATCCATAAGACACTTTAAAACCTCCATGTCTTTGTTCCTTTAGAGGAGAACCCTTTAAAACAACGTTACTTCCTTTTGTTCTATGCTGGCCTTCAAATGGTACATTATTTCTTTTTATAACACTATGAACTAGAAGTTTACAGAAAAAATTTATATGAGTAAAGAACACACTCAAAAAACCCGGGGACAGAGTTTCCTTCAAGCCTTGGGATACTTTTCTTGTACAGTAAAAAGGAAAGCACAAGGTAACTTGAACTTTGTTTTTCCTCTATGTTCCATTCCTCTCTTCGGGTCAGTTTCCTCATCCAGTAACATTTACTTCCAGTAACAATCGATGGTGCTGCTTGAGGTTTAATGAATGTTTTCTGGCTTCACTGCAATAACACTAGAACACCTATGGACCCGAGGTAACACGTGTTTCAGAGACAACTTAGTAAAGAGAAAATATGAAATTTATATTGCTTATAAATACATTATACATGAGTACATTGAGTTTAAACTTTGTAAGTTCTCTGTAAATTAAGGCGAATTTTAAATGAGACGAAGGTTTTCAGAACATTCTTTTTGTGAGTGTACGTGCTGTTCATTATTTCCCAAGTGTACATGAGCTAACAGTAAGGGAAACAATAGCAATAATAGGAGAAAGAGAAGTTCTGTGTTTAAGTGTAAGGGTTCAATACACTATAGAAGATTCTACAAATAAGACAACATTGAAACAATAAAGCCAAGTCCAGTATGTAGATTTATGGGAGTGATATACAGAAAGCAAGACACCTACGTGGAACAAGAAGTATGAGGCCACTCCCATTCTAAATCATGCTTGCTAATCATGCAACTTTGTAGAAAGTAGAATGGAAGAATAATTCTGTTTCCAATGCAAGTCGGATATAAGAGCATGGATTTAGCTGGAAAAATGTCCATCTTGTGAGAACAGGGGTTATGCTAGCAATGAACTGGTGGCTAAGATCACATTTCTTTTTTTTCTTTAAAACACACACACATACACACAGACACACAGACACAGACACACACACACACACACACACACATATACATATATATATATATTTATATTTGTTGGCGGTGGTCTTGGCACTTGAACTCTCGGCCTGTGAGCTGTGTCTCTGCTATTCTGCTCAAGCTAATGCTCTACCACTTAATCCACAGTGCCATTTCCACTTTTCTTTTAGTTAATTCGAGAAAAGAGTCTCTGGACTTTCCTACCTGGGCTGGCTTTGAACCTCAATCCTCATATCTCAGCATGAAGATATGTAATGTGTCTGTTCATCTATCTTTATAAGAATTCTTTAGTTAGGGGCTGGAGAGGTGGCTCAGTGGTAGAGCGCTTGCCTCACATGCATGAGGCCCTTGGTTCGATTCCTCAGCACCACTTAAGCAAAAAAGAAAAAAGCCGAAATTGGCGCGGTGACTCAAGTGGTAGAGTGCTAGCGTTGAGATGAAGAGCTGAGGGACAGAGCCCAAGGCCAGTGTTCAGGCGCCATGACCAGACCCCCCACCAAAACAAAAAGAAAAAGAATTCTTGAGATAAAAATCGGGGCTACAGCTTAGACGTTACCCTCACAAAAATGTTTGTAGTTTAAAAGTTGATACTCCTGGAGAAATAAAACCTAAGAATTTGAAGGAGTCTGGGAAGTTCAATTTGCATCCAGCCTGGGCATAACACTCTTTGCAACAGTATATAAAATTAAGCAGTCCAAATCTGGATTGGAAGAATGGCTCAAGTGATGGAATACCAGTCATGAACAAGATTGCTGAATAAGAGCTTGAGGCTTTTGCATATATACATACAAACATACACATACACCCAGAGGCACTTATATGTGCACACACAAATACACAAATGAAACAACTCTCAGAATGTATAGAAAAGTGAGAAAACAATAAATATATGTCCTGAATAAGACTAGAATCAAGTGATAATTTTTAATATTAGAAAGTCCTCAAATGAACTTCCTTCAAATAAGTTTGAGAATATTACATTGGTAGGGATCAGAGATAGTAAGAGAGTCAATAATCATTATTAAAGGGATAAGATCCATGGAGGAATGAATCAGAGATCCCGCAGGGGGGTCTGAATATGTTCATATCCTGTATCAAATGTTAGAACATCTTTGAAAATTGTAGATAAAGTCAAAGTAGTCATTCTGGTGTATAATATCACTGGAGAAGTTCAGAATTGGTAGTCTGTCTCTAGATTAAATAAAACAAGAAACTATTGCAGGACAATGTGATACAAGCCTAGAATTCTAGCACTGAGATTAAGACAGGAGATTAGAGAATGGAATTACATAGTTATACCTTCCCTGGACTAAGGTGTAAAATTTTGTCTTAGTAAAACAAAACAAACAAGAAAGGAATACGTAGTTGGACGGTTGGGCTAATTTTGTCATTATGTTTTGAGAAGTCAAATTTCCTGTTGAAATGCAACTCATACTTAATCCTCACTTGGGTTTTAAATTTTCTCTTCATTACAGAACATTCCTACATGCAAAATGACTCATGATTCCCATCCAAAATTTGAAAAAGTAAGTTACCATCATTATATTGTATCCCAAAACAATGATGAAGAATTACAAAAGCTTAAGCCTGGAAAAATAGCAAAGTTCATCGAATGTAGGATTTTGAAGATCTTGCTAAATTAGAATTTAGATTTAAAATAAATATTTTGGTTTTGTTTGTAATTTTATATTCTATAGGATTCTACAAAATTCTTTTTAAGTAGAGTGTTTAATTGACATTCACAAATGATTTTGCATTCTATATGCCTAGAATATTCTTTCAAGAGAGTTATAATTAGAACTTAGTTAATAGATAATTCCAACAGTTCATGTATAAAATGATAATGTGAAGGTTGTAGACAGAGTTGTCAACAAATTGATGATATTAATTTATAAATTTAGAATAAGAGCAATTTTTGGAGTCTTTGGTATAACATGTTATGAAGAGAATAATCGTGTGACATCTTCTTTCTTCTACCTGTATGTAACACAGGAAGCAATTTCCTTAATTATTTGCTTCTGTATACACTGAGAAAAATGTTAGGTTTGGAGTTTGTTTTTATTTTTGTTTTTGTTTTATTGGTTTGTCCTAGGACTTTTAATCTGGGCCTAGACACTGTCTCTGTGTCTGTTTATGCTCAAGTCTCGTGCCCTACCACTTCAATCTCAGTGCCACTTTCGTCTGGCTTTTGCTGAGAAGTTTATTGGAAATAAGAATCTGGGGAATCTTCCTGCCTGGGTGGGCTTTCAAGTCTAATCTTCCAATTTTAGCATCCATAATTTATATGATAGCTAAAAAAGTATAAATATAAATAATATTTGCAAGTGTTCCGATATCAAGAATACCAGTGGGGGGAAAATGATGCAACCCAGTTTATTGTGGTGTTCTTACCAGAACATGTATGGCATCACATTAGCAGAGTTGTATTTTTTCATAATAGAGATAAGCTATTCATGATATGAATTAAGGGAAGTTTGAGGTGCACCCTAAAAGTTGGAAAATTTTGGGCTAGGATGACTCTATATCATAAATATTGGTATTGGTGATCATAAAAATAATAGCTTATTGTGATTAACAATTGCTTACTCTTGAAGAATTAATTATTACCGATGCTACATAGTTTTATCCTTTACCAGAATGTGGTTATTTTTCTGTTGACTCTCAATCTGTAACACCCCATTGGAAAATGCATTTATTGCAGAATTACATAACATGCAAGCCGGTATTGTTTTGAATCTCTCAGGTATGGAATCTTCCGAATTTGAAAATGAGTAGTTACTAGTCATTGGAATGTTGACGAACACATATATTCTGTCTTCTTAACAACTTATTCACTTTTACAAGTTATTGGTTTCCATAGAATTAAACTTTTTCTGCTTTTAGTATGAGAAAGTACTATATTCTTTTTTCAAAATATTGGTAATATATTGTGAAAATATTGTCTAGTCGGAGAGCATTAAAGTTGATGGTCCTCTAATTAAAAAGGGGTAATTAATTCAAATGAGACACCAAATAGTATGTGCACTATACCAATACAGTGAAATTTGATTTCATGCAGCTTATTTTTTAAATTAAATTTTATTGTCAAAGTGATGTACAGTGGGGTTACAGTAATTTTAAGTTAGTGAATACATAACTTGTCAAACTTGTTACCCCCTCTCGCATTTTCTTCAGTTTTCCTTCACCCCAATAGCCCTCACAAGTTGTAATGTACATTTCCAACATATTGTCTTCTGAGTATTGATATTGCATTGGTTTGCCTTTGTCATCTGTCTCACCATTTTGTTTTTCCTCTTCCCTTCCCTAATTAAGGTAAATATATACCCAATACACAGGCTACCAAAATCAAATACAGCAGGGAATAAAGCATAGGGGAAAAACCCAAAAGAAAATAGAAATCACATAGTACATTAAAAACAACAACCGCAAATAACACTTCCTATTTCCATATCTTGGAGTTCATTTTGCTTAGCATCAGCTTATAAGGTTAAGTATATGCATAACAAAGACACTGGAAAATAATAGTTTCATGGACACTATATCATGAAAACAACATGTTAACTGTTTTTGATGATAAAAGAGGAGTTAGGATTGATGAATTCACGGTTCCAATAAAGGAATTTCAAAAGAGTTTTAAAATTATGACAGGTGGGGCTGGGAAGGTGGCACAGTGGTCAAGCGCTTGCCTTGCATGCCTGAGGCCCTGGGTTCACTTGCTCAGCACCACATAAGCAAAAAGAAAAAAAGCCGAAAGTGGCGCTGTGGCTCAGGTGGTAGAGCGCTAGCCTTGTGCTGAAGAGCTGAGGGACAGCGCCCAGGCCCAGAGTTCACCCCACAAATGGACCCCCCAAAAAATTATGACAGGTAAATTTTAATTTGTTCAAACTTTTTAACAACTTAGCCTATTATGAAAATTTAAAATTGCTTGGGAAAATAGGCTTTCATGCAAAGTAATCAATGGAGACTTAGCTGAGAGGGAGCAAAGTGGGTGAAGATGGCTCATTTTCACACTAAACAAAAAAAAGTCAGAAACCATGCTATAAATCCTGTAGGTTGCCTTGAGAATTGTCCTTACCCAGGAAATCTACTCACTGTGTGAAACAAGGTTGTAGTAGAATTTAAATTCAACCTTCTTAAAAAAAAAGACATCTTTAAGTCTTTCGCCCACTTATTTATTGGGCAGTTGTGAAAGACTTAAAGAGAAACTTCTCTGAAGAAGAAAGAAGGATGGCCAATAGACACATGAAGAAATGTTCAACATTCCCAGCCATAAAAGAAATGCAAATCAAAACAACATTGAGATATCACCTCACTCCAGTTAGAACGGCAAAAATCAAGAACTTTAACCACAACAGATGCTGGAGGGGATGTGGACAGAAAAGAACCTTACTTCATTGTTGGTGGGAATGTAAACTTGTTCAACCACTTTGGAAAGCAGTATGGAGGTTCCTCAAAAGACTTCACATAGAACTCCCCTATGACCCAGCAATCCCACGTTTGGGCATTTACCCAAATGTTTACAAACAAGACCACACTAAAGCTACCAGCACAACTATGTTTATTGCAGCATTATTTACTATAGCTAAGATATGGAACCAACCCAGATGCCCCTCAGTAGATGAATGGATCAAGAAAATGTGGTATATATACACAATGGAATTGTATGCCTCCATCAGAAAGAATGACATTGCCCCATTTGTTAGGAAATGGAAAAACTTGGAAAAAATTATATTAAGTGAAGTAAGCCAGGCCCAAAGAAACATAGGTCCCATGGTTTTCCTTATTTGCAATATCTAGTATATATATGAGTCAAGAGGAAAAGGTCAGATAATGTGATGTCAGGAAAATGAACCCTTAGATATGTATTTTAATGTTTTTTTTCTTTCATGCATGTGTTTCTAATGCATTTATAAGATTATCTCTTTGTTTCTTTGTATGTCCCTCCCCCACAGTATAACCCCTGCTTTCACTATATTTGATGTCAGTATAACTTGTGGAAGAATGGGGAAAAACCAGTTGTTTAAGGATACAGGTGGACGTGTTGCAACAATGAGAAGTACAAGTTGTCATGTCCAAAATGAGCTTTACAACGTCGGTTGCGGGGGGGGGGGGGGGGGGGAGGGGAAGGGGGGGTAAGGAGAAGGATTGGGATTGTGGGGGAGGGGGGAGACTGGGAAGGGATGTGAAGGGTAAACAAAGGAGGAGGCTGCAATGCTTGATAAGAAATGTACGCATTATCCTGCCCATGTAATTGTAACCCCTCTGTACAGTATGTTCACAAATAAAATAAAATTAAATTAAATTAAAAAAAGACATCAAAATTTGTGAATTGACTTTAATTAGCAAACAATAATTCTCTGAAAAAGATAATTTGGGTCAATATATTTAGGGAGAAAGTGCCTTCAACAATTAAAGTAGTTATTGGGTTTACACTTTTCTGTTTGTAATACTTTCTACAATGTCTTTGCATGTGAAGCACTGAACTACAGAAAAAAACCTGATTGGATACTTGAAACCAATGATTTCACATTTCTTAGTAGCTCATATATATAATATCCTTAGTAACATGAGATAGTGAAGACTTCCCTTATTACATAAGCCAAAAAGTTTTGGGATCAGAAAATAATTGAGCAAATTGAAAAGGCAAGAAAACGGGTTCTTAGAGGCCCTAGCTAAGCATATTAGCTTCATCAGTGGAGGGAGGCCAAATTTTTGATATATTGTCTTAATATTTTTGCTACCTAAAGTCATTTTACAGAGCCTATTTAGCTCACTACAATTTAGAACGGATTGAATGAAGACATGAAAATAAATTCCACATCCAAATATGAGACTTTTAAAAGAGAAACCATGAAGATGTAGCAGTGGGGAAGGACTTATAGTCCTTCACCTTCAATAGACTTGAAGCCAAGAATCTGTGATTAGTTGGAAATCAGGCAAGAGCTAAGAGGAGGACAGAGCAATAGGACATAGGAGCACTGTCCTTTTGTAACAGACACTGTCATCCAAGGTATGGATGATTTAACTCTATTCTTTTCCATACATCCTTCTGAGCAAATGCAAGACCGAGAGAAAGATGATCTATTGAAATAATTTTGGAAAGAATAACTTCACTGATCCTGATATGGTATCTAGGGAGAAATTTAAAGAGAGAAGATAAAAGTGAAGTATTCTTCGGTTTCCTCTAAGCATCTTGTTAGCAAATTACATCTTTGAGGTTAGAAGGATTGAACCAAAAAGTGGTGGAGTTCCTATTTTTGAGGGCACTTTAGACACAAGAAGACTTTTAAGGTAAAATAAAAAAGAAAAAAAGTAAAGCTAAATATTTGTGATCACAGCTTCTTGGACTGGTATTTTGGAGACAAAGTTTTACAATAGAGATTGTCCTCATTAACATTGATGCTGAGTTTCCGTGGCACCCAAATGAAAGGGGAAAGATTAGTGGACTCACTTGGACAAGTAAACAGCATGATAGAAAAAAATGGCAAATAATATTTATTAAATTACTTTGAACAATTACTTTGCCAGAACGAAGAAGGAAAAAATATAATGAAAAATCACTTGACTTAAAATTGTGAATAAAAGTAGTCAAGAGAAATGAGAGAAAACATAGAGGACTGTTTTCTTTCCAGTGGAGTAATGGGTTCTTGATATTGTTTCTTCCATTCTGTCTTCACAAGCTATCAAGTGTGGCTCAGGACTGGAGTATCCAGTTCAGGCCAAGAGAATTCGCAGAAGAAAATATTTGCAGCAGATGTAGGTCATTTTTAACCTTAGACAATCTATTTAAATTTGTTAAAAATTCTCCTCTACCCTAAACTGCCTACTTTTAACAGCTTTGTATGCTTTTCCCAAGATTGTCCTTCATTAACTATTTAAAATTTTGAGAGGTCATAATCATACTTTATAGAGATTGCTGTTTGGTTGTGCTTTTTGTGTGTTTTTGTTTTTTGTTGTGTTTTTTCACTGAATTTCAAAAGGTTGTGCAAGTGTGTTACAATTAAAGATGTCCATCTAATTGTCCAATGTTCCAGGATCAGAGTCACTCCTTCTATCATTGTCAACCAACCCCTTCTACAAGATTTATTTCCGATTTACCACGTCCTTTGTCACATGTGCACATTGAGTATTCTAGCTCTACTTGCTCCTTGTTCCATTTTCATTCATTCTATGTCTTTACTATTATTCCTCTCTTGTTTCAACTTCCTGATAGTCATTTTGTTAAACTGTCTGCTAGTACTTTGAAAGGTTTATATACATTCCATGGAGTTTATATCCTGCATATACTTGAACTGATGTCAGCTTATATTTCCATAATTCATTCATCTGAAGTAACAATTTGTAAAAGTGGAGACATGAAGCACCTAGACATGTTTTTATTCCCCTCCATTTGGAACATTAATCTGTAGTCAACAAGAAAGTTTAAAAATGGCTTAGAATGTATTCCTAAGTACAAGTTTTGTAAATGGTGTTGTACAATGGTTTGTGATTATTTTATTTTACATGGGATAATATTTTCTACTACCTATAAGTTTTGGAAAATGAAGAAAATTAAAATTTACTACTGCAGAGGAATATGATAGAAATAGAAGACAGATTTTATGTTTGTCAAATTTCTGATGAGTACCCATATTAAGACTTAAAGTCATATTTCTTATTATGTTAGACACATAGGGAAAACATAAAACACCATATGATAAGGCAACTATTCATGACTTTTTTAAATGTACTTATTATGTGATGAAATTTACTTTGTTAGCTAATATTTTGGTTTGAAATATGGGAGGCTGATGTATTTAACAAATTTTCAAAGTCACCTACTGAAAAACACAAATGGTGGGGGGTAGTATTTCTACACTTTAATGAATGGTTGAACTTGTTTGGCCTTAGTGCTGGGTAAATAAATCAACTCTATTGTAACTTGCTCCCTACACTTGAAAAACTTGTAACGTCACTAAATATTATCTACTTGTAAAGTGTTATTTTGGCAAATGTGATTTTAAAAAGTTTGTTTGAAAAGGAATATACTTTCAGGAGATTAAATGTAGGTTATCATTTGTTTGAGAATGACATTTTTATACTACAGAACCAAGTTTTACTGAAGTACCAGTGTTTTGAAGCACTAAGGATCTTCTCAATTAATGTTTTTCTGAATTATATTTGACTTCTATGTCAAGTTTTCCTAGTCTTTGTGGACCAATTATGGATCTATCATTCCAGGAACTATTTTTTGGCCTGATGATGCTGGACTGAAATCATTCATTAATCATTAGGAGAGGGGTATTACAAATAATCTTGTGACATTTGTGGTCTTGTTCACTCACATGGGATGGTCATCTGAAAATTGAAAGTTTGAATTACTGTACTTTCACATTTTGTGATTTCATCTTGCATTTTAAGTTGCCTTGCATTTCTCAATTGCTTACTGCTAATTCCTGCATTTCAAGGAATTGGGGCCCTGAAATATAGGAAATGAGAAATTGAGATGGGTCTTCAATTACTTTCTATTGGCATGTTGCATGGGCCTAGGTAAGAACTCTTGCCCTAGTTATCTGATGATGCAGATAACTGGAACCTGGCATCCTAGGACCCGTGGATCCTGTAGAAGAAAAATACCTTTTAGGTATCATATCAGCAAAATTTGGGTATAATCAGTAGGAATGCTTCAGAAATATGGAGAAAAACAGTTTGGGATCAGCAAGTTAAAAAAATAGAGCAGCAGAGTAAAATCCCTTATAGATTGGAGGAAAACAACATTTTTTTTTAACATGTGAATTCAGAAACCAAGAACACTTAGAAGGTATCACAGTTTATACCGAAAATATTGTTTTGATACTTTTTATATTTTAATATATATTCTAATCCTGATTATTTATGTTCCAATCTATTTATTGGAATAAATATCAAGTAATTTGTCAAATTATCAATTAATTCCAGTAAGATTCACTGTGTGAAATATAAAATCAGCACATATAAATATAAAATATATAAGTATATATAATATAAGAAAATGTTTTACATTGTTCTGTTGTGGTTAGGGTAACAAAAGCAACTGTTTTAAAATATATTTCCATTACCTCTACCTCAGTGTTTGGTAGAATTAGACCTAAAGCTTTACCATTTGGACATGTACAGCCTAGAAGCAAGAGGAAACACTGTGATTAAAACATTGCCAATTTAAGGCCTAATAATGAGGAGAAACATATGGACTTCTCCTGGAGCTATGGAATATATTTGGTGATAGAAAATCAGTGGTGTAAGTTCCTGCCTGGTTGGATTTTAGACAGGCCAGGACACTAGGTAATCATGCATATGAAAATTTTTTCACCTTCTTGGATTTAGCTACTTTTGAAATGGTAGGGATAATAAATAATTATATTTTGACTAAAATACGTTCTAGTCTGAACAGTTCTGTCTGAACTGTTCATCTCTCTATGATCCCCTATAACTAAGATTAGTTTTGCTCCAGTAAGACAAGCTATGCTGTCAGAGTAAGGTATTCTGGTTGGTCTGTTCCTACATGCAGCAAGGGTAATGGGTCAGGCAGACATTTGTGCCAGTAAGACCTCATTTGTGACATTTTTAAGCTGGAGAATTTTAGAAGTAGCTCTTAAGCAAGGCTTACTTTGAATCCATTAGCTCCACAAAGCTAAATCAGTTGATAAGTAAGTACTTGAAAAGCCATCACCTTTGGACCTAGCTATAAAGGCTTCAAAGTATGATCAAGTTTCAAATGAAAAAGACTTAAAATAGTTATTGACAAACATTGCAAATGGGAACAATTGGACAAAAAATAACAAGCAATTTAGGTAACAATAAGGTTTCCTTGTTACAAATAGGAAACCAAGGATATATGCCTGTCTTAAGATTGCATCATTAATTACTTAAATTTACAGGATACTACATGCTTCAGCAGCACGTCTACCCGAATTACAATGCTCTTGTGCAAGAGCCATGTTAATGATATGAAAATTTGTGAAGTATTCCATATTTTTCATTCTTCGAATGCAAGAAATGAAAAACAGTTATTAAAAAGTTGATTACAAATATACAAGTGTAATAATACATGTAATTCATAGAAAAAAAGTTAGTTTGACATCAATGTATTCAATCTTCACCTTTTCAGAAAGGCCTTTACATAGCATAACTTTTATAAAACTTTTGAAATAAGATAACATTGTCATTTTATTCCAAAGAAATAAAATTCCATAAGGACCTAGGAATTAAAGGAATCTTTAACTGTTTCTATATCGAATGCAATCTGAAAGGACACGTTTATTAAGAACCTATATATTATAAAACAATGTCGAATTCAAAGTATTATATCAAGGAGAAAATGAAATTGATTATGGATATTATGCAAACAGAATACTAAATATTTTAAAATACACTTTTTTCAGACAAGCATCAGAAATATCTTTAGTTTCTGTACTACTCATTTCAACAGATAAGTTCAAATTATTTCTTATTAAAAAATCAAAAACTCTACAGAAATCATTAGTATACAAACAACTCGAATATATTTTGACATCAAACTCAGGCAATTCACTTGGAAGAATACCTTGCAATCCATGAATTTTTAAAGTAAGATATTGTTGTTGCTTTGTATTGTTAAAATATTTTGTATGGACACATAGGATGGACTGGCAATTTTGAAATTTAAGAAACTTAACCAAACCATTAGGACTTTAGAGAACAATTTGTACAGCCTTCCAGAACTTCAAAGAAGTAGTGATACATACTTATTCTTTTGGCAATATCAAATGCAGTTTCTTCCAAGTTGTGCTTCAGACCTGGTTTGATATAATGGTTCAAGAGAAAGAGATCTAGCATAACTTTGCTGTTTCTATTCCCAGCAGCAAGATGCAAGGGGGTCAAGAGGCCTTTAGTTTTTCCTTTGGTATCTGCATCATGATGAAATAAAGAAGCCACTCTAGTATTATTCCATGTATAAGTACTGTGCAGGGGTGTCCAGCCATTGACAATTATTACATGAATATCTACCTGGAGCCACCAACTCATGGACAATGTCTAAGTGTCTACTGTAGGCTTCTCAATGAAGAGGGGTATACACATTTTTATCCCTAGTATTCACATGAGTGGCCTTTTTGGAAAGTTGTCTCTGCACTGTAGTAAGGCGATTATTTTCGGCAGACCAAAGAAGAAATTTAATTGAATCCTTCTCCATTTTTTCTTGCAATTTATACCATTTCTCACATTTTTTTTTCTTGTTCCTCATCTTCATCAGAATTGCCTAACCAGAAACTTTGAGTGTCAGTGAGAATGAGGTGTCCATGTATTTCCCCAATAGTTCACATTGGATGAACTGGTCAAAAAAATCCGGTGAATTTTCTGCATCTGTTTGTTTCACTATTATTTATTTTCTCTTTTATCCTTTTTACTATTCTAAATTATTCTAACTGGAGAGTCGGGAATTGGTAGAGAGCAGAGGAAAGATTTTCCTCCGTATTCAAAGGTACAGACTGAAAATGAGGACCAGTGGTGTCTTCATGTGCAGCTTATTCTAGGAATGAGAAAATAGGAAATAAAGCCTTCTATGTAAATTAGTTGGGAAATGGCAGAGCAGAAAGTGAAATGATGCAACCAAAAATATAAAAGCAAATAAATTAGGATAATTACAGAGCAATCATATTACCTATGTGAACCATGAAAGGGAGAGAAGAAGAGAGAGACAGATGTGCAATGATCTAGCTAGCCACAAAATACATCCCTCTGATGAATTTATGGAGCAAACAATTTTATTTTTTAAAAGAGGTGGAAATAAAATTTAAGATCAGATGTCTCCATTTTTTTAATTATATTTTTATTATCTTAAATACTTGGACAATGGAATTTCCATTCAACAAATCAGTTTTTTTTAAGTATAATGGATCTTTATATAACTTTTCCACACCCTTCCAAACCTCACCCCACCTTAATTTTTCCTAGTTTCATACTATGTACATTGAATATTATACTTTCCCTCTCTTCATCCATAACTCTCTTTATTCCTTCCTTTTGACTTCCCCTCACATCTTCCAAGTGATAGTTTCATGATATATATTTTGTTGGATTAAAAGTTCACTTTTATAAGAAATTACACCTTTGAAATACTCCGCCGCAAATAGCATGCTTTGGTTAATATTTTTGTGTAAACTTGTAATAAAGTTCTAGCTTCCAAATATGAGACAGAACACGGGTCCTTTGTGTGTCTGGTTCTGACTTAGTTTAATTGATATAGTTTTAGATCTATCCATTTTGTTGCAAATAATGTAACAGTCTTCATAATGGATGGATGCAATCCAATTTTGTATAGGTGCCACACTTTCTCCAACCATCACTCCTCCAAAGATCATCTGGGCTGTTTCTGTAACTTGGTGAATATTTCAGCAGTGAACATGGTTGTGAAAGTGATTTTACTGAAACTTTTTGGAAGAATTCATCACTGACTTTATGGGAGCAATCCTCTAGCCAGTTTCCCAGAATAAGCACATCCCTCCCTTCACCTTCATCACAATGTATTGCAAGTCTTTAGAAACACAATTCCTCTTACAGGTCTCAATAAGCTAAAACCACACTGTGCCCATATTCTTTCAATACATTATTTCATAAATGTTCATATAATTTAGTGAGAACCTTCTATGTACTTTCCTAATGTGGAAATGAGGGACATGACAGAGTAAAAGTAAGAAATATGCAATTTAATTAGGTATTATCACATTTAAAATCATTTTCAGCTCTAATTCATAGCCTCACATAGTATTATTTTAATCTTTATTTCATTACCTCAACTAACCCGTAAATTATAACAAGTGAGTTAAAAGTAAAGACAAAAAGTGTGGTTTGATTTTGACACTCATGTGTGAGGTTGCACAATATGGGCAAATAAATGGATTGGAATTAATACCTCTTATCCATTTTGTTAACGTAGAGATGGTTTTCCCAAACTTATTCTCGCAATTCGTATTCCTTTCAACAACAAGAAACATGTGATAATTTCCTTTGTTTTGCTCCTTATTAACTTTTGTTTCCATTTTATTTTATAATGGATGGTTTTATAAATCTACTGTAGATACAAAAATATGTTAAAATATTTCTATCCATATGCATTGATATATATATACACACATATATTACACAGGTTATAATGATAATGAATAACTTCAGTAACTGTACAATTTACTAAATTATTATACTATCGGCGGCTATTGCCTGGCATCCTGGTTGCTCGGGAGGCTGAGATCTGACAATCATGTTTTGAAACCATCCTGGACAGGAATTTCCAGGAGCCTCTTATCACCAAACAACCAACAGAAAATCAGAATTGGAACTGTGGCTCAAAGTAGTAGAGTGGTAGCCTTGAGAGAACAATCTCAGGGACATCATCATCCAGGCTCGTAATTCAAGAAAAACAATCTACCCAAATAAAATCTATTCAATTTACACTTGTGTAAGTAAAATATTTCCATCACTCAAATGCACAACCATGCTCATTTGCAAGGTAACTCTGTTTTGTCTAAAGTACCCCAAAACATTTTCACTTAAGTTGAAAGCATTGCACCATGGGTTCATTCTCTCTCATGCATTTTTCCATTCAAATACTCAAATATCACAATTATTCCAATTATTTAAAATCATAGCTTTTTACTTTAATACCCATAATATTAAAGTTTGAATTGAGTGTCTTGTGCCCCCTAAATGGGTGTTCTTATCACTTTGTCATGTCTCCAGCCCTAAATTATCCTGATTATCTTTCAGATACTTGTGTATGATCTTGGGCTCAGTCCACGTTATGTTATTCTTCCTGGAATTTAGAATAACAGGTGCATGGCATTGTGTATATATCTTTCTGTCCAGTCTGGGCTTTAACCTCTATCCTCACAAGAGTAGACTCCCATGTAGTCAGGATTTTCATAAGCTTGTCATAGCTGATGTTTTTTTAAGTCTTTTATTTCCTGCAAGTTCTTGAGTAATGAATTAATTTGTTTCCTTGGGTTGTTTTGTTTCATTTGAATGTATGTGTTGAGTTGTTCCTCACTTTTCCTTTTGTTTCTTTCAATCAAGTTCTTACCTAAAGTTCTGAGAAACCAATTCTTATTTTTCACGATAGTCAATGTGAACATGCTGCATTCCAAAGCAATTTCAGTAATATTTAAACACCTTCATATCTATGAATGGTATATAAATGATAAGTGCTGTGAAGGGTCTTTTTATTTTCACAGCAGTCTTTGTCATACACAGACAGACCATGAAACGTATGAAGATAATAAAACTACAGATGCTAGCAAGGAGAAAAAAAACCTATTATTAATTGTTTGACAGAGGCTTCCCTTCTAGTGAAAGAAATACGTTGCTTGATGCAGGATTTCACAAAATTATATTGCTTGGAGGAAGCTAAACAATCATCTAATTCTACAGAATTGAGGGAGATGAATCGACCTTCTGAATAATTTACATTTGGGTCAAATAAAAGCGTGCTTTCAAAAAGAGAGTTGACTTTAGAGAAACAAGATGAGTTGTATGTAAATAGGTTCTTAGCTGATTTTGTTAATTTGTAAACTAATACTGGGAAATAGATTACAGCAAGGTAAAAAAAAAAGAACTTCGCATTGAAATACTCATTTGTGTGTGTGTGTGTTTGTGTGTGTGTGAGAGAGAGAGAGAGTGTGTGTGTGTACACATGTACGCATATACACGCAGGGGCATGTGCAAGTGCTCATTTATTCATTCATCATTCCTGAGGCTTGATAGTGCCTAGGCACTCTCCCTAAGCTTCTGTCACCAAGGATAGTGGTTTAACACTTGAACCATTGTTCCACTTTTGTTTTTTTGAGATAATCGCATTTATTTTCAAGATTGGAGTGGCTTTGAATAGTGGTCTTCATATCTCAGCCTCCTGAGTAGCCAGTTAAGCTTATTCAGCCTCTAAGTAGCTAGTTAAGATTGGGCCTGTCCTCTATGCTTCAATGCTCTTTTATTCATTCTTGTCCTGAGGTGTTCACATGCCTAAGTTATATATATGTCTAGTTGCTTTAAAAAATACTCTTACTGCTTGGCAGTAGTGGCTTCTATCTGAACTAACTATTGAGGAGGCTTGAGAACAGAACCCAGGCCAAAAGTTTAGTGGACTTCCTTCTCAATCTATAGCTGGCTGCATTGTATTATTTCCTCCATCCTGCACTATTTACAGATTAAGATTGGAAGGACTGCAGAATCCAGGCCAGCCAAGGTAGGAATCTAGACAAGTTGGTTTGCAACTCTTATGCCATTGGTAATGAGAAGGCTAAAAAGACAGATCAGGTGCTTGTTCTTGTGGAAAGGGAACCCCTATCCTAAAATTAACCAGTCTAACAAAAACAATACCCCAAGTTGAACACAATTTCTCACAACCAAAATAAGTATATACATTAACATCCAAAACTTACTACAATCTGCTCTTTGTTCTAATATCAGCTTCATCTGATTATCATATGATGTGAAAGAATCGTTTCTTCATTAAACTTATTATATATTTAAAAAGACCTAGAAAATTCTTTCTCACTTATTAAGTGCAAATGAATGGCAAATTGCCTCATTTCTTACATACTTAACTACCACTATAAATTCATCTTATGATTATTATTAATAGTAATATATTCTGATTTATTACTTTAGTTTGTAACAGTTTTTAATCTTTTAGCTTCTCTGTTGAAGTTGAAATATTTAAATACTATTATCAAATTATATTACTTGGGTACTTAGGGCAGTTTTCTAAAAAGTTTTTAACCAATGGCTTCTAGTAATTCTGTTTTTTTTTTTGGGGGGGGGGTGTCTGGTCCTGGAACCTGAACTCTGAGCCTGGGCGCTGTCCCTCAAGGCTACCTCAAGGCTAGCACTCAACCACTTGAGCCACAGCGCCACTTCTGGCTTTTTTTTCTGTTTATGTGATTCTGAGGAATCGAACCCAGGGCCTCAAGCATGCAAGGCAAGCGCTCTACCAGTTAACCAACTTCCTAGCTCTCTACAAATTCTTAATTGGTATATTATTTAGTTTATTTTTAATTTCAATTTAATTTTATGGTAAAAGTAATGTACAGAGGGTATACAGTTACTTAAGTAAGGTAATGACTACATTTATTATGGAAGGAACATTGTTATCTCTTCCATTGATTTTTTTGAACACACAAAAAAAAACTACTGATGTTTCCCCTGTTGTTATTGACCAATGGATACTTTTCTTTCTTTGTTCATGCATTTTTTATTATAAAATTGATATACAGAGGGTTTACCGTTACTTAAGTCAACTAAAGAATACACTTTATTTTCTAAATTTCAAATTTTGAACTTCTTTTGTTTTGTTTCTTTAGTGTAATTCTTTTTTCAGAGCTGTAGATTAGTTAATTTAGTTTTGCATAATTATAACACATGTAAATTATTCAGACATATATTTTGCTTTCAAAATAGTTAACATGTGAATATGTAAAAAATTATTTTCTTAAATTTTATATGGTTGGTGAATTTAAATAATTTTATTTTGTTATAGTCCTAAACATATTTGTCCATGTAACAAATGCTGTATTTTCAAGAAGCACATACTTTATTAAAAAGGCCTTATTACCTGGTCACTTTTTGGAAATATTTGTACTTGAATTAAAAAAAAATGTTTGAGCTGGGCATAGCAATTTGTGGTTTCAAATTTCTAACTATGGTGGGAAGTGTAAATAGGGTTTGTAATTCGGGAGAGATTGAGGAATTATGAGACCTTATCATAAAATTTCCAGAGTGAAATGATTAGAGATATAGCTATCCCTAGCAAGATATAGAACACTTGGTTATCATCTTCTAAATCTTGAGTTAAAACACCAGTAACATCAATCTTTTGTCAAACTAAAAGGACAAATATTTCAAAATGTTTATTATGTAAAACTTGTTTGTAAAGTTCTCATGTCTTTTATTTCTTAATTTTCAATTTACTCAATCTATAAGAATCCAAGTATCTTGTGACTATTTTATTTCTACTAAACTTTTAAATAGTATGAGCAATAATATGATTTCATATATTAAAATACTTTTACTATTTGTGATAATTTCCTTTATTTAATATAATAACAATATTCCAAATGTATGTATGTGGTGTGCTTGTGTGTTTATGTGAATTTTGTGTGTGTGTGCTTTGTGTGTACTTTGCAATGCTTGGGAGATCACACAATTGCTTCACATATGTTAGGCCAATGTTTTACCACTGAGCTATTCTATCAAGTTATAATACAAATTGTATTATAAATTATGACTTTTAAATTTTCATTCCTAGTATGTTTTTTCAAAATTGTATATGATAAAATGTGATCCATCTTCTATCCACATTAGCAATTGTTATTGTTATTCTTTCTCTTATTTCTTTGAAAATGAATTATATTACAATTACAATTTCTTTACATTGTAACAGCTTTATACAATGCTTTATTTTCTATTTTATTTTTCCCATGTTATCTGACTTTCAGTCCAAATTATCAGGTGGATTAAAAAGAAACTAGATTCAGCACACTTTATTTTTCTCCTTGTCTTCTCTGAAGTCTTTCTGTGTTTTTGAAGCAATACCAATGACATACAGCTCCTATGTGGTCCCCCTCTCGCTCTCTTCTGCAGTATCGCTCAAGTCGTTATCATTCAGCTTTATTATGCTGTACTGTTATCTAAATCTTATCTCATTCCTTAATTAATTTTAGTTGCATTGAGCAGTCTCTAAAGACATTTTCTATATATAATATCAGGGGTGTGTATTTTCACAAAGTGTGAAATATGAGTGACTATGAAATATTTAGATATGTCTAGAATATTGGTCCACCTGCTCAATAATCTCTTATGTAAATTCAAGGAATACAGGTCAGTCAGAGCAATCTTGTAAAATGGTGTAGCTTGAGCCTTCATACTAGATTGAATGGTATTACCATGTTTAGTAGTGAAGACAACATAGTTCAACTATAAGAACAGACACATAGAATAAGGTAACAGATTTGTCAAAAATAAATTCTTAGTTTTATGGTCCACAGATTTTGAAAAGGATGTTATGATTTTATGAAATAAAAACAGAATCTTAAATGGTTGTATTGGCACTATTGCCTCTCTAGATTTAAAGAACGATCTTAGACTACAACCTCAATCATTTGTTTTTTTGTTTGTATGTCAGTCACGGGGTTTGAACTCTGGGCTTTTGCGCTATCCATGTGCTCTTCAGCTCAAGGTGAGCACTCTACCGCTTGAGCAACATCAAAACTTCCAGTTTTGTAGTGGTTTATTGGAGATAAGTGTCTCATGGACTTTCCTGCCCGGGCTGGCTTTAAACCACGATCCTCAGATCTCAGCTTCCTGAGTAGTTGGGATTACAGGCGTGAGCCACCGGCACCTGGCCTACCTCAAACCTTATAAAGAATGACTATCAAACTAAATGTGAGACGTAAAAACCTATAAAACCTAAACGTAAAAATTCATGACATTGATCAGTAAAGGTTTCTAAAAATTTGACATGGAAAATATTACTGGCTAAAGAAAAGCAAGAACTGGATTATATCAAGTGATAACATTTCATAATTCAAGGGACACTATAACAGAAATGAAAACATATCCAACAGAGGGCACGTATTTGTTAATGCTACAATGTTAATGCTACAATGATTCTGAAACTTAAGTATTTTTATATCTTCTAATCTATATAAATTTTTCTGGAATAGGATATTTCTTTAAATAACATATGTAAATCAATAGCCAATAGGAGGAGCATATGAATTAAGCTCCTTTTTAGTGTCTAAGAAATAATAAAAAGAAAACTTACTAGTATGACCATAATATAAAAAGAGGAGACAAAATATAGTAATGCATTTGTGGAGAAATTGATATATTTCTCATTGTGATCGATTTGTATAATACTGCAATCATTTTAGCAAACAAGTTTTCAAGACTTCAAAAGGTGAAAAAGAATTGTATAGGATCCACGCATTACACTTCTATGAATGTATTAAACAGAAGTAAAAAACATTTTTGGACAGAGAATGTAGTTAATTAACAGTGAACTTGTATAGTATGTGTGAGACCCTGTAAATGATCCCCCAAGTATAGAGGATGTATGCTGGGCAAATTCCGGTAACTGAATTTTATATCTATTTTAATGTCTGCTCTCAAATTTACAGCATTTCTATTTGAAGAAATGCAAGTTTGTGAAAATGAGGCTTTGAAAACCTATGAAGGTACAATTTACTTCCAAATCACTAAAATGTATACAATAAAAGGTGATAATATATTGTAAGTGAATTACATGTCAGGAAAAAAAAGACTATTGTTAAAACTTCTTCACACAAAATGCAGAATAGCTAAAAAGATGTTTTTGGTGTTGGCTAAAAACTCTTTCTAAACTACTGCATTTAAAACAAAGATGTGGGGCTGGGAACGTGGCTCAGTGGTACAGCCCTTGCCTTGCATGCTCAAGGCCCTGGGTCCGATTCCTCACCACCACATAAGCAAAACAAAAAAAGCCGGAAGTGGGGCTGTGGCTCAAGTGGTAGAGCGCTACCCTGGAGCTGAAGAGCTCAAGTGCCCAGGCCCAGAGTTCAGGCACCACGACCAGACCCCCCCCCCAAAAAAAAACCAAAAAACAAAGATGTGATTTCTGTTTATTTTGAAGGTATTTTGTCCGTTTGAATTTATACAGAGATAACTTAATCCAAAAGTATATGTGATAACTGGAATATCTATACCTAGGAATTATGCATCACTTCTAAGTAATTTATTTTTATTTTTATTTTTTTATTGTGAAAATACTGTACAGAGGGGTTACAATTACATGGACAATTTAATGAGTATATTTCTTATCAAGCATTGTAGCCTCCTCCTTTGTTTCCCCTTCCCATTCCTTCCCATCCTCCCCCGCCGCCCCACCCAATCCTCCTCCCTACAACCCCACCAAAGTTGTAAAGTTCATTTTTTGACATAAGGACTTGTATATCTCATTGTTGCAATGGGTCCACCTGTATCCCTATTTCTTTCCCATGGTTTCCCTTATTTGCAATATTTAGTATATGTCTGAGTCAAGCAGAAAGTTCATATAAGGTGATGTTAAGGAAATGAACCCTAAGATATGTATTCAAATGTTTTTTTTCTTTCATGCAATTGTTTCTAAAACATTTATAAGATTATTTCTTTGTTGTTTTGTATGTCCCTCCCCCACAGTATAACCCCTGCTTTCACTGTATTTGATGTCGGTATAATTTGTAGAGGGGAAGGGGAAAAACTTCTAAGTAATTGAGAAACTTTTCTGGAAGAAACTTTTAGGAAATGACAGAAGACATCTATGCATCTGCATTTTATGAAAGTCATAGGTTACTTGCTCAATCAAATGGCTTATCTCTACCTTACTAGGAAAAACGTATTATCAAGATAAGAGCCAAAAGCAGTGAAAAGAACAAAATACACAATCATCTTGATTTATTTGTGAAAGTAACAAATGTAATAAAACAATTCCACTCAAGCGACTCCAATATTAGTGTATGTGAAGATGTTCCTGAATTCCAATATCCATTAAATTTTTGGAATTTTAATTTCTACTAACATATGAAAACTAGAAGAAGAAAACAAACATAGACTTAGTGTGAACCAGCCTTGAAATCATTTTCTTAATTGTTTTAAAATTACAAAAGAATTGAGACTCCTTTGCTTTGGAAACCATTTAAAAATATTTATCAAATGATAATTCAAATACCAAGCAAGAGTAATTTTATATAATCATTATAAATATCATTTTATTACTTTTGTAAAGTAGAATAAAAAAAACCAGTCCCAATATATGACCTACCTATCATTATTATTAACTTGTAATCATTACCTAAATATCTTAAACAATCTAAATAGTCATGTCTTTAACATAGCCGTAAATATTCTATACTTTTTTACTTAACATTTTTCAGGGGTATGTATTCATGTTTCTAAGAAATATTCACAGCAGTTAAAAGATGCTTTTGTGAAATTAATGTGATACAATTGTTGTTGTGGGTGTTGTTTGCAAGGCCTGGGCATTGTCCCTAAGCCTTTTTATTGTCAAAGACAACACTCTATAACTTGAGGAAAAGAGCTAATTCCTGTTTTTAGTGGTTAATTGGAGATAAGAATCTAACAAGTACTGTTCGGTCTGGCCTAGTTTCGAAAACAATTCTAAGATTTCAGCATAGAGAATAACTCGTATTATAAGGGTGAGTTACCGGCACTTGGTTTCATGAAGTTATTTATTAATTATAATTATGTTTTAAGATGTTTGTTTCACTATGATGTATATCATTGTGCAAATAAATTTAGATATATGTATATATTTCTGATGACAAATAATCTCTAAAAATGAACTATTCTACACATAACACACACACACACACATATATATATATATATGACAGACTCCCTCTAAAACATTTATGTTAGTATTTTTACCTTTTTCATTTCAAAGATATACAGTCTATTTTTCTAAAAGTTTCCTAGAATAAAATAACTAATATTTCAATATAAAGTAGAGTTTATTACTTTCAAGGGAATTTTAGATATACACATGATATTGTAGTTACATTTACAGTATATTACTTGAAAAGGTTCTGCCCAAACTCTTAAATATTTGTTTGTAGTTAAGGAGAGAGAGGAAGTTAATTAATACTGATTAGGAATTTGCAATGCTTCAAAAAATCTATTCCATAATTTGTTATAAGCACATAGTCAAGTTACCTGATATGGTTTAGTTTCTTTGTTTCTTTGTTCAAAATTTCAATATGGATGCATGCACACTGGTAACATTAAAATTATTAATCAAAAGACAAATGATAGTAAAATCATAGACACATATCCGACGTTCAATAATTAGCACTTATGATGCTAATAATAATTTGGATGGAGTGTAGCCTAACAATGATGATGTTGTGATTGAAAAGGAAAAAAAAAAAAAACTTTAATTATCTTTGAAGTTAAATTTCCCACATTGAGTGCATAGTTATAAACAGCGTTGGATGACATACAATAACAAGAGGAAGGCTGGGAAGGTGGCTCAGTGGCAGAGTGTTGGCCTTGCCTACATGAGGCTCTGGGTTTGATTCCTCAGCACCACATAAGCAGAAAAGGCGGCAAGTGGCACTGTGGCTCAAGTGGTAGTGTACATTGAGCTGAAGAGCTGAGGGACAGTGCCAGGCCCAGAGTCCAGCCCCCATGATGAACCAAAAAAAAAAAAAAAACAGAATAAAAAGAGGTGAGTTTCAATATCAAGAATTACAATCACATAAAGAGGTAGAGACAGTAAAAACCCTAATGTTATGCCAGCAGTCTTTCTAATGTATACTCACTGTTCTTGGTGATATTATTTTCTTATAAATAAAATCTATTATTTCCATATTTTGATGGACTAAGATGTAGGTTTCAACTTAATGTGATTAGTTCAAATAACTTTCTCATATAGACACTACTCAATAACCAATGTTTCCAATGATATATTAAGAGTATGTTCTTCATTACAGCTGTAAATACATGACACAATATACATAATACCACTTACTTATCTGTAGTTACCATAAAAGGACACAAGCTGCAGAGCCAGGAGTTAAAATTTATTTTTATTTCTTCATGAAACTATTTCTGACTTTATACCAACAAACTGAATTTGACTCTTTCCTTATTTGTAAGCTAAGGTAGAAAATGTAAGGACTGTTTACTTTCTTTTTCCTTGCTCTAGAAGTCAATATTTATATTCTTCAATATTTCTAGTAGATTACATCCATTTACAGATGAGAAATATAAGACCAACAGTCAATGTTGTGAGTAAATAATGGTACTAGAATTTTTGTCTGAGTTCTTCACTTTGTGTGCTTACAAGGAGAGCCATTTGGTGATGGAGAGGACCAATATGAAAAGACTATGGGGAAAAATGCATACTTTATAAACAGTTGTTTTAGGACTGAGTGACTGGTGATGAGTATTTGCAATAGGCTGGTGTCAGGGGTATAAAAAGGAGTACATAGAAATTACATTAGTTACAGATACTGAGAAAATTATGATCGTTCATCTAATGGATGGAGGTAGGGTAAGAGGAACTCTAAAGTGTTTCCACATGTCTGTCTCCTAACTATGTTAGTTACATTCTTGATGATAAGGACTACAGGTGGAAAAGATGGATTTAGAGGAAAAAACTCTCTGATTGTTCTAAGGTTTATGCAAACAGATGCAAAGATAGGTCTGTTTGAATATCATCAAAATATCCACGAACATGAATATGAAAAATAATAATAAAATCAGGGACATTATTAAAGGGAAGAGAAAAAGGAAAGTTCTGCTGAAAGTGTGAACAATGTGAGTATCAGTGTGGATAAGATTGGAGGAAAGAGATAAATAAGGAAACAAAAAAGTAATAAACACAGATTTACAGAAGAAAAGGAAGGAAAGAATTTTCAGGAAGATATTGAAGAAAATCTACTATTTGGATTTGAAAAGTAAAAGGACATAGACAAGATCAATAAGAACAGTGTTTTGGTGAAAGTCATATTAATAAAATGTTGAGATATGAATGTGAAGACATAAAATTCTGGATCCATAAATTCAACAGGTCCTGTTGATTCTAAATGTTGGGAACAAATGCTTTTATCCTGACCTTAGAAATATTATACAGATATAACTTATGAACTTTTTTTAGAGGTATTCTCTGAACATTTTTGAAAACTTTATTTAGACAGGAGATTATAAATTGAACTAAAGCACAGACAAGTCTACTTTGTCCTATAGTTCCAATTATTGACCCATCTATCCATATCAGTTTGGGATGTTATTGAAATATATTTAGATATGTTTGGATGTCTTATCAGCCTACTCGTTATAAATGTAGGACAAGTAACACCAAGTATTAGATTGCACATACAGCTTTACTGATGTGACTGAAGACTCCTCGAATTGATTCTTCTTTAAAATAGAAAATTCCTCAATCGCCATTGACAGATCATAACTGGCCTCTTTTTAACTTGGAAGTTATAGATTATATCATTTTATACTCTAGGGACAATGATCTGCTGTCAGTTATTTTCTTCTCTTACCCTTCTTTTTCCCTTCCACTTACATAATTATTCTTTAAAGAGACAGAATTGAGCTTGCATTTCTAAATTCTTCAAAATTATCTGAACTAATTCATACTTCTGGCAGCCTCCTATATCTTTCTCAAGGGAAATATTTATTCACTACCAGTTTTATCCTATATGATATTGGATATCTTCCTGCCTAATTCAGTGCAAGATATACATTAGACTCATTCAGATATCTTAACACTTGTACCACCATAAAATACTATCTTACTTGGAAATCATGACATTAGTATATCTGGTGAGTTGGCATCTGTCATTTTTGAATGGCTTCAAGTGATACTTACATGCAATCATGTTTTAGACCAATATACCACTCATTAGATGAACGAATTGACAAAATGTGGTTTATATATGTATGGAGGAATTCTATGCTTCCAATTCATAAGGAAATGGAAAGACTTGAAAAAATCCTAAGAAAAATAAGCAAGACACAAAGACAGATTCCATGGTTTCCCTCATTTGTAATAACTAGGAAATATCTAGGGTAGTCCTAGCAGATGAACAGAATGGCTCAATAGCTATGTATAAATGAACACAAAAAAAAATGATACTGAGCAAAATAAACTCCTAGATATGGAAAGAGAGGTTTTTCTTTGTGGTTGTTGTTTTTAATGTACTATGAGATTTCTTTTCTCTTTTGTGTTTTCCTCTATGGTGTGTCCACTGTTGTATTTGATTTCAGTATCCTGTGTATCGTATATATATATATATATATATCTTCATTTGACAAGGGAAGTGGAACAATAAAATGGCGAGACAAAGGACAAAAGGCAAATCAATGCAATAGCAATGCTCACAAGACAACATGTTAGAAATTTACATTACGATTTGTGAGGAGTATTGGGGTGAAAGAAAAGTGTGAGAAAAATGAGGGAGGGGTAAAAATTTTGACATATTATGTATCCACTAACTTACAATTACTGCAAGACTTCTATATATCACCTTGACAATAAAATTAAGTTAAAATGAGCTGCATAAAATATAATTTCACTGTATTGGTATAATAAATATTATTCTATGTGTATTACCTTTTAAAAAATGAACATTTTGCCTGCTAATTTGAATTAGCTCTTTCTTTATCGGAGGGAATTCAACGTGAATGTTATCAAAGTATACAATATTTTCAGAATAGACTTGCCATTATTTTGAAAAAAACATTATTTTAGTATTGTCTCATACTAAAACAGAAAACAGTTCAATTCTATGGAAACTCCTAAATTTGAAAACTGGCTAATTGTTAAGAGGACAGAATATATCTGTTCCTCAACATTCCTATGAGTACTAACTACTCATTTTCAAATTCTGAACATGCCATATCAGAGACAGGCTTGGCTTACTTCTCAATATAATTTTTTCCAACTTTTTCCATTCCCTAACAAATGGGGCAATGTCATTCTTTCTGATGGAGGCATAGAATTCCATTGTGTATATATACCACATTTTCTTGATACATTCATCTACTGAAGGACATCTGGGTTGGTTCCATAACTTAGCTATGGTAAATAATGCTGCAATAAACATAGATGTGCTGGTAGCTTTAGTGTGGTCTTGTTTGTAAACATTTGGGTACATGACCAAAAGTGGGATTGCTGGGTCATAGGGGAGCTCTATGTGGAGTCTTTTGAGGAATCTCCATATTGGTTTCCAAAATCGTTGAACAAGTTTACACTGCCACCAAGAATGCAATAAGGTTCTCTTCTGTCCACATCCCCTCCAGCATCTGTTGTTATTAGAGTTCTTGATTATAGCCATTCTAACTGGTGTGAGTTGGTATTTCAATGCTGTTTTGATTTGCATTTCTTTCATGGCTAGAGAGTTTGAGCATTTCTTCATGTGTTTATTGGCCATCGTTCTTTCCTCTTCAGAGAAATTTCTCTTTAAGTCTTTAGCACACTTATTTATTGGGCAGTTGATTCTTTCAAGATTTGTTGTTGAGGTATTTAATTTTTTAAGTTCCAGGTATATTTTAGATATGAGACCTTTATCCATTGTATGGCTAGTGAAAATCTTCTCCCAATCCATGGGCTTTCTAGTGATCTTGCAGGCTATGTCCTTTGCCAGGCAGAAAATCTGCAATTGCATGCAATCCCATTTGTCCAACCTTTTTTTGATTTTTTTTTTTGTGTTTCTGGGTTTCCATTAAGAAAATTTTGGTCTGTACCAAGGAGACCTAGGGTTTTTCCTATTCCATCCTGTAATGTTCCAATAAATACCCAAGAGAAATATCTGTAGGTAATGGCCTCCAAACAGGCTGCTCTCAAGACTTGTAGGAGATCTAGGTATTGGGAGACCCTCAGGGGCCCACTGAAAAATACTCTTCCTAGAGCCACAAAGTAAGACCAAGCATGCTAGGTGTTGGTCATGGGGCTTGTACTCTGGGCCTGGACACTGTGCCACAGCTCTTCAGCTTACCACTTGAGCTACAGAGCCACTTCTGTTTTCTAGAGGTTCCTTGGAGATCAGAGTCTCCCAGACTTTCCTGCTCAGACTGGCTTTGAACCTCAATCCACACATCTCATCCTTCATCTGGTGAGCTAGGAGTACAAGTGTGAGCTACTGGGGCCTGGCTGATCTGGCCTTTCACCACAGTGGACTAGGAACTCTTGAAAGCTCTTCTTTACTTTTTAGGTGGGGATTGAACTCAGGGGTCTGGGCTCTGGTCTCTTAACTTTTTCCCTCAAGGTTAGCTCTCTACCAATTGAGCCACAACTCCATTCCTGGCTTTTGGTAGTTCATCGGCAAGAAGAGTCTCACTAATTTTCCTCCCCTGAGCTGGCTTGACCCACGATCTCTATCTCAGTCTCCTGAATAGCTAGGATTTACAGGGGTTGAGCCACTGGTGGCATGGGGCTAGAAGCTTTTCTTAAGCAAGCATTCTCCCCTGCATTTGTACTGACTCCTCCAGGCAAAGGAATTCTGTGGGTCAGCAGCTGTGAAAAATAAGCTTCCAGCCACCGGAAATGGCAGGGGTCTGTGGTGAAAAGCCAAGCTATTCGTCTCCTGGGCCCCCTTCTTGGACCCCAACCTCTGCCCTGTGACTCAAGTACAAACCCTGGCCCAGCCATGAATGTCCTGACAGACTCTTCTGAAGCCACAGAACCTTCATTCCACCCATACTACCTGCTCTACAGCACACCTCAAGACCTTTGCCCATGCTGTACCTTCTGCCTGAGGCTCTCTGTCCTGTATCCACATCTTAGAACTCCTGTGGAATTTTGGCATTGATTATAGCACCTCCTGGAGCAAGTCTTATCTTCCCTTATCCCTCTTTTTTTAAATAATGAGTTGCTAGAGATGGAACTTGTGAAAGGTGACTGGCAAATGCTCTATCATGATGTTTGTTTGTGTGTGTGTGTGTGTGTGTGTGTGTGTGTGTGTGTGTGTGTGTGTGCGCCAGTCCTGCGGTTTGAATTCATGGCCTGGATTCTATCCGATCCCTGAGCTTTTGTGCTCAAGGCTAGCACTGTACTACTTGAACCATATCTCTACTTCTGGCTTTATGGGTGTTTAATTAGAGAAAAGTGTCTCATATAGACTTCCCTGCTTCCAATTGGGATCCTCAGATCTCAGCCTCCTGAGTTGCTTACAGAGGTGAGCCATCAGCAGCTTCCCTCTACTCTACTTCTTTCCTATAACCATGGCCCTCCTATGAGTCCCACAAGAATATGTCATACCAGGCTCATTTTTTTTCTTTTTGCCAGTCTTGGGTCTTGAACTCAGGGTCTGGGTATGTTCCTGATCACCTTTTGCTCAAGTCTAGCACTCTATCACCTAAGCCACAGTGCAACTTTTGGCTTTTTCTATTTCTTTGGACTGAGGAATTGAACCCAGGACTTACTGTGTGCTAAGTAAGCACTATACCACTAAGCCACATTCACAGCCCAAGGCTCACTTCTCATGGGAGTTATGAGGGTGGGATTTATTGGCATACCCCTTTTGGCATAGAAATTGCTATTTAATATCTTTGCCAAGATTTGGGACCAGCCTGAGACTTGGCAATGACGAATGATAAATGAGTGATAGCCACCAGGCCCCAGAGGTCTAGGCTCATATCCTAGAGAGGGATAGAGACTATGGAGCCAGAAACTTCGACAACTCCTACAGTCTAGGAACTGTGGTCTCCCTGGAGGCAGTGGCTGCTACGTGTCCCGATGGTAGACTTCAGCCAGAATATAAGGCTTCAATTTTTAAATGGCAGAGAGGGATGCTTTGGTCAAGCTGCAGGTTCAGACTGAGGACTCTTCAGGGCTTTTCCTAGCTTGACCAGGTTGGGGGCTGGCCATGGCAACCTGCTGACTGCCCATCATCCATACATCATACATCCATATACAGAGATATGGAGTTATTGCCTCATTTTGGGGGGGAAGTTCCAGGTTTTTAATATGAGCCTAGGCCCTGTCCCTGAGCTCCTTTTGTTCAAGGGTAGTGCTCTGCCCTTGAGCCACAACTCCATTCATTTTTTTTCTTGTGATATCTTAGAAATAAGAGTCTCACAGACTTTCTTGCCCCCGCTGAATTCAAATTGGCAATCTCTACATCTCAGCCTCCTGAGGAGCTAGTATTACATGCATGAGCCCATGGCTCCTGGATTTCTTTTTTTCTTGTTGTTCTTTTTTATAATTGTAACAATCTGAAATCTTTATGGTGTCATTCCAATGGTTTGCATTCAAAGTAAACTACCCAGGCCTGGAGTTCAAATAATAGGAGTGCCACCCACAAATGGAAGGAGATCCTTCCTATTCATGGGAATGCTAATGGAATATTATGAAAGTAATAAACTTGCAGCTAATCCATGATTCTATTTTAGAATGCCACACAAAAATTATTGGATATATATATCTTCCATTCCAGAACCATGGTATAATTCCCCTAATGGAAGTCTATTGACTAATTTTTAATTAAGGCTTTTGTATGTATTCAACTGTGATACTTCATTAAATGGAGGCACTATTTAGTATTGAATAATTAGTAATTATATATATACATATATAATTTAATATCCTCACCTTCCCTCTCGATGTATGCATATATATATATACACATATCTATCTATCTATCTATCTATCTATGTATGTATTTATCTATCTATCTATCTATTTATCTATCTATAAGGCACTCCTATGGCTTGATCACAGGTCCTCAGAACTCCTGGCAGCTCAGTTTGCCAGAGGCTGGTGTGCTAAGACTGTGACCCCATTTATGGATTGGCCATTGAAGACCGTGAGTTGAAATCCTAGCATGGCCAAAAATTTATTTGTGGATTAAGAAGCCAATTTTGCCATATTTATTTTTTCCTTCTCTGAGAAAGTCCTGGGTCTCAATATGATGCATAATCCATATGCGGATATATCCTATGTGATATGATGTAATAAAAATGTTAT
Organism: Dipodomys spectabilis; assembly: GCF_019054845.1. Lineage (NCBI taxonomy): Eukaryota > Metazoa > Chordata > Mammalia > Rodentia > Heteromyidae > Dipodomys > Dipodomys spectabilis. The sequence goes on from NW_024870997.1 coordinate 1,191,518, forward strand.
ATGTGTAATAATACTAAATAAATAAGGGTAATAAGCGTCATAAACAGTAAACCTATGCATGTAAATAGATCTCATATATTAATATTCCTTTTTCCAGTGCTGGGGATTCAATTCAGGCCCTGATAACTGCTCTGAATTTCTTGTCTTCAAGCACGGTGAGCCTTTGCCCTTCACCTACAGTGCCACAGAGTTATCCATACCCTGAGTTCAGATACAAGGCCTGCCAGGAAAATGGTGCAAATTCCAAACCAGGGCTTTATTGTTGTTATTATTATTATTATTAGCCGAGCACAGGGCTTGCATTCAGGTCTTGGCATTTCTGTCACAGCAGACCCTTATATCCGAGGACCCGAGTTCAAATCTTGTGGCTGGCAAAAAAAAATAAAAATAAAAAAAAGGAGAAGCATAAAACTGAGAAGTTCAAGAAGGTGGTTTTACTTTTTTTTTCCTTTGTATTGTGACCATCCTGGGTCTAAATGACAAGTCCCAGAAAGTGTACATGACCTTGCATTGCTGATGTTTGGCAAGCTATTAAGGAAGCCATACCGAAACTGGCAACTTAGTTCTGGAGGTCGAATCCCGGGATTGCCACTAATGAATAGTGGAGATTCTAAGAAACCCATTCCCATATACATCCATACAAAAGGAATGTTATAAAATTAACAATTAAATTGGTAGTTAGTGTATGATTATAAAATTATACACAACAATTATACTACATTGACTAATTTTCAATTAACCCTTTATTATGTATTCAACTATGATAGTTAAAAAAGCAAGGAATAATTTAATTGCCAATAATCGGTAGTAATATTATATATGCAATTTCATAGTATACAGACGTATGTCTCTTGTTTTATGCATCTACATCTATCTATCTATCTACGAATCTACACATTTATCTGTTTATACACTTGTCACTACTGGGGCTCAGTGGTAGAGTACTCGCCTAGTACATGCAAAGTCCTAGGATCGATTCCTCACTACTGTGTGCATAGATAAATCTGGAAGTTGTGCTGTTGCTCAAGCAGCTGAGCACTAGCTGAGCATAAAAGCTTAGAGACTGTGTGTCAAGACTCTTACTCAAGACCCAGGAATGGCACCAAAAAAGATAGAATGTTCTGACTACAACTATATAAGGATATCACTGCAAATACCTCATCACAGAGCAAGTCTGGAGTCTCGTGCAGACAGCTGCTGTCTCACCTGAATTAGCCAGACGTAAACCGTTGCAACTCAGCTGCACAGAACCAGATGCTGCTGGCTTGCTCACCTCTGTCATCCAGGATACTTGGGGGCTAAGATCTGACACTGGTGAGTTTAAAACCCAGCCCTGGCAGGAAGTCTGCGAAACTCTGAGCTGTGCCTCAAAGTGGTAGAGCTCTAGCCTTGGGCAAAAGATCTTAGGACAGTAACCAGGCTTTCAATGCAATCCCCGTGGCTGACTCCACTTTCCCCCCCAAAACCCCTCTAAATCATTAGATGTGATCTTTGTGTGCTTTTTGATGTGTTTCTGAAAGAATGGTGATATTGATGAAAGCACCCTAATTTGTGGGATACAGCTATGTGATGAGTCGTTCATGAAGTTTTGTGTGCTGAGTCCTACTTTCATCTGGTTCTTGTAAGAGCTCCCCAAGTCAGATGATTGTGCTGAAGAGAAACTTGAGGCTCAGATATGTCCCCACGTCAGGGCCAAAATTATGTTTGTCTCCTGCAGACAATTGTTTGGGTTTATTTTTCTCAGTCGTGAACCTTGAACTCAGGGCCTAGCCCCTGACCCTTCCCTGTTGGGCTCATGGCTAGCCCTCTACCACGTGGAGCCAAGGATCCCCTTGCAACGGAGTGTTACAGTCTAGGTATCTGCAGCTGAGGTCTGTCATCCTGCTTACCCAGGAAGCTGAGATATGATGATCTCGGTTCCAAACTATCCCAGACACAAAAGGTCCCATGAGACTCTAATCTCCTTTTCACCAATTAGAAATTTGAACTAGAAGCTGGGAGATGGTGACTACCACCTGTCATCCTAGCTACTCAGAAGCCTGAGAGTTGAGGATCACAGTCCAAAGCCAGGCGGGGCAGGAAATTGCTTGAGAGGCTTCTCTCCAGTGAACTACCAAAAACCTCCAGGGATGCTGTAGATCAAGTGGTAGAGCGATTGGATTTAGCTGAAGAACTCAAGGACAGCTCTCAGGCCTAGATATAAATTCCTCCAACTTCCAAAAAAAAAAAAGAAAGAAAGAAACCTAAAGTGGAGTGCTGGGAATGTGTCTTAGGTGTAGAGTGCTTTGCCTGTATGAATCCCTGGGTTTGATTCCATAGTACCACATACTAGAAAAAGACTGAAGTGCCTATGTGGCTTAAGTGATAGAATGCAATCCTTGTACCGGAGAAACTCAGGTCCAGTGTTCAGGTCCTTAGTTCAAGCTCCAGGTCAAGTGTATGCACACACATACCTGTGCACACAGACACCCACACACACACATAGATACACACAAACAAACACAGATACCAGAAGTGAAGGTGTGACACCAAATGGTAGAAAACTGACCTTCTATTTTGAGCTCATGGTCAGCACTGAGGCCCTGTGTTCAACCCCAAAACCTAGCCATCCGGGTCCAAACTAGGAGAGGTCAAAGGTTTCAAAAATTGATGAGCATCACCAGCACTAAATGACAGGGAGCATTGTGATATTCCACATGTGCTTAGATTTAGCAAGCTTCCAGAAACCAAGGAAGCCACCATTGCCAATAGTGAATCATTTCATTAGGTTCAGTTTCCTTGTTTTCTGCCAAAATGACCCTTGAAATAATTGTAGCAGGTTATTTCAACACTGGAACATAGTCTAACAAAGACAGGATAAATGAAGGGAACTTAGTCTGCCACTGAAGGTGGCACAAATGAAGGTTTCCTGTCAAAACAGCACTGGGGAGAGAGATAGCTTGGGGGTACAAAGAGGCCTTTTTCTCCTAGCCTTTAGAGCCTGCCCACACTCCTCCTCACTAATTGGCATGGATGTAGTTGTTTATTACACAGCTGTACTGGTGTGAGGCCTTTTGTCTGTCTGTTCCAACAATGAGGCAGACTTCCTCCAGCACCCTGGTGTGTGCAGAAAAACCTCAGGCTACACTGGGAACAGTGAGGGGAGCCCGGAACACGCACTGTCTTGAAAGCACAGTCTGTGTTATGAAATCATTCTATTCAAAGCAAATTTTCTAGCTGGATGCCTTTCATCATAGTGACTCTGGACCTTTACCGGTAGGAATGCATGCATACATACATGGGGAAACATGGAGTTACTTGTTTCTTATTTTGCTCTTTTTTTGGCAGGTCCAGGGGTTGTATTATGAGCCCAGGCACTGTCCCTGAGCTCCTTTTGCTCAAGGATAGCGCTCTTTCCTTGAGCCACAGCCTCACTCATGACGAGTTTTTATTCCTTTGATCCCTCAGAAATAGTGCTCTGGACTTTCCTGTCCTGGTTGAATTCAAACTGGTATTGTCTATGTCCCAGACTCCTGATGAGCTAGGATTACAGGCAGGAAAAAATGACACCTGGCTTTCTTTTCTTCTTGTTCTTTTTTCATTGTGACAAACTGAAATCTTCACAGTGTTATTCTAATGGTTTACATTTGGAAGTAAACTACCCAGGCCTGGAGTTTCAATGCCAAGACTGCCACCTACAAATGGAGGGAGGTCTTTCCTATTCATGTGAATGTTTAATGGAATGTTATAAAAATAAAAATTGAGGAGTTCCGGGAAGATGTCGGAGGAGAAGCTAGAGGCTAAACAAGCTCTCGCATAGAAAGCAGTTTTAGAGTTCCAGTGAACAGTCCTAAGGCAGAGAATCACACCAAGTGTGCGATCACAGGTCAGAGAGTTAGGCCAGAGAGGGAAAATCCAGTCAAGGAGACAGCTTTCAACTCTTGCCACCAGCTGCCGCCGCTACAGCAGCGGTTGCGGCGGCCTCCTCAGACGCCGTACCTGAACCACAGAGATTCCGGGACGAAGGAGTCAGATGCAGGGGCAAGCTGATTCTACTCAACACCAGCAAGAACCTACAAGGAGCAGACACCTTCATCCTGAAGTTCACAGACAAGAGACGACCCATTAACCAAGACTCGGCATGAGTAGAAGCCTGACATATTCACTCCTTCTCAGGGAGCAGAGGAGGGAAAGCCAACCCTCCCCCACAGTACCGAGATCTCCATCTTGGATACCGACAAATCTCTGCTGAGCTGCTAGCTCCAACTCAGGCCTTGGAAAAAAAACTAGAGTCATTTAGCAGGTCACAAGAACTTAATGGCATTACCTGCCAGACTCAGCTCTACCCAGGGAAAAGTCACCCAGTTCGGGCGCCAGCCCTAGGAGTGGCTTTCTTCACTGGGTAATCAGAGCCAGAGGCTGTCCCTCCCTTTAGCAGCCTCTACAATCAATTGAAATTCAGTAAACAGAAACCCGGAGAGTGGCTCCAGGCTGGGCTCTGTGAGTTTCTCACAAACCAGCCCCCAGGAAAAGCTACTGTTAGTTGAAAGGCCTCAACTCTACCCAGAACCTAGCCTCAGCACAGCATCTCCAAACTTGAGAAAAAAGCCATTTCCCTCTTTTGTGATACTCAAAGCAGATATCCCTCCCATTGAACTAGCCTGGGAGGAGGATCACAATATCCTGGGTAAAGCAGAGCATTTTTCTGCCTGTTTGAACAAACTGACGTAAGAAACCAACCAAGCCACAGGACCACAAGCAGACCAGAGACTCCAAAAAGAGGCTGGTTATGGACACAAGGGATATAGACGATTTTTCCCACCCCTCCCAATATAAATCAAAAACTTTTTTTCTTCTTACTTTTCTTTTTTTTTTTTGGTACCTTACATTAAGAAAAAACCTTTTTTTCTTTTCTAAAACTTTTTTTAATCTTTAATTTTTGCCTTTTTTGAAAAAAAATTTTTTCCAGTAACTTTTTTTTCCTCTTATAATTTTTATTTTAAGGATACATGTGTGTGTGTCTATTTCTTTCTTTTTGTTTTCTTTCTCTCTCTTTTTTTAAATTATCTTTTTGTTTTTTGTTTAGCTCTACTGAAATTCTGATCTTTTTTTCTTCCTTTCTTATCCTTTTCACCTTTTCCTCTCTTTCAGTCTTCTTTATGGGACTTAATTGTTGTCCTGCTCATCCTCAGATATACCCGTAGTTGAATATTAGACCATATCCCCCATTGTGTACATACTTAAACCACAAATTAATTGCTCAATTCAAAACCTCTGAGAATTAAATTCCTTAATAGCAGTACTACCTCTTTATACATATATACTATTTTAAGCACTATTAGTTTTAAGTTTTTCACATCTCCTTTTTATCCTTCCCATTCTCTCATTATATTCACATTCTTCTCTAACTAGATTGTTTTCAACCCTGCATAATATTATTAATTTTTACTTTTCTACTTTTCAGGTCTCTTTTCTTTTCCCTTTCTCTTTCTTCTTTTTTTCTCTCTCTCTATTTTCATCCAACCCAACCTATTTCTTGCTTTGAGATAAGGACTTAGTTAACTCTCACTGTGCCTTCCCACATCACTCTATTCGACAGCAGGTTAGACCATGCAGAATATCCAATCTCAGGGATTGAAGACAGCCTAGATATTATAGAGAAAGAACATACAACCATCCAAGACAAGCCCAAGAAATATGAAAAATCTATCCAACACTTGAAAGACACCATCAGAAGGCCTAATCTAAGGATAATTGGTGTGGAGGAGCACCTAGAAACAGAAGTTAATGGTCTAGGAAATTTGTTTAACAGGATCCTAGCAGAGAACTTCCCAAACATACAAAAAGATAGGCCTATTCAGATACAAGATGCTTTTAGAACCCCAAATAGACCAGACAAGCATAGGACATCCCACAGTCACATTATAATCCACACAGGATCAACTCAGACCAAGGAAAAGATCCTTAAAGCTGTCAAGGAGAAAAGATTAATCACCTATAAAGGCAAACCAATTAGAATCACCTCAGATTTCTCAGCAGAGACAATCAAAGCAAGAAGAGCCTGGAACGATGTATGCCATGCCCTAAAATCAAACAACTATCAACCAAGAATACTGTACCCAGCTAAACTCTCCTTCATAACTGAAGGCTAAATAAAAACCTTCCATAGCAATGAAAAATTAATGCAATACATCTCCGCCAAAACAGCCCTACAAAAGATTCTTAAAGATGTCCTAAACATAGAAAACTAACAAGACCACACTAAAGGCCAAGAAACAGCACCCAAACTGAGAATCCAAGAACCATAAGAAGAACCCAGTTTTCACAGGACCCAAGAAGGTGGATAACATGGCAAAAACTCCCAAATACCTCTCAGTCCTACCTATCAATATTAACGGAATTAACTCTCCAATTAACGGTCATAGACTGTCTACTGGGATTAAAAAACAAGATCCTTCTATCTGCTGTCTTCAGGAGTCACATCTTGCCCATACCAACAAACACATTTTCAATGTTAAAAGCTCGAACAAAATCTACCAAGCAAACGGCCCCCATAAACAGGCGGAAGTTGCAATCCTAATATCAGATAAAATAGACTTCAAATTAAAATTCATGGGAAGATATAAAGAAGGTCGCTACATGCTAATTAATGGATTTCCCATTCAGGAGGATATTACGATTCTAAATATCTATTCACCAAACAATGGAACACCCAAATTTATCCAAGAAACACTACTTTCCCTCAAATCCCACGTAGATACAAAGACATTAATTGGTGGAGATTTTAACACACCACTCTCCCCACTAGATAGATCAACTCAGCAAAAACTCAACAGAGAAACCGCAGAATTAAACAGCTGCATAGATCAAGAAGATTTAACAGACATCTACCGAACATTTCACCCAGCAGCATCAGAATACACGTTTTTCTCAGCAACACATGGAACATTTTCTAAAGTAGACCATATTTTAGGCCACAAAGCAAACTTGTCCAAATTCAGAAACATTGAAGTTATACCTTGCATTCTCTATGAACATAAGGGAATAAAATTAGAACTCGACAACAAAAACCTCCAAAGAAAGTCCGGTAACACATGGAGGCTGAAAAACACACTGCTGAATCACCAGTGGGTCATGTAAGAGATTAGAAAGGACATTCAAATGTTCATGCTATTCAACAAAACGAGCACACAAATTACCAGCTCCTCTGGGACACAGAAAATGCAGTACTCAGAGCCAAGTTTATAGCTCTGGGCTCCTCCATCAACAAATTGGAGAGATCTGAAACGAACAATTTAATGAGACATCTGAACCTCCTTGAAAAAGAGCAGCAAGAAAAACCCCTATCCAGTAGATGGAACGAAATAATTAATATTAAATCAGAATTAAATGAATTACAATCCAAAAAAACTATAGAAAGAATCAACAAAACAAAGAGTTGGTTCTTCCAAAAAATTAACAAAATTGACAGACTCTTAGCAAATCTTATCAGAAAAAGAAGAGAACAAACCCAAATAAATAAACTCAGAGATGAGAATGGAAACATCATCATGGAAACAATCAAGATTCAAAACATTATAAGGGAATATTTCTCAAACCTGCATGTTAATATGTTTGAGAACTTAACAGAAACGGACCTTTTTCTAGCAAATATTGACATGCCAAAACTAAACCAAGACGAGTTAAACCATCTTAACAGGCCCTGAAATAGAAAGCACTGAAATAGAAAGCACTGAAATAGAAACAGCAATAAGAGACCTCCTAGCTAAGAAAAGACCAGGACCAGATGGCTTTACAGCAGAATTCTACAAGGCCTTCAAAGCAGAGTTCACACCAACTATTCCATGAAATTGAAGAGAAAGTTCACTACCGAACACATTCTATGAAGCCATCATTTCCCTCATCCCAAAACCAGGCAGGGACTCATCAAAGAAAGAGAACTATAGACCCATTTCTTTGATGAACATTGATGCAAAACTTCTCAACAAAATTTTGTCCAAACCAAGTCAACAGCTCATCCAAAAAATCACACAGCATGATCAAACAGGATTCATTTCAGGGATGCAAAGCTGGTTCAATATACGCAAATCAATTAATATTATTCATCACATCAACAGGAGCAAGAATAAGAACCACATGGTTATCTCAATACATGCAGATTAAGCATTCCACAAGATCCAACACCCCTTTATGATGAAGGTTTTGGAAAAATTATGAATCCATGGAACATTCTTCAATACAATAAAGGCTGTATAGGACAAACCTACAGTCACCATTATACTTAATGTTGAAAAACTAAAGCCATTTCCTCTTAACTCAGGAACAAGACAAGGATGTCCAATCTGTCCGCTTCTTTTCAATCCAGTATTAGAATGCCTAGCTACACCAATAAGAAAAGATGCAAACATAAAGGGGATCCAAATAGGGAAAGAAGAAATAAAATTGTGCCTCTTTGCATATTACATGATCTTGTATTTAAAGAATCCCACAGACTCCACTCCCAAATTACTCAAACTGATTCAAAACTGGCAACGTAGCAGGGTATAAAATTAACCCCCCCAAATCAATGGCTTTTCTGTATGACAACAATGAGAAATGTGGGGCTGAAATTAGGAAAGTTACTCAATTTGTAATAGCCCCTCCAAAAAATAAAATACCTAGGAATTAACTTAACCAAAGAACGAAGGACCTCTATGATGAAAACTTTAAAATCTTGAAAAAGGAAATCAAAGCTGAACGCAGAAAATGGCAAAAAATCCTATGCTCCTGGATTGGAAAGATTAACATCGTGAAAATGACAATACTTCCCAATGCTATCTACAAATTCCAACCTCATTCTTCAAGGAAATAGAAGAGGCAATCCAAAAATTCATACGGAACAATAAAAGACCCTGAATAGCAAAAACTCCCCTCAAAGGAAAGAACACTGCTGGAGGAATATCAATACCAAATTTCATACTCTACTATAAAGCCATAGTAATCAAAAGAGGTTGGTACTGGCACAAGAATAGACCAGAGGACCAATGGACTCTAATTGAAAACCCAGAAATGAACCTTCAGTTCTATAGCCATCTAATCTTCGATAAGGGAGCTAAAAAAAACAGAATGGAAGAAAGACAGCCTCTTCAGTAAATGGTGCTGGTATAATTGGTTAACTACTTGTAGAAAACTAAAGCTAGATCCTTATATATCACCCTGCACCAGAATCAACTCCAAATGGATCCAAGACCTCGAAGTCAAAGCAGACACTCTGAAAACATTACAGGATGGAATAGGAGAAAACCCAGGGCTCCTTGGCGCAGGCCGAAATTTTCTTAATAGGGACCCAGAAACACAAAAAATCAAAGAAAGGTTGGACAAATGGGATTGCATGAACTTGCAGAGTTTCTGCATGGCAAAGGACATAGGTAGCAAGATCAATAGAAAGCCTACAGATTGGGAGAAGATCTTCACTAGCCATACAACAGACAAGGGTCTCATATCTAAAATGTACTTGGAACTCAAAGAATTAAATCCCCCAACAACAAATCCTCAAAGAAACAACTGCCCAATAAATAAGTGGCTAAAGACTTAAAGAGAAAATTCTCAAGAAGAAAGAAGGATTGCCAATAGACACATGAAGAAATGCTCAACATCCCTAGCCATAAAATAAATGCAAATCTAAACAACATTGAGATAACAGCTCACCGCAGTTAGAATGGCAAAAATCAAGAATTCTAACAACAACAGATGCTGGAGGGGATGTGGACAGAAGGGAACCTTACTTCATTGTTGGTGGGAGTGTAAACTTGTTCAACCACTTTGGAAAGCAGTATGGAGTTTCCTCAAAGACTTCATATAAAGTCCCTTAAGACCCAGCAATCCCACATTTGAGCATTTACCAAAATGTTTACAAACAAGACCACACTAAAGCTACCAGCATAACTATATTTATTGCAGCATTATTTACCATAGCTAAGATATGGAACCAACCCAGATGCCCCTCAGTAGATGAATGGATCAAGAAAATGTGGTATATATACACAATGGAATTCTATGCCTCCATCAGAAAGAATGAAATTGCCCCATTTACTAGGAAATGGAAAGGCTTGGAAAAATTATATTAAGTGAATTAAGCCAAGCCCAAAGAAACATAGGTCCCATGGTTTCCCTTATTTGCAATATCTAGTATATGTATGAGTCAAGCAGAAAAGGTGAGATAATGTGATGTTAGGAAAATGAACCCTTAGATATGTGTTTTAATGTTTTTTTTCTTTCATGCATTTGTTTCTAACGCATTTATAAGATGATTTCTTTGTTGCTTTGTATGTCCCTCCACCACATTATAACCCTTGCTTTCACTATATTTGATGTCGGTAAAATTTGTGGAGGAGATGGGGAAATACAAGTCGTTTAAGGATACAGGTGGACTTGTTGCAACAACGAGAAGTACAAGTTGTCATGTCGAAAACGAACTTTACAACTTTGGTGCGGGGGTGTGGGTGGGGGGGGGGACTGGGTGGGGGAGTGGGCAGGGGTAGGTTGGGAAGGGATGTGTGAGGGTATACAAAGGAGGAGGCTGAAATGCTTGATAAGAAATGTACTCATTATCTTGCCCATGTAATTGTAACCCCTCTGTACAGTATGTTGACAAAAAATAAAAATAAAAATGTAAATTAATTAAAAAATAAAATAAAAAATTAAAGGAACAATTGAATTTGTAGTTAGTTCATGATTGTTTTATAGAAGTCCACACAAAAGGTATTGGATTATGTCTTCCATTTTAGTTATTTTGTATAATTCTCCCAATTAAAGAATACTGACTGCTTTTACATTAATGCTTTAATACGTATTCTACAATGATACTTCATTAAATGCAGGCGTAATTTAATAATAATTCATAATATATATAATTTAATATCCCCGCACTGTCTCTCTCTCATATATATTGCAAACTACACATCTATTTATCTATGTATCTATATCTATACCTATATCCATATCTATATCTACACCTCTATCTTTATCAGCCACTATTATGGCTTGTTCCCAGGTCCTCAGAACTGGTTGGCAGCTCAGTTTGTCAAAGGCTTTTGTACTACAACTGATGCTTTCATGAATTGTGCATTGTGGGCTGTGAGTTCAAATCCCAGCCTGGCCAATATTTTGTATGTGGAGTCAGAAGCCAATTTTTACACATTTTTTTTCCTTCTCTATGAAAGTCCTGGGTCTCAGTATGATGTATAAGCCATATTCAAATAAATCCCTGTGATAAGATTAAATAAATGTTATATATGTAATAATACTAAATAAAATAAAAAATATGGGTAATAAATATCATATGGAGTAAACCCATGTATATAAATAGATCTCATATATGAATATTATTTTTTTCGGTGCTGGGGCTTGAATTCAGGCCCTGGAAACTGGGCTGAATTCTTGTCTTCAATGACGGTGAGCTTCCTCTCCCCCACTGTGCCACAGTTACCCAGAACCTGAGTTCAAATCCCAGGCCAGTCACAAAAATGGTGTAAATTCCAAGTCAGGGCCTTATTTTTTTTGGCCAGGCCTGGGGCTTGAACTCAGCTCAGGGTAACTCTTCCTCACCTTCGATCATCTTAGGCTGGGTTGCAGCCTCTGTACCCACAGTTCATCCTGAGATCCTAGAATCCGAATTCAAATCTTGGCTCTCGCAAAAAAAAAAAAGGAGAAATGCTGAGAAGGTAGCTCAGTAATAGAGTCCTTGCCTTGCATGCATAAGGCCATGGATTCGATTCCTCAGTACCACATAAGCAGAAACAAGTCACGAGTAGCGCAATGGCTCAAGTGGTAGAGCGATAGCCTTGAGCTGAAGAGTTGAGGAACAGCACCGAGACCCAGAGTTCTGACCCCAAAACCAAAAAGATAAAAGAAGAAAAGAGTGGGGGAAAAAGGAAAAGGTTAAAACTGGGAAGTATTAGAGGCAGTTTTACATTGTTTGTTCCTTTGCATTGCAAGCAGGGCTCGGAAAGTGTACCTGACCTTGCACTGCTGGATTTTGGTGGGCTATCTGGGAAGCCATAGCCCAAACCAGAAACCTAGGCCTGGGGTGTGAATCCCAGGACTCCCACCTATGAATGGTAGGATTCTAAGAAATGCATTCCGATATACATCCTTATGAATGGAATGTTGTAAAGTAACAATTACATTATTGTATGGTTATATTATAAAATTATACACAATAATTATACTATATTGAATAATTTTCAATTAATACTTTGTTATGTATTCAACCATAATACTTCAATATAGGAAGGAATAATTTATTGATAAGTGGTAGTAATATAATATATATAATTAAATAATATACAGACATCTCTGTCTTGTTTTATACATATATACATATATATATATATACATATATATATATATATATATATATGTTACAATCTACATATCTATTTCTACACTTGTCATTCCTGGAGCTCAGTGGTAGAATGCTCGCCTCGAATGTATGAAGACCTGGGTTCAATTCCACACCATTACATGCACAGAAAACCCGGAAGTAGTGCTGTCAAGCAGTTGAGTACTGGCTTTGAGCATGAAAGCTTAGGGACTGTCTAGGCCCTTACCTCAAGCCCCAGGACTGGATCCAAAAACAAGTTAGAATGTTCTGACTGCAATTATAGAAAGGCAGGATTTCAAATACCTCATCACAGAGCAAGCTGGGAGTCTGAAACTGACGGCTGTCATCTAACCTAACTTATCCAGAGGTCAATAGCTGCAGCCCAGCATCATGGAACCAGACACTGACGGCTCACCACTAGCTGCTCAGGGGGTGAGATCAGACACTGGGGGTTGAAAACTCAGCCCTGGCACGAAGTCTGGTAGACTCTGAGCTGTGCCTAAAAGTGGTAGAGATCTAGCCTTGAGGAAAAGATCTTAGGACAGTCCCTCCAACCTATGAGAGGCTGATGACTCTCCCTCACAAAACACCCCTTTAAACCATTAGATGTGAACTTGTGCAGTTTGTGGCATGTATCTGAAACAATGGTGATACTGATGAAAACACCCTAATTCTAATGACAGTTTGTGGGATATAGTTATGTGATGAGTCCTTCCTGGGGTGCTGGGTGTTGAGTACTTCTGGGTTGTTCATGGGGTATTGAGTGCTGAGTCCTTCACAGGGTGCTATGCGCTAAGTCCTTCACGAGTTGTATTCTTTAATCTGGTCCTTATAAAAGCTACACAAGTGATATGAATGTGCAGATGAGAAAGTTGAGGCTCAGATATGTCCCCAAGGCAGGGCCAAATTTATGTATGTACTAAACTCTAGTGACTTGTCTCCTGCAGACAATTGTTTTGGTTTAGGTTTCTCCATCATGAACCTTGAACGCAGAGCATAGGTACTGACTTTCTTCTTGGGCTCATGGCTATTTTTCTACCATGCTGAGCCAAGGACCCACTTGCAGCAAAGTGTCATGGCTTAGATGTCTTTAGCTGAGGTCTATCATTCTGCCTGCTCAGGAAGCTGAGGATCTCATTTCAAAACTATCCAAGATCACGGTCCAAAGACAGCCTTGGCAGGAAATTCCTTGAGATGGTTATCTCCAATAAACCACCAGAAAGTCTGAAGGGGCATTGTAGCTCAAGTGGTAGTGTGCTAGACTGAGATGAAGAGCTCAGAGACAGCACCCAGGTCCAGACTTCAACTCCTCCAATTTACAAGAAAAGAAAGAAAGAAACCTGGAGTGCTGGGAATGTTTCTTAGGGGTAGACTGCTTTGTGTGTGTGAAACCCTGGGTTTGAATCCTCAGTACCACATCCCTAGAAAAAAAGCCTGAAGCGGCTGTGTGGCTCAAGTGGTAGAGTACTGTCCTTATATAGCAGAAACTCAGGTACAGTGGTTAGGTCCATAGTTCAATCACCAAGACGGTGTATGCGCACACACACTCACACACACACACGCGGAGGCACCGTTGCCAATAATGAATCATTTCATTGTGTTCAGCTCCCTAATTGCCTAACAGAAGGACTGTTGGATTAATGGTAGCAGTTTGTTTCAACACTGAAACATAGTCTTACAAAGACAGGATGAGTGTAGGGAATTTGGTCTGCCATGGCAGGTGGCACAAATGAAAGCTTCCAGTCAAAACAGAGCACAGGGGACAGAGATTGCTTGTTGTACAAAGAGGTCTTTTTTTTCTTAACAGCCTTAACAGCCTGAGCACACTCATCCTCACTAATTGGCTTGGATGAATTGTTTTTTATCCAGATGCACAGGAGTGAGGCTTTTTGTCTGCCTGTTCCAACAGTGAGGCAGATTTCCTTCAGCAGCCTGGGGTATGGGGACTCCCTCAGGTTAACTGGGAACAGTGAGGGGAGCCCCGGATCATGCACTGTCTTGAATGCACACTCTGTGCTAAGAATTCATTCTATTCAAAGCAAATTTCCTAGCTAGGTGCCTTTCTGAATAGCAACTCTGGATCTTCACAAATTCAAATACATGTATACATACACAGACACATGGAGTTACTGGCTCTTTTTTTGTGGCAGGTCCTGAGGCTGGAACTGTGAGTCTAGACATTTTCCCTGATCTACTTTTGCTCAAGGAAGCAAATGCTTCCTTGTGTCTTAAACCATGATTACTCTAGGTTGGGATGCAGCTTTTACACCCACAGATGATTCAGGGATCCTAGAACCCGAGTTCAATTCCCAGCACTGGCAAAAATACAGCAAACCAACAAAAATGGAGAAGGAAAACTAGGTAATTTTACACAACAGGTTTACTTTTGTTTCCTTGGCACTGTGACCCTCCTAGGGCTCAATGACTTGGTTTGAAAATTGTACGTGACCTTGCATGGATGAAGGATGGGGGGCTGTCAGTGAAGCATGAGTCCAACCCAGATACCTAGGCCCTGAGATCGATCCTAGGCCTGCCACCTACATATGGCTGAAGATCTTAAGAAACTTGTTCCTATCTATAGGAATACTAATAGAATGTTTGAAATGTACTAACTGAATTACTAATTAGATACTCATTTCAGTATAATATTTTATGCAATAAATATAGGTCATTGATTAATTCTTTATTAAGTATTCTACAGTGATTAATTAATGGAGGCATAATTTTACACCATATAATTGGTAATAATAGAATATATAAAAATAAGATATAGACATCACTTTTTGTATAAGATTATACACTGGAATCTACATAAATGTCTGTCTCTGTATAACTTTGTAGATGCATATACATTTATTAATACACACACACACACACACACACACACACACACACACACACACACACACACACACACACTGCAATCTAAACATCTATCTGTTTATATATTGGCCATTCCTAGGCTTGATCTCAGGTCCTCAAATTTGCCCAGTAACTTCACTTGCATCAGACTGGTGTGCTAACATTTACCCTTTCATGAAGGGGGCCTGTTAGAGCCTGAGTTCAAGTCACAGAACTGGCAAAAACAAGCCTGGTGGAAAAGCCAATTGTCCCACTTGTTTTCCTTATCGGTGAAAGTCCTGGGCCTCAGGAATGATGTAGAATACATAAGCAAGTCTATGTCTCATGTAATAGGATGCAAAAAATGTTATATGTGTAATCATGCTCAAATGCATAAGAAACAAATAAAACATAAAAAATGAATACACTAAGCACAACATGAGTAAACCTGTGCATGTAAATATAAATCATGTATTTAAAATGTTTACGAATATTGTTTTTGAATTCAGGCCCTAGGAGCAAGCTTTTCTTTCTTGTCTCCAACATGGTGATCTTCCCATCCCTCACAGTACTGCAGATTTCCCCAGACCCTGAGTTCAAATCACAGGCCTGGCAGAAAAAAATGGCAAGAATTACAAGCCAAGGATCCTCACAATATTTTTAATATTTTGTATGTATATATGTATGTATGTATGTAAGATTTTTTTTATTTTTTCAAGCACATGGCTTGAATTCAGGTTGTGGCAATTCTACCTCAGCTTTGATCACTCTAGGCTGGGGTGCAGCCACTGGACCCCCAGCTGCTGATGGGATCCTAGACACTCAGGCCTTTCAGGAAAAACAATGCACAGAAAAAATGTGGCCTTTTTACGTTTTCTTCCTTTGCATGGTGACCCTCCTGGGTCTGAATGACAATGTTGCAAAGGGTACTGCCCCTTGCATTGCTGAAGGTTGGCAGACTATTAGGGAAGCCACAGGCCCAAGTGGCAACATAGGATCTGACCAACCAATGGCAGGAGATACTAAGAAACTGGTTCCCATCCATAGGAATAACAATGGATTCTTGTCAATGTTACAGTTGAATGAGTTGATCGTGAATGATGCTCCTATAAAATTAGACAGCATGTTTTCATGAGTCTTATTGATTTTATTTAATATTTTTGAAGCATTAAAAGAATATTATTATTTACAGGAATGCAATAATTTCAGTACACTGATTGATTTCATTAATAGTGTAAGGATGAAAACAATAACATTAATTACATGGACGCATAAAAAATACCCAAGAATTGGTAGGAATGTAGTCTATATAACTGAATAATGTATAGACATCTCTGGCACTCTATGAAGATATACATTTATTAGTGTGCTGTCATCTGCATGTCAATCTGTTCATATTTTGTTAACTCCTGGGCTCGATCTCAGGTCCTGGGAACAGCCTATCACTCAGTTTGCCCCAGGAAGGCGTGTTCACACTCGCCCATTCATGAATTTGGCCCTGTAGGCCATGAGTTCAGATACCAGCACTCCCAAACAATGAATCGTTGAGTAAGAAGCTGATGCTGACATGTTTTCCTTTTCTGTGAATGTCCTGGGTGTCAGATATGAAGTGGAATACATATCCAGGCCTATATCCTATGTAATCAATGTAACCAATGTTCTATGTGCCATAATAGTCAATAAAATAAATGGTCAATACATAAATAAAACAAAAAAATAATAAAATAACTACAGTGAATGCAATATGGAGTCAACATATGTATATAAATATAAATCATATATGTAAATTGTACATGAATACGTGGGGATTGATTTCAGGCCTAAGGAACAGACTTGAATTTCTTGACTTCAAGGAGGCCAGATTCCCCTTCCTACACAGTACAACAGTGTTACCCAGACCATGAGTTCAAATCCCAGTCCTGGCAGAAAAATGGCACCTTTATAGTATGTGAGGCCCAATTTTTAGGTATTTCATTATTCCTCCATTTTATGAATGTGATTGTTTACATCTTAATAATGTATTAAATAAAATCGATTAGTGTCCTATAATATAATTATGTATAATTTTATCCTAGAATCATTCAAGGACTGCCCATTCAATAATGACATACATCCCATCCATTTGTATTCATATGGATATGAATGAGTATCTTAGGATCTCCTGCCATTTGGAGGTGGCAGGACCAGGATTCAAACTGTGGGCTCCAGCTCCCACCACTTAAACTTGAGGATAGGGAACTCCCTGGTCTGTCGAAGAACATCAGCAAGACCAATGATTAGGCAGGCACCAGTGGCTCTCAACAGTCCTCCTTGATGTTTACAAGGCTGTGATGGGAGGATCATGGTCAAAGTCACCCTCAGGAGGAAAGTCCTTGAGACCCCTGTCCAACTTCAGTGCCAACAAAGCCAGAAGCCCTGTGGCTCCAGTGGTAGAGGGCCAGCCTTGAGCAAAAGCAGCTCAGAGACTGTGCCCAGATCCTGAGTTCAAGGTTCGGGACTGGCAACAAACAGACATAAATAACAATCTGTGCAGCCATCCAGCTAAAGTGGTCTCCCTCTTGTCCCCAACTGAATGGGAAAAGGGCTGGCTGGGAGAGTCCCTGTCAACTTGACTCTGCCCATGCTGATTGCATCACAGGATTCTAGCCACACCCCCATTCTTTCATGTTTCTTTCTGACCAATGGAATACAAGAATGGTGGCAACGCCCACATTCCATGATGCCTGGTAGCAACTGGATTCCCTCTTTTAGTACACCACTACCAGCAGTTAAGGAAGGTAGAGGTAGCTGAGTGGTGAGCAAGAGACTCAAGGTAATTTTAGAGAATAGTAGGAAATTTACATGTCCCAGCCCCCTCCCCCCCCTTCCTGTGGTGCTGGATTTCAAATCGCAGCCAGCCTAAGGCCCTGACCTGTTCCCTGTCCCTGGTCCTCTGCTCTGGGCCCATGTGTCTGCCATGCCACCACCATCCCTGCTTGCTCTACCTGGATCAGCTGCCAACAGCGTCTCCCAGCAGCACAGGTGAGTGGCCGCCCCAACACCATTCCCAACTCGGGTCAGAAACCCCTCTGAGAGCACCATGACCCCCTGCTTGTTTCCTCTCCCTGGCTCTGAGGAGCCACCTTTTTGTCTTGTGCATTTCTGAGAAAAAACCAATATATGCTCAGGCTGGGCTGAGCTCAGGTGGTCCTCCTATCTGTGACATGTATGCTCCACCAGGCCTGGTCTTCTGTAGTTGGGATGGTAGACATGTAGAGCCATGCTCAGTCATCAGTTTAGATGGATTATCACAAACTCTTAGTCCATGGCAGCCGATTCTTGACCACAGATAAAGCTCTGGGTAGGGCCACAACAATCGGAACTCAGTCTCTTCACAGAATAGTTGTGAGGAAACAAGGGATTTATATAGAGGGATCTCTGGAGCATGGCTAGGCACAGAGGGAGTGGCCTTCAGGTAATGTTCTCAACAATTCTGTGAGCATAAGACAGGAAGATATCTGGAAAGGGCTCAGGTGTCCCCTGTTATTAATGGGGCAACGGGTGTGGGATTATGAAACAAAACATGGCTCTCTTTCATCATTAACCTATTCCCATGAGGAAGGGTATCCTTCACTGTGTTGAGTTTTGCAACTGGGGACAACAAGGCATGGAGAAGCTGGGTGACCTACTTATGATCTCAAGTTCACAGAAATCTAGGCTTGACTTCTCTACCATCCACCCCAGTTAAATGGGTGCTATTCAGCCCACTTTTTGTAGTGGGAAGTCTACTTCTTGTCAGTCATGGGGCTTGAACTCTAGGTCTGAGCGCTGTTCTGGAGCTCCTCAGCTCAAGACTAGCGCTCTACCACTTGAGCCCACAGCACCACTTTCAATTTTCTGGTCGATCTTTGGAGATAAGAGTCTCACAGACTTTCCTTACTGGGCTGGCTATGAACCATGATCCTCATTTCTCAGACTCCTGTGTAGTTGGGATTAGAGTTCTGAGCCACCAGCACAGGGCTTAAGTGTAGTTCTCACTTTCTTTCTCCCTGTCTCTCACATGAACTGGTTGAATGTCCTGGAGGAGGTGGCCCATTGTCCCCATGTGGCTAGACCCCATAGTGGCCCTCTCATTCTGGAGGTGGGCTGTGGATCAGGAGCTGTCTTGCTCAGCCTGTTGAAACAGCTCCATGACATAAGCCTCTCTGTACCCTAGCTAGACTATGACAGTTATTCATTTTCCATCCAGCCTTACTAGACTTCTCATATTGTATTGTTTTCTACATCATTTTCTGGCACCTAGACAAAATTATGATACATAGTTACGGAATCAAAATGTAATGTCTTCTTAAGAAATTCATTTAGGGTTCTGGGAATGTGGCTTCATGGTACGGTGATTGCCTAGCATGCATGAAACCCTGGGTTCAATTTCCCAGTACCACATAAACAGAAAAACACTGAAAGTGGTGCTATGCCTCAGGTGGTAGAGTCCTAGCCTAAAAAAAAAAAACCTCAGAAATAATTCCCTAGCCATGAGTTTAAACCCCTGGACTAGCAATAATAAAAAAAAAGTATTCAAATATTTTTTCATTCATGTGACTGTTTCTAATATATTTATAAGATGATTTCTTTGTATGTCCACCCCCCCCACGATATAACCCCTGCTTTCACTGTATTTAATGTTGGTATAAATTGTGGAGGGGAAAGGAAAAAAACAAATCGTTTAAATAGGGATACAGGTGGATCCATTGCAATAACGAGAAGTACAAGTCGTTATGTTGAAAAATGAACTTTACAATTTTGGCGGGGGGGGGGCAGTAGAGATGGGGGGGTAGGAAGGGATAGGAAGGGGAAACAAAGGAGGAGGCAACAATACTTGATAAGAAATGTACTCATTATCTTGCCCATGTAATTGTAACTCCTCTGTACACTATTTTCACAATAAAAAAAAACCATTTAGTTAGTAAACACAAAATAAAGAAACCATACTTTGAATATATAATTGCTCCTTCCATACTGACACCTGACAATAGTCCCTAATTCATGTACTTTACTTACTATAGCATACTCTGTTAAAAAAAAAATTTTGGTCATTAGGTCAAAGCAACTAATGCCAGGAATGTGCTCAGATGTCAGGTAAAGAATTATTCTGGAAATTCAAAGATTCCAGGATTTTGTGTGGTCACTGCTAATCACAGAGAGAAGGATAGTCTAAGTGACATTTGGAAATCTTTTTGGTTAATCATGGTACCAAAAACGCAGAGGCTAATTAACAGTTGTGATAGAATAGAAGGAATAACTCGATGGAAGGATAAGTGATAGTAACTAAGATGTACCAGAAATTGTTCTAGAGAACCATTTTTGGTTATTGAAAAACGTTATCAACTAGGCTTATTCCTCATTGCCTTTAGCATTCTAAATCTCTTAGGCTAGTTCTTAATCTCTGTGTGATAAGTTGTATATCCTTCTATGCTGTTCTTTCATACCTTATCTCCTTTGTTTTCTAAAAATCTCAGGGAACAGGAAGCAAAGGAGGAGGCAACAATGTTTGATAAGAAATATACTCATTATCTTGCCCATGTAATTGTAATTGTAGTTCCTAGAAGTTTATGTTAAGTATTTCACAAGTTTTATTTCTCTTAATTCTTAAGAAAACATTTACTATAATTCTAATATTATTACCATTTTAGTGTTAGGAAATATTTTAATTAAAGGCACTAAGTGCATGGCCCAAAGACACACAATGGGGAAGGAAATGAGTCAAAATTTCCAAAAGTAAGCAATAAAAAGTAGGTAAAATCCTCTCCATTCCCTTACTCTCTCAATTCAATATTCATGTTGTCCAAGAAATAATAGCATAGCAATTATTGCCGATGGTAATTGTTTTCTGTCACATTTTGTCTTCAACACAGTGTTGGTGACATTGGGTTATCATGCTCAGAGCTGAGCTCATAAATTAAGGTCTAAAGAGAGACAAATGTCTTCTGTTCCACAGTTCCAGTATACATTTTAAAAAGTACTAAAACTAGCCAGTAGCTGGTGGCTCACGCCTATAATCCTGGCTACAGAGGAAGCTGAGATCTGAGGATTGCGCTTCAAAGCCAGCCCGGGCTGGAAAGTCTGTGAGACTCTTAACTCCAATAAACCACTAGGAAAGCAGAAGTGGCACTGTGGCTGAAGGGGTAGAGCACTCACCTTCAGCTGAAAGGCACAGGGACAGCGGCCAAGCCCAGAGATCATGCCACATGACCAATAAAAAAAAGATTAAAACTTTTAAATACCATCACTTACTGTCTTTTAAGAATCCAAAACGAAATAAATTCACATATAATCACTCCAAAATGCTTTAAAAGCAGGAGATGATAAACAAGCCTCCATGAACTCAATTTTCTTCTACTTTATAAATTATTCTGAAAGACTTGTGCTGGTTGGTCACACCTGTAATCCTGTCTACTCTGGTATCTGCTCATGAAACTGAGATCTGTGGATAACCGTTGGAAGCCAATCAGGACAAAAACTATTCATGAGATTATTTTAAAAAAATTACAATGGAATTCTATGCCTCCATCAGAAAGAATGACATCACCCAGTTTATTAGGAAATGGAAATACTTGGAAAAAATTATATTAAGTGAATTAAGCCAGGCCCAAAGAAGTGAAGTAAGCCAAGCCCAAAGAAACATAGGTCCCATGGTTTCCCTTATTTGCAATATCTAGTATATGTATGAGTCAAGCAGAAAAGGTCAGATAATGTGATGTTAGGAAAATGAACCCTTAGATATGTATTTAAATGTTTTTTTAATGCATTTTTAATGCATTTATAAAATTATTTCTTTTTTGCTTTGTATGTCCCTTCCCCACAGTATAACCCCTGCTTTCACTATATTTGATGTCGGTATACTTCGTGGAGGAGAAGGGGAAAAACAAGTCGTTTAAGGATACAGGTGGACACGTTGCAACAATGAGAAGTACAAGTTGTTATGTCGAAAACGAACTTTACAACATTGGTGGGGGGGGGGTTAGGATGGGGTAGGGGTGGCAGGGGGAGGCTGGGAAGGGATGTGAAGGGTAAACAAAGGAGGAGGCTGCAATGCTTGATAAGAAATGTACTCATTATCTTGCCCATGTAATTGTAACCCCTCTATACAGTATGTTCACAATAAAAAAATAATAAAAATATTTTAAAAAATTAATGAACTAGCAAAGAGCCAAGAATGGAGATGTAGCTTATATAGTAGCTCATCAATCTAGAGAGGAATGGCCTAGTGAGACCTTGGTGCACTGAATTCAAACTCTGAGAACGAAAATGCGCAGGCACGCACACACACACACATACACATACACACATATTTATTCAAAATATCTTCATATCAGAATTTTGCATTAATTTCTTTGTTAACGATATTACATGGGTAAAATAGGGGAAATATTCTCTTCCATCTGAGAACATTTTTATATTTTTTATTGTAAAAGTACTGTACAGAGTGGTTATAGTTACATGAAAAGGTAATGAGTACATTTCCTATCAAGCATTGTTACCTTCTCCTTTGTTTTCCCCCGCGATCCATTCCCTCCCACCTCCACAAGTACACTTCCCTCTCCTCCCCTCCTAAATTGTAAAGTTCATTTTTCAACATACTCTCTTGTGTGTCACATTTTTGCAATGGTCATACTCTATGCTTATTTAAGCCTTTTGTTTTTTCCCTTTCCATCCCCAAGTTAGAGAAGTGTACATACAAGATGGAAGTGCACCAACATCAGATACAGTGAAAACAGGGGTTTAACTGTGGGGGATGCACATATAAAAAATCACATCGTACATTAGAAATATATTAGAAACCACAGGAAGAAATAAAAAACCACTTGTGTCCTTATAATGGGGTTCATTTACCTTAACATAATCTTATCTAGTCATATGCACATGCTTTTGACCTTTTTTTTTAAATTGTGAAAATACCATACAGAGAAGTTACAATTACATGGAAAAGGTAATGAGTACATTTTTTATCAAGCATTGTTGCCTACTACTTTTTTTCGCCTTACCATACCTTTTTTGCTTATCCCAGACACACATTAGTTATTGCAAATAAGGGATACCATAGGACCTATGTTTCTTTTTTTTTTAATTCTGAAAATGCCATACAGAGGGGTTTTAATTACATGGGTGAGTTATTGAGTACATTTCTTTTATTTTTATTGTGAGAATACTGACAGAGGAGTTACAATTACATGGGCAAGATAACGAGTACATTTCTTATCAAGCATTGTTGCCTCCTCTTTGTTTCCCCTTCCCATCCCTTCCCATACTCCCCCACTTCCCTCATCCGGTCCTCCTCCCACCAAAGTTGTAAAGTTCATTTTTTGACATAATGACTTGTACATCTCATTGTTGCAATGGGTCCACTTGCTCCTCCTTTGTTTCCCCTTCCCATCCCTGCCCATCTTCCACCCCCCACTCCCACTAACCCCTCCCCCACCCCAGTCCCCCCACTGTCCACATCCTTCAACCCCCGGCCAAAATCATTTTTTGACACAACGACTTGTTCATCTCATTGTTGCAATGGGTCCACCTGCATCCCTATTTAAACGATTTGTGTTTCCCTTCCACTCCACAAATAATACCAACATCAAATACAGTGAAAACAGGGGTTTTAGCTTGCAGGAGGAACATACAAAGCAACAAAGAAATGATCTTATAAATATCTTAAAAACAATCGCAAGAAAGAAAAACCATTTGAATCCTTATCTTGGGGTTCATTTTGCCTAACATCAACTTATATGATGTTTTCTACTTGTAGCAGACACATACTAGTTATTGAAAATAAGGAAACCATGGGACCTACGTTTCTTTGGGCCTGGCTTAATTCACTTCTTTGGGCCTGGCTTAATTTACTTAATATAATTTTTTCCAAGTCTTTCCATTTCCTAACAAACTGGGTGATGTCATTCTTTCTGATGGAGGCATAGAATTCCAGTACACACACACACACACACACACACACACACACACACACACACACACACACACACACACACACATTTTCTTGATCCATTCGTTTACTGTGGGGCATCGGGTTTGGTTATGTATCTTAGCTTTGGTAAATAATGCTGCAATGAACATACTTTTGCTGGTAGTTTTAGTATGGTCTTGTTTGTGATCATTTGGGTGAATGCCCAAAATGGGATTGCTGGGTGTTAGGGGCGCTCTATGTAGTCTTTTTTTTTTTTTAATTTAATTTAATTTTATTTGTGAACATACTGTACAGAGGAGTTACAGTTACATGGGTAGGATAATGTGTACATTTCTTACCAAGCATTGCAGCCTCCTCCTTTGTTTACCCTTCACATCCCTTCCCAGCCTCCCCCCTCCCCCCCTAATCCCAATCCTTCTCCTTCCTCCCCGCCCCAGCCCCCCCCCCACCAACGTTGTAAAGTTCGTTTTGGACATGACAACTTGTACTTCTCATTGTTGCAACAGGTCCACATGTATCCTTAAACAACTGGTTTTTCCCCATCTCCTCCACAAGTTATACTGACATCAAATATAGTGAAAGCAAGGGTTATACTGTGGGGCAGGGACATACAAAGCAACAAAGAGATAATCTTATAAATGTGTTAGAAACACATGCATGAAAGAAAAAAACATTAAAATACACATCTAAGGGTTCATTTTCCTGACATCACATTATCTGACCTTTTCCGCTTGACTCATACATATACTAGATATTACAAATAAGGGAAACTATGGGACCTACGTTTCTTTGGGCCTGGCTTACTTCACTTAATATAATTTTTTCCAAGTTTTTCCATTTCCTAACAAATGGGGCAATGTCATTCTTTCTGATGGAGGCATAGAATTCCATTGTGTATATATACCACATTTTCTTGATCCATTCATCTACTGAGGGGCATCTGGGTTGGTTCCATATCTTAGCTATGGTAAATAATGCTGCAATAAACATAGTTGTGCTGGTAGCTTTAGTGTGGTCTTGTTTGTAAACATTAGGGTAAATGCCCAAAAGTGGGATTGCTGGGTCATAGGGGAGCTCTATGTGGAGTCTTTTGAGGAACCTCCATACTGCTTTCCAAAGTGGTTGAACAAGTTTAAATTCCCACCAACAATGAAGTAAGGTTCCTTTCTGTCCACATCCCCTCCAGCATCTGTTGTTGTTAGAGTTCTTGATTTTTGCCGTTCTAACTGGAGTGAGGTGATATCTCAATGTTGTTTTGATTTGCATTTCTTTTATGGCTAGGGATGTTGAACATTTCTTCATGTGTCTATTGGCCATCCTTCTTTCTTCTTCAGAGAAGTTTCTCTTTAAGTCTTTCGCCCACTTATTTATTGGGCAGTTGTTTCTTTGAGGATTTGTTGTTGGGGGGTTTAATTTTTTGAGTTCCAAGTATATTTTAGATATGAGACCCTTGTCTGTTGTATGGCTAGTAAAGATCTTCTCCCAATCCGTGGGCTTTCTATTGATCTTGCTAGCTATGTCATTTGCCCTGCAGAAGCTCTGCAACTTTATGCAATCCCATTTGTCCAACCTTTCTTTGATTTCTTGTGTTTCCGGGTCTCTATTCAGAAAATTTCGGCCTGAGCCAAGGAGACCCAGGGTTTCTCCTATTCCATCCTGTAATGTTTTCAGAGTGTCTGCTTTGAGTTCAAGGTCCATTTGGAGTTGATTCTGGTGCAGGGTGATATATAAGGATCTAGCTTAAGTTTTCTACATGTAGTTAACCAATTTTGCCAGCACCATTTACTGAAGAGGTTGTCTTTCTTCCATTCTATTGTTTTAGCTCCCTTATCGAAGATTAGATGGCTATAGGTCTGTGGGTTCATTTCTGGGTTTTCAATTCTATTCCATTGGTCCTGAGGTCTGTTCTTATGCCAATACCAAGCTGTTTTGATTACTATGGCTTTATAGTAGAGTTTGAAGTTTGGTATTGATATTCCTCCAGCAGTGTTCTTTCCATTCAGGAGCGTTTTTGCTATTCGGGGTCTTTTATTGTTCCATATGAATTTTTGGATTGCCTCTTCTATTTCCTTGAAGAATGAGGGTGGAATTTTGATAGGTATTGCGTTGAATTTGTAGATAGCCTTGGGAAGTATTGCCATTTTCACGATGTTAATCTTTCCAATCCAGGAGCATGGGAGGTTTTGCCATTTTTTAAGTTCTGTGTTGATTTCCTTTTTCAAGATTTTAAAGTTTTCATCATAGAGGTCCTTCACTTCTTTAGTTAAGTTAATTCCTAGGTATTTTATTTTTTGTGGGGCTATTACAAATGGAGTTGCTTTCCTAATTTCAGCCACACTTTTCTCATTGTTGGCATACAGAAAAGCCATTGATTTTTGGGGGTTAATTTTATAACCTGCTACTTTGCCAAAGTTTTGAATCAGCTTGAGTAATTTGGGAGTGGAGTCTATGGGATTCTTTGAATACAAGATCATGTCATCTGCAAAGAGGGAGAGTTTTATTTCTTCTTTCCCTATTTGGATCCCCTTTATGTCTGCATCTTGTCTTATTGCTGTAGCTAGGCATTCTAATACTAGATTGAAGAGAAGTGGAGAGAGTGGGCATCCTTGTCTTGTTCCTGAGTTAAGAGGAAATGGCTTTAGTTTTTCACCATTGAGTATAATGCTGGCTGTAGGTTTGTCATATACAGCCTTTATCGTATTGAGGAATGTTCCATGGATTCCTAATTTTTCCAAAACCTTCATCATAAAGGGGTGTTGGATCTTGTCGAATGCTTTTTCTGCATCTATTGAGATAACCATGTGGTTCTTATTCTTGCTCCTGTTGATGTGATGAATAATATTAATTGATTTGCGTATATTGAACCAGCTTTGCATCCCTGAAATGAATCTTGTTTGATCGTGGTGTATGATTTTTTGGATGAATTGTTGAAGTCGATTGGCCAAAATTTTGTTGAGAAGTTTTGCATCTATATTCATCAAAGAAATGGGTCTATAGTTCTCTTTCTTTGATGAGTCCCTGCCTGGTTTTGGGATGAGGGTTATGATGGATTCATAGAATGTGTTCGGTAGTGAGCTTTCTCTTTCAATTTCATTCAAGAGTTGAAGGAGTATTGGTGTGAGCTCTGCTTTGAAGGCCTTGTAAAATTCCGCTGTAAAACCATCTGGTCCTGGACTTTTCTTAGCTGGGAGGTCTCTTATTGCTGTTTCTATTTCAATGCTTGATATGGGCCTGTTAAGCTGGTTTAACTCATCTTGGTTTAGTTTTGGCATGTCAATATTTGCTAGGAAAAGGTCCATTTCTGTCAAGTTCTCAAACTTATTAGCATAAACTTTTGAGAAGTATTCCCTTATAATGTTCTGAATCTTGGTTGTTTCCTTGGTGATGTTTCCATTTTCATCTCTGAGTTTATTAATTTGGGTGTGTTCTCTTCTTTTTCTGATAAGATTTGCTAAGGGTCTGTCAATTTTGTTAAGTTTTTCGAAGAACCAACTCTTTGTTTTGTTGATTCTTTCTATAGTTTTTTTGGATTCTAATTCATTTAATTCTGATTTAATTTTGATTATTTCTTTCAGTCTACTGGATTGGGGTTTATCTTGCTGCTCTTTTTCAAGGAGGTTTAGATGTGTCATTAAATTGCTAGTTTCAGATTTCTCCAATTTGTTGATGTAGGAGCTCAGAGCTATAAACTTGCCTCTGAGTACTGCCTTTGCTGTGTCCCAGAGGAGCTGGTAATTTGTGTGTTCATTTTTGTTGAATAGCATGAACATTTGAATTTCCTTTCTAATCTCTTCCATGACCCACTCTTGACTCAGCAGTGTGTTGTTCAGCCTCCATGTGATACTGGACTTTCTTTGGTGGCTTTTGGTGTTGAGTTCTAATTTTATTCCCTTGTGGTCAGAGAGAATGCAAGGTATAATTTCAATGTTTCTGAATTTGGACAAGTTTGCTTTGTGGCCTAAAATGTGGTCTATTTTAGAAAACGTTCCATGTGCTGCTGAGAAAAACGTGTATTCTGATGCTGCTGGGTGAAATGTTCGGTAGATGTCTGTTAAGTCTAGTTGATCTATGCAGCTGTTTAGATCTGCGGTTTCTCTGTTGAGTTTTTGCCGAGTTGATCTATCTAGTGGGGAGAGTGGTGTGTTAAAATCCCCAACAATTAATGTCTTTGGATCTACATGGGATTTGAGGGAAAGTAGTGTTTCTTTGATAAATTTGGGTGCTCCATTGTTTGGCGAATAGATATTTAGAATTGTAATATCCTCCTGAAGGAGAGATCCTTTAATTAGTATGTAGCGACCTTCTTTATCTCTTCTCACGAATTTTATTTGAAGTCTATTTTATCTGATATTAAGATTGCAACTCCCGCCTGTTTATGGGGGCCGTTTGCTTGGTAGATTTTGTTCCAGCCTTTAACATTGAAAATGTGTTTGTTTTTACGGGCAAGATGTGACTCCTGCAGGCAGCAGATAGAAGGGTCTTGTTTTTTAATCCAACTAGACAGTCTATGTCGCTTAATTGGAGAGTTCAGTCCGTTAACATTAAGATATAGGACTGAGAGGTATTTGGGAGTTCCTGCCATGTTATCCACCTTCTTGGGGGCTGCGAAAACTAGGTTCTTCCTATGGTTCTTGGATTCTCAGTTTGGGTGCAGTTTCTTGGCCTTTGTTGCGGTCTTGTTGGTTTTCTATGTGTAGGACATCTTTAAGAATCTTTTGTAGGGCTGGTTTGGTGGAGATGTATTGTTTCAATTTTTCTTTGCTATGGAAGGTTTTTATTTGGCCTTCAGTTATGAAGGAGATTTTAGCTGGGTACAGTATTCTTGGTTGATAGTTGTTTGTTTTTAGGGCATGGCATACATCGTTCCAGGCTCTTCTTGCTTTGATTGTCTCTGCTGAGAAATCTGAGGTGATTCTAATTGGTTTCCCTTTATAGGTGATTAACCTTTTCTCCTTGACAGCTTTAAGGATCTTTTCCTTGGTCTGAGTTGATCCTGTGTGGATTATAATGTGACGGTGGGATGTCCTATTCTGGTCTGGTCTATTTGGGGTTCTAAAAGCTTCTTGTATCTGAATAGGCCTATCTTTTTGTATGTTTGGGAAGTTCTCTGCTAGGATCCTGTTAAACAAATTTCCTAGACCATTAACTTCTGTTTCTAGGTGCTCCTCTACACCCATTATCTCTATGTAGTCTTTTGAGAAACCTCCATACTACTTTCCAAAGTCTTCGAACAAGTTTAAACTCCTAACAACAAGGCATTAAGGTTCCCTTCTGTCCACATTCCATCTAGCATCTGTTCTTTTAAAAATCTGGAATGCTTCACGAAGTCGAGTGTCATCCACAGTCAGGGGATATTCTTCTCTTTATTGTTCCAATGTTAGTGTATGTGGTACTGAATTGAGCACAGAACAATTTTATATATAAAGTGTAATTGATTTTCTTAAACTAGACAATTCCACAAAAATTAAATTCAAAAGAATTGTTGTGAAATTTTAGAACCATGTATTTCTTACATAAGAACACATTTAAGAATAAAGTCAAGATTGACATGTCCAAAACAAAGTAATTCCATATATTTGTTGTTCAACAGATGTGTAGGAGGAGGAATTCAATTATTCTGTACAAGGAACCTGCCATAACGAACACTATAGAAAGTGTTAAGGTTTGTTAAAAGTTTTAATGTTTTAAATATGTTTAATTTTGGGAATTTGCTCATATATGACAAAATTAAGACTATTTAGCACGCTGTAAAACTTTTCCATAAAGCATTTAAGATTCATGGTAGCAGTCATATACTACTAAGTATGTACATTTCAGAGTTTATAGAAACTTTACTAATGAGAAATTGCAAAGTGTTTGTGTAAAGAAGCAGAGTGAAGATTTAAGACATTAACTTCACAGTTTCTGTTAAAATTTAAGGGATTCCTTACTTTATATGTTAGCGAGGAATAAATAATGGTATAAGCCATATACAAATGATGAGATGAACCATAAATAATAATCTTAGTGGGTAACTTTAAAGGCTACTCATAGTCTATAAAATTCTTGTTGAACATCATAGACTTAGGCAGTTTTAAATGTACAGCAATATGAGAAAATAATAAATCTAATATGTAGTACATTTCAAATACTAGAAATAGAGGTAAATATTTTGTTTTTTATTTTATTAATCATTAATATTTATGTATTGGTTTTCCTTATTTGTAGCATTGCTTTCCTTGTTGTAATATAATACATTAGGAAATACTTTGAGAATGTTATTGGGATGGCCACACTGTTTTTTATAGGTATATGTGAATTTACAAAGAGCAAAATTAATAACAAAACATTGATTTAAAATTTTATCAATTAGAATCTGAATCAGGAGTGTTGATAAATGTCCACACCTAAAATCTTAGCCCTAGACTGAAGCACTAGTGTTACAATGTTGAGCACACAAAAGTGAGAGATTGTGTTTTGTTTTGTTTTTGTTTTATTTTTGTTGGTTGTGGGACTTGAACTCTGGGTCCTGGGTGCTGTCTCTCAGCACTTCAGCTCAAGGCTATTGCTACTACTTGAGTCACAGCATCTCTTCCATCTTTTTCTGCTTATGTGGTGCTGAGGAATCAAACCCAGGACCTCATGCATGCAAGGCAAGCACTCTACACTGAACCACCCTCCCAGCACCTGAGAGACTGTATTTTAAAAAATCATCTAAACAACATTTACTTTCTGTTTTGGGTTATATAATGAAATAAAGAATATCTTTTTATATTTTTGAATGGTCATACTTCTAAATTTATATTAAATTCAGCCACTTTATCCTTTTCAAAGTCATGTAATATCTCTGAGAGTTTGCTTCTGTAAAGATTGTTTTTGCATTGATTATTTATTCTGAGTCATTTTTTTTTTTTATCAAAAATACTTTATATTTTATGGTTTTTCGTGTTTTTTTTAAGTGTGAAAATACCAGACAGAGTGGTTACAATTACATGGGCAAGGTAATGAGTACATTTCTTATCAAGCATTGTTGCATACTCCTTTGTTTCCCCTTACTATCCCTTCCCATCTCACCTCTCTTACGTCCCGTTTCCCCCTCTGCCTTTCCCCCATCCAAAGTTGTAAAATTTGTTTTTCGACATAATGTCTTGTATATCTCATTGTTGCAATGGGTCCACCTGTATCCATATTTAAAAAAAATTTTCCCTTCCCCTCCACAAATTATACCAACATCAAATACAGCGAAAACAGGTGTTATACCATGCAGAAGGGACATACAAAGTAACAAAGAAATCATCTTATAAATATGTTAGAAATAATTACAGAAAAGAAAAAAATTGAATTCTTATCTTGGGGTTCATTTCACCTAACATCAACTTATCTAACAATTTCTGCATGTCTCAGACTTACACTAGTAATTGCTAATAAGGGAAACCATGGGACCTCTGTTTCTTGGGCCTGGCTTACTTCACTTAATAAATTTTTTTTCCAAGTTTTCCATTTCCTAACAAATGGGGCAATATCATTGTTTCAGATAGAGACATAGAATTCATTGTGTATATATACAACATTTTCTTGATCCATTTATCTACTGAGGGACATCTGAGTTGGTTCCATATCTTAGCTATGGTAATGCTGCAATAAATATATCTGTGTGGTAGCTTTAGTATGGTCTTGTTTGTGATCATTTAGGCAAATGCCCAAAAGTGGGATTGCTGGGTCATAGGGGAGCTCTATGTGGAGTCTTTGTAGGAACCTCCATACTATTTTCCAAAGTGGTTGAACAAGATTACACTCTCACTAGCAATGAAGTAAGGTTCCCTTCTGTCCACATCCCCTCCAGCATCTGTTGTTATTAGAGTTCTTGATTATAGCCATTCTAACTTGGATGAGGTGAAATCTCAATGTTGATTGATTTGCATTTCTTTTATGGCTAGGGTGGTTGAGCATTTCTGCATGTCTTTATTGGTCACCCTCCTTTCCTATTCAGAGAAGTTTGTCTTTATGTCTTTAGCCCACTTACTTATTGGGCAGTATTTTCTTTGAATATTTGATGTTGGAGGATTTAATTTTTTGATTTCCAGATCTGTTTTAGATGTGAAACCCTTGTCGGTTTTATGGCTAGTGAAGATCCTCTCTGATTCCGTGGGATTTCTATTGATCCCGCTAGCTATGTCCTTTGCCATGCGGAAGCTCTGCAACTGCATGCAATCCTATTTGTCCAAACTTTCATTTGTTGTGCTTTTGCGTTTCTTTTCAGAAAATTTCAGCCTTTGTTAAGGAGACCTAGGGTTTCTCATATTCCATCCTGTAATGTTTTCACAATATCTGCTTTGACTCTGAGGTCTTTGATCCATTTGGAGTTGATTCTGGTACAGGGTGATATATATGGATATATAAGGATCTAATTTTCTACAAGTGATTAACCAATTTTGCCAGTACCATTTACTCAACAGCCTTTCTTCGATTATATCTTTTTAGATCCTTTATCGAATATTAGATGATTATGGGTCTGTAGGTTCATTTCTGGGTTTTAAATTCTATTCCATTGTTCCTGAGGTCTTTTCTTGTGCCAGTACAAAACTGTTTTAATTACTATGACTTTGTTGTAGAGTTTGAAATTTGGTATTGATATTCCTCCAACACTGTTCTTTCTGTTAAGGATTGCTTTTTTCAATTGGGGGTCTTTTGTTGTTCCATATGAATTTTGGGATTGCCTCTTCTATTTCCTTGAAGAATGTGATTGGAATATTGATAGGTATGGCATTGAACTTGTAGATAGCCTTGGGAAATATTGCCATTTTCACAAGGTTCATCCTTCCTATCGAGGAGCATGGGAGGTTTTGCCACTTTCTAAGTTCTGTTTTGATTTCCTTTTTCAGATTTTTAACGTTTTCATCATAAATGTCCTTCACTTCTTTGGTTACGTTAATTCCTAGGTATTTCATTTATTGTGGGGCTCTTACAAATGGAAAACCTTTCTTGATTTGAGCCTCACTTTTCTCATTGTTGGCATACAGAAAAGCCATTAATTTCTGAGGGTTAATTTTATACCTTGCTATTTTGACAGTTTTGATTTAGCTTGAGTAATTTGGGAGTGGAGTCCGTGGGATTCTTTAAGTACAAGATCATTTTATCTGCAAAGATGGAGAATTTTATTTCTTCTTTCCTTATTTGGATCCCTTTTATATAGGCATATTGTCTTATTTCTGTAGCTAGGCATTCTAATACTAAATTGAAGAGAAGTTAAGAGAGTGGACATCCTTTTCTCATTCTTGAGTTAAGAGGAAATAGCTTTAGTTTTTC
Organism: Dipodomys spectabilis; assembly: GCF_019054845.1. Classification (NCBI taxonomy): domain Eukaryota; kingdom Metazoa; phylum Chordata; class Mammalia; order Rodentia; family Heteromyidae; genus Dipodomys; species Dipodomys spectabilis. The sequence goes on from NW_024870997.1 coordinate 1,224,937, forward strand.
ACCATTAATTATAATGCTGGCTGTATGTTTTCCATATACACCTTTTATTGTATTGAGGAATGTTCTATGGATTCCTAATTTTTCCAGAACCTCCATTATAAAGGGGTGATGGATCTGGTCCAATGCTTTTTCTGCATCTTTTGAGATAACCATGTGGTTTTAATCCTTGCTCTTGTTGATGTGATAAATTAAATTAATTGATTTGTGTATATTGAACCAGGTTTGCATCCCTGAAATACATCCTGTATGATATTAGTGTATGATTTTTTGGATGAATTGTTGAAATCGATTGGCCAAACTTTTGTTGAAAAGTTTTGTATCAATGTTCTTCAAAGAAATGGGTCTATAGTTCTCTTTCTTTGATGAGTCCCTGCCTGGTTTTGGAATGAAGGTTATGATGGCTTCATAGAATGAGTTTGGTAGAGAACTTTCTCTTTCAATTTCATTGAAGAGTTGGAGGAGTATTGGTGTGAGCTCTGTTTTGAAGGTCTTGTATAATTCCGCTGTAAATCCATCAGGGATTTTCTTAGATGGGAGGTCTCTTATTGCTGTGTCTATTTCAACACTTGATATAGGCCCCTTACTATGCTTTAACCCATGTTGGTTTAGTATTTGCATGTTGATAATTGCTAGCAAAAGGTCCATTTCTGCCAAGTTTTCAAACTTATTAGCATAAAGGTTTGAAAATATTCCCTTATAATGTTCAGAATCTTGGTTGTTTCTGTGGTGATGTTTCCATTCTCACATCTGAGTTTATTTATTTGAGTGTGTTCCTTCTTTTTCTGATAAGACTTTCTAAGGGTCTGTCAATTTTGTTAATTTTTTTAAAGAACGAACTCTTTGTTTTGTTGATTCTTTCTGTGTTTTGTTTATTCTCATTTGTTTAACTCTGATTTAATGTTAATTATTTCTTTCAATCTATTGAATTGGAGTTTATCTTGCTGCTCTTTGTCAAGGTGGTTCAGATGTCTCATTAAATGGTTGGTTTCAGATCTCTCTAATTTGTTGGTGTAGGAACTCAGAGCTATAAACTTGCCTCTGAGTACTGCCTTTGCAGTGTCCCAGAGGGGCTGGTAATTTCTGTGTTCATTTTTGTTGAATATCATGGACATTTGAATTTCCTTTCTAATCTCTTCCATGACCCCCTGTTTATTCAACAGTGTGTTTTTCAGCCTCCATGTGTTACAAGACTTTTTTGGTGGCTTTTGGTGTTGAGTTCTAATTTTATTCCCTTGTGGTCTGAGATAATGCAAGGTGTAACTTCAGTGTTTCTGAATTTGGACAAGTTTGCTTTGTGACCTAAAATGTGATCTCTTTTGGAAAATGTTCCATGTGCTGCAGAGTAAAACGTGTATTCTGATGCTACTGGGTGAAATATTCATTCAGTAGATATCTGTTAAATCTAGTTGATCTATGCAGTTGTTTAGATCTGTGGTTTCTCTGTTGATTTTTTGCCGATTTGATCTATATAGTGGGGATAGTGGTGTGTTAAAATCCTCAAGAATTAATGTCTTTGGATCTATGTGAGATCTGAGGGAACATAGTGTTTCTTGGATAAATTTGGGTGCTCCATTGTTTGGCGATTCCATATTTAGAATTGTAACCTCCTCCTGAAGTAGAGAACCCATAAGTCGTATGTAGCCACCTTTTTAACTCTTTACACTAATTTTAATTTGAAGCATATTTTATCTGATATTATTATTGCAACTCCTTCCTGTTTATAGCAGCCCTTTGCTTGGTAGATTTTATTCTAGCCTTTCAATATCAAAATGTTTTTGTTTTTATTGGCAAGGTGTGACTCCTAAAGGCAAGAGATAGAATTATCTTGCTTTTTAATCCAACTAGACAGACTATTTCGCCAAATTGGAGCTTTAAGTCCATTAATGTTGAGAGCTAGGACTGAGAGGTGTTTGGTAGCTCCTGCCATGCTATCCACCTCAGTTGGGGCTGTGGAAACTTGGTTCTTCCTATGGTTCTTGGATTCTCAGTTTGGGTGTGGTTTCTTAGCCATTATTGTGGTCTTGTTGGTTTTCTGTGTGTAGGCCATCTTTAAGTATTTTTTGTAGGGCTGGTTTGGTAGAGATATATTTTTCAGTTTTTCTTTGCTATGGAAGGTTTTTATTTGACCTTCGGTTATGATGGAGAGTTTAGCTGGGTACAGTATTCTTGGTTGAAAATTGTTTGTCTTTAGGGCATGGCATACAGCCTTCCAAGCTCTTCTTGCTTTAATTATCTCTGCTGAAAAATATGAGATGATTCTAATTGGTTTTCCTTTATAGGTGATTGATCTTTTCTCCTTGACATCTTTTAGGAAGTTATTCTTGGTCTGAATTGATCCTGTGTGGATTATAATGTGACAATGGGAAGTGCTGTTCTGGTCTGGTCTATTTGGGTTCTACAACCATCTTGTATCTGAATATGCCTATCTTTTTGTATGTTTGGGAAGTTCTCTGCTAGGATCTTGTTAAACAAATTTCCTAGACAATTAACTTCTGTCTCTAGGTGCTCCTCTACACCAATTGTCCTCAGAGAAGGCCTTCTGATTGTCTATTCCAAATGTTGAATAGATCTATCATGTTTCTTCGATTTGTCTTGGATACTTGTATGTTCTTTTTAATACCTAGGCTCTCTTCAATCCCTGAGATTCGATCTACTGCATGGCCTAACCTACTGTTAAGTCTTTCTACTTGGTTTTTTATTTCTTTTCCTTTTAATTGGTCAGCTTTGTAGGGTTCAGATTCTTTGTTGGGGCTTTGTTTTAGATTTTGTGTGAACTTCTTTACTTCCTTAATTTGGTGTTCTCAAATCATTTAGTTGATTGGTTATGGTTTACTTGGACTCCCATTCCTGCTCTCGGGCTCCATTCAGCATTCCCTTTGTGGTCTCTGAATTCATTCAGATGTCTGTTTATGGATTCCATGAATGCCTCTATTGATCTTTGTCTATTCTCATACTGCTGTCACAATTCCTGTGTTACCCTTTGATTAGCTTCCTCACGTTCATGCAATTCCTGTAGTTCTCTTTGACTTTTCTCAGCCTGCTCATGCAATTCCTGTGTCTCTCTTCGTCTGTTCTCTGCCTGTTCACACAATTCCTTTCTTTCTCTTTGATTGTTCTCAGCCTGCTCACGCAATTGCGTTATTTGTCTGTTCTCAACCTGTTCACGCAATTACTGTATCAATTTTTGAGCAGTTTCCTCACAGTCATGAGATTCCTGTTGTTTGGTTTGCCTCCACTCTCTTCCTATCACGTTCAAACTGAGTCCTTTGCAAGCTTTCAGTCTTTTCATTCACCACGTTTACCAGTAGTGTTTTTAGTTCTTTGCGGGAACTCTCCTCTGGATTATTCATTAACAGTTCTGTCACTGGATTATCATGAATGAGAGTTGAGATACCCACACTTGCCATTTTTCTCCTGTTTTCCGGCTTGTTCTGCACACTTGATATGAAAGTGACACCAATTTTTTGCTAAAATACTATTTTAAGGCAAGCATCAACCAAAGTCCTGTAGTTGCACAGTCAAAATGGCTGTAGATACAACCTAGTTCAACAGATACAATCTACTCAACATCAAACAACTATGCATTAATGGGCTAAGAACAGCAAAGACGAATTTTTCAAATCAGAAAATATTATGTTTAGGAAGAAATGTGGGGAAAAATAGGATTAGAAGTATGTGGAGAGGTTAAAGTAAATTTAACCAAGTCCTAATCTCAGAGAGGGAAAGGGATTGGACAGAATGACAAGAGAGAAATTAAAAAGAAGAAAATCAAAAATGGAAAAAGAAATAATTAAATTTAAAAAGTGAAACACTTGAAAATTATGTGACTTTAAAAAGTGATATTGAGAGGAGAAAAGGATAAGATGACAGGAGTGGGATGATAGAAAGGAGACATGAAAAACTAAAAAATAAAAACTCTTAAAAGTATTTACTTGAAAATTATATGTTATAAAGATATAATACTTCTATTAAAATGTTAAGCCTGTTTCTGGGGGTTTAGCCCAGCAGAAGGGCACTTGCCCAGCGCGTGCAAGGCCCTGGGTTCGGTGCTCAGCCCTGGGGGAAAAAAAAGACAAAAAAAAGTTAAGCCTAAAAGTTTGTGAATTAAGTAATACATTTCTGGATTAATTATGTACACAATAGGGGATAAGTTCTAATTAACGATGATGGGTATTTATCTTGGGATGAGGCAAAACAGCAATTAGGTCACGCAAAAAAAAAGAAAGACAAAAGATATAAAAAAATTAAAAAGGACCAATAGGTCAATAGCGATTTTTTTAAAAAGCATACACACACACACACACACACACACACACACACACACACACAACTAAAATAAAAATTAGGAGAAGAAGAAAAAAATGATTAATAGAAAACAATTAAAAAATTTAAAATAATTGTACCAAAAAGAGTTCTTTAATTTTTTTTTTTGGGGGGGAGGGGTGAGGAATGGGAAGATCCTGTATCTCCCCTTTGTCTGTAACCAGTCTCTTCGTGGAGTGTCTGGTCTGCTTCTGGTGTTTTGTTTTCCTGTGGCTTGATTGATTTCTTACATCAGTTTGTTTGAGCAGTCAATAAAATGCTCCGCTTTATCTAGGATTTTGTGATCCTCCTTCAGGCTTGTTCAGTGGGAGGGAGATCTGCTTTGAGTATCACGAAAGAGAAAGATGGCTGTTTCCTCTAGTGTGGAGATGCTGTGATGAGGCTAAGTTCTGTTTAGGGTTGAGGCATTTCAGCAAAATCTTTTCCCTGAGGGGCTAGCTCCTGAGACACTCCCAGAGCCCAGCCTGGAGCCATTCTCAAGGTTTACGTTTACTGAATTTCAATTGATTGTCTAGGCTGCTGTAGGTAGGGGCAGCCACTGGTTCTGTTAACCCACTGAAGATAGTCACTCCTCTGGGGGGCAGAACTCTCTCTGCTTGGGCTAGGTGACTTTCTCCTGAGTGGATCTGAGCCTGGAAGGTCAGGTCAGATTCCTGTGACCTGCTAAATGACTCTTTTGTTTTCTTCCAAGGCCTGAGTTGGAGCTAGTTGCTCAGCCTAGCCATTCTCAGTATCAAAGATGATGTCTGGTGCGAGGGAGGGGCAGCCTTCCTTCCTCTGCTCCATGAGGAGTGAGGATGTCAGGATTTTACTCAGACAGGAGTCTTTCTTCCTGGGTATCACTGGTCTGTGATCTTCAGGATGTATTTATCTGCTCCTTGTCAGTTCTTGTTGGTGTTGAGTAGAATCCTCTCACCTACTGCATATGGCGCTTTTGTCCTGGACTCTCTCTTGTACATATAGTGGCTATGGGTGCCGTAGCTGCTGCCACAACCGCAGCTACTGGCAAGTGCTCAGATCTGTCTTCTTGCCTGGATCTTCCCTCTCTAGCCAAACAATGTGTACAGTGATGGCACACTTGGTGTGATTATCTAGGCTAGTACTGTTCACTGGAACACTAAAGCTGCTTTGTATGTGAGAGTTTGTTTAGCCTCCAGGTTCTCCTCTACCATCTTCCTCCGACCTCCATGAAACTCTTTTTATTTTATGTTGATTGGTTATTATACAACAATTACTTCCAAATATACATGTAGTGTCTAAAGATAGCCATATGAATATTCTCATGCAGCTCTTATTTATGTTATGTACTTTCAGTATTATGATATTTCTCTCTCTCTTATACTCTCTCTCATTTCCTCACTTTCTCTTTCATGCTTCATGTCTGCTACCTAGAATTTCTGGTGGTCTATTATTATCCTTCAGGATCCACTGGTTTGTGGGAAAATGATAAAGACAATCAGTTACTCTTGACTTATTTAAGAGTTACAACAGTGATGTGATACTATTTGCCATTCTAAATGGTAAAACAACAGATCTCACTTTTATTACTATTATAAATTTTATCTTCCTATGAATCATTGGGATGGATAAGATAATTTTAACCTGTGACCTAAAAGTACTTTTTCTTTTACAAACAACCTTTTGCTTTGAGTATCAGTGAGTAACTACATGTAATGAAACAAAGCTATCCTATGGAAAGTAGACTGAAGTTGTTCACAGGGATGAAAAACAAGATAATGGGGAATTGAGTACAAAGGATACCCATCATAGAGCACAGATCCTTAAAGTAGTTTACCATGTATATTTTGTGAGAATGACAATGTGTTAGGAACTATAGATTAAATCACTGAACAATTGATATATATGCAAATATTTTTATATATTTATATATGCATATATGTATGTGCCCTTATATATGTACACATGTATGTTACTATACTCACAAATACACACATACATATACTCATGTATAACTGCACATGGAGAAAGACACATAGTTACAGTCAACACAAGTTTCACTACTTGTTGAATATGCCTTAGACGGAATGCTTGGAACCAAATATGTTGAAGATGTATTTGTCTCTAAGAGTTCTTTTACCACTCCTCTTACCTCTTAAAAACTGCTACATTTTAAGACATGAGATTCGACTTGCAAAATGCAGTACAAGTGATAGCAAGTCATTCGAAAATCTCAGTAATAAAGGTCATAAGGTGTCTCCCTGCTCCCCACGGAATGCCTGCTCTTGTAGACACTCTCAACAACCAAAGTAGCAGGAGAATATCCTATCAGTGTATATACTATCAGAGGGGGTTAGAGGGAGGATTTGGGTGATGTGAAAGGAAGGGATAGTAGGGGAAAAACAAAGGATTGGGTAACAATGCTCAATAAGAAATGTACTCATTACCTTCCTTATGTAACTGTAACCCCTGTGTACAGTGTCTTTACAATAAAAATATATATTAAAAAGATACAAGGAAAACTTCTGTACTTATGGGAAGTTGTATTTATCACTCAATATCAGTAAGGTATTGGTTTTAGGACCACAGGCATATTAAAATTTTGGATCCTCAAACATTTTACTTGAACACAGTACATTATTTACATTAGAATGTGTCCACAACCTAGTTCAGTGTAATTGCTATGAAACGTTTTACTATATTTTATGTTTGAAACGGAAAATAAAAGTATTTGCACTTTCAACGGAAAGAATTTTTTTTCAATTTTTTTTGTCTTTTTGTCTGCATTTTGTGGATGGAATTGGGAGAGCAGTTTTGAAAAGCTCAAATTTCATCACCAAGAGCTGTCTGCAAAATGTAAAAGGATGTACTACAGCATCTTGAATAATATGGAACTCCAAGGAGAAGTACTTGAATTGAGACATTATCAGAAACTAACCACGCAAGTAATTTTTAGACGCGCAGCTGCTACATTTCTAATGGAGAGCTTTCATAACCCTTTCTGTAACACAAGTCAGAACCTCATTGAAGTGTACATGATTTCCTTCCACTTTCTGTCAAGCTCAGTCATTATCAATTAACATACAACTAATATTGAATAATCCTCTAATAACAAAATGTTGATGGAATGTTCATCCAGTTTAGGTTAAGAGCGTTAACCTAGTAATGAACTAGATGGTAAGTAAATCTGAAACTGTTATAGGCTACAGGAGTTCAAGAAATGGATACTACAGTATTTTTCCTGATAACAGAATTTGAGGGCAAGTTATTTTATAATGGTTCATGTTAGGGAACAAGATAACTTCTGAGCAAGAGTCAGAAAATTTGTGGGAATCAGGGCCATCTGAAACTCATTTCCAGAGTGCAAACTGATTAAAACTAGAGTATTTTTCTTAAACATTAGAATTGGACTATCATTAGGGTGAAAGTTAGGTTTCAGTTGCAGCTGTAGTTAGTATTAGCATTAGGGCAATGGAAAGTTTAGGGTCAAACTGAAACTATGTTTGAATAACAAGTCATGTTAGAATTAGGATGAATGTGAAATAGGAAACTGCTAATTATATTAAGATTAGGATATGGTTAGTGAGAGGGTTAGCCTCAATATTCCAGTTAAGGTTAGAGTTACAAAAATGGCAAGATAATGGGTAAAACTACAAATTAGTTTTAGAGAGATGAGTTGAATCAAAGTTAAGATGAATAAATCTAATGTATTTTTATGGCTTTTAGAATCCAAAGGCTATTAGTTCTATGGTTAGGGTTGCTGTTCTAATTCAGGTTAGACTTAGACTTAGGTAAGGGTAAGCTCTAAGGTTAAACTGACTTTTCTGCTAACATTTTCAAGTAAAATAAGTGTGAAATTTAACAAGAATTACAGAGTTTTCCTAATTTTACTATTCAGAGTTCAATAGGGTTAAATTTAGAGTTAGGTTTCTAGTAAGGTTTAGATATATAGTTAGGGTTAGGAACTATATTATAATTTAAGTAAACCTGCAACTTCTTTTTGGAGTTAGAGGAGTTCAGTAAAGGTTAAGATCAGTGGAAACTATGATAGCTTTCATGATATGAAGATTTGAGGTTAATATTCATAATAGGGAAGGATTTCAGAGTCCAAGTGAGGGAATCTGTAGGATTTGGAGAAAAGTGCAAATAAATCATTTCAAAGACCATGAGTATGTGTTAGGATATATTTTCCATTAATTTTAGGACTGGGTTACTATTATCATCAAGGTTACTCTTAGGAATCTGACCAGGATTAGAGTTAGGACTATGGAAATGGAAGGTTGAGAACTTGAGTGACTTACTTCCTTTGTGTCTGTATATGCACTATTCTAAGGCTTGGACTCAAGGCTTGGGTTCTATCCATGAAAATTTTGCTGTAGGCTAGCATTCTACCACTTGAGCCATGATTCCACTTCCAGATTTCTTTGGCAGTGAATTGGAGATGAGAGTCTCACAGATTTTCCTATCCAAGCTGACATTGAACTGAGATCCCAAGATCTCTGCCTTCTGATTAATGATAGGATTAAACTCATGAGCTACCATTGCCATGGAAAATGCTTGACTTTTATTGATTGTTTTTACTTTTGTTCAAGATCAACATTGAATTCAATATTTGATAGCATTGTTCACTAGGTAACAAGCTGCCACTTGAGCCATATCTCCAAAAATGATAATCTTAAATAGCTGGAAATAATTAAATTTTCTTCAGTTGATATGAATCATTAGTGCTGTTCTAAAACTTATTCTAAACATTTATAAACCCTAGAGGTGATCTGAGCAGATTCTCATGGTTGACTTCTAATTGCATAGTATTTTAGGGATATGATTTTTTAATTATTATTTTAAGTAACAAATGAGTTATTAAACAAAGCAGTTTCTGCGTACAATATAACTTGATCAACGCCAACCCTTTCAACATTCGCATCCTTCCTCTATGAACCTCTTCCTTCACTCTTCTTAATTTTGTAGGATATTTACTGGATTACTCTCTGCACTTCCCACCTTTTCTCCTGGTCATTCTTGTACTTTTCCCCCTTCACCCCTGTTTTGATTAACCACTTACATATGATGTAGCAACTCTACTCCTAGGCATTTACCTGAAAGATTACAAACCAGGATATAGTAAATATTTCAGCACAACCATGCTTACTGAATTAGCCCAGATACCCCTCAAGAGAGAAATGATTCAAGAAAATGTAATGCGCGCGCGCACACACACACACACACACACACACACACACACACACACACACAGAGGAAATCCTACTTACCCATTAGAAAGAGTATTGTACCCTTTGTATCTCTCATTTCTCATTTCTTCTGCCTGGTATCCAATTGTTGTCGTACTGTCCCTGCACTGCAGTAAGTGACACATGCAATCTGATGTAAAAGATTTTCAGAGAGTTCGCTAGCCATAGATTCCTAAATATGAGTTCTATGCTCATTCTCTTTGTTTATTCATGCCTTTGAGTAGTGATTGCACAGTTTCATTTGTACCATTTGCTACACAGAAAAGACATGACCGCACATACATGGATATACATACATACATGGATATATGCACACATATGGGTATATATTAAATACTTGAATTCATTTTATGTTTTTGAGAATTACGGAGCTAACAAAAATCACATGCATTTTACTTCCTAGTCAATTCTTTCAAAACCTAAATAACTTTGTCTCCTTTGAATACATAATTTTAAAGAGAATATCACCATCTCTAATCTTTCAGTGGCCTTGAAATTAGATGTTCCAATGGGAAAAAGTTATTTAGCCAGTCCCAAATTGTGCCTTTTCCAAGTTATCAGATATTCAATCTATCACATGCCCAAATAATAGAGAATGGAAACAGGTCTACATTGAGCACTCACAGTAGACAGCTCTCTGGACTTTCTCAGGAAGAGCTTTCTGCCATTGTGGAATGGATTGGGCTGGATAATATGCAAACAGACATCATAGATTGAAAGTATTGTGCTAAGTTGTCACCTGAGATATTGGATGTTTTAACTGCATAGTACTGGTTTTCATGAATCAGTTAATCAGATTCTTTACACTATATGATGTTACTAGACTGTGGAATGCATGTTTATTGCATTTACTTTGTATAACATATTTTGAAATTTGGTATAAATGGTTTATCTTTTTCTTGATATGGATTACTCCTAGTTGTCAAGAGTGAGGAAATGCCCTGGAACTTTGTAATTTGAAGTCTTATGTTACCATGTGTCATATCCTATTTTCCTTTTACAGAGTTGGTAAAAAAAAATATATGTAATTTATTTTATTTTTTGGGGGGAGGCCCGGTCGTGGGGCCTGAACTCTTGGCCTGGGTACTGTTCATCAGCTCTTCAGCTCAAGGCTGGTACACTACCACTTGAGCCACAGCGCCACGCCTGGGTTTTTTCTGTTTATGTGGTGCGGAGGAATCGGACCCAGGCCTTAAGCATGCAAGGGGAGCGCTCTACCACTGAGCCAACTTTCCAGCCCTGTAATGTATTTTTTATTTTTATTCATTATCTATTACAGAATTTGAACTCAGAGCCTGGGCACTCCTCCTGAGGTCTTTTGCTCAAGGTTAGCTCTCTACAACTTCGAGCCACAGTATCAATTTTAGTTGTCAGTGATTAATTGGTGATAAGTGTCCCCCGAGGGGACTTTTCTCAACCTGGCTTTGAACGGTGATCCTCATATACCAGGCTCCAGATTAGCCAATATCAGAGGCATGAGCTACCTCCACCCGGTTATATGTAATTTATACTGTAGTTTTCTGAAATCTTTCATCTTACACTGAATATTTTTTCTTATGAGCTTTCTAATAAATATGTAATCTATTCAATTTTGAAAAGTACTGTGTACCTCTCACTTATTTGTATCAGTCCATGATTAGCATCAGTACAGTTAAGCACATTACATCTCAACAGGAAAATTCTACTGAAGTTCTGATCCCCTTGAGCTAGATAAGGAGAATTCCTGTAAAAGAAGCCTCTCCTCAATTATGAGAAAAGATATGTTTGGAAGTTTAGTTTAGCTTAGTTTTTTTTTTTATTTTTTGGCCAGTCATGTGGCCTGAACTCTGGGCCTGGGCCCTGTCCCTCAACTCTTCAGCTCAAGGTTAGTGCTCCAACTCTTGAGCCATAGCTCCACTTCTGTTTTTTTCAGCTTATGTGGTGCTGAGAAATCGAACCCAAGGCCTCATGCATACCAGGCAAGCATTCTACCAATGAGCCACCATTCCAGCCCAAGTTTGCAAGTTTTAGAGAAGAGGAATTTGGCATTTGGTTTGCATCCTTGATTAGTCATGAATAGATATTATTTGGCTCCAAATTTTGTCTCCTTGTAGGTTCCCTAAACAGTTACACATCAGCCTCATTCCATCACATATCTTTAAGTCCTTCTTTTATTTCTTTTTATCGTTATTGTTTTGTTGTCGTTGTATTGCTGACCCTAAAGCTTGAACTCATGGCCTAGGCAGTGTCCCTGGGCTCAATGCTAGTGCTCTACCACTTGAGCCGTGCACCATTTCTGGGTTTTTCTGTCTGGACATGCTTTGAATCATAATATTCAGATCTCAGCCTCCAGGGTAGCTAGGATTACAGGTGTGAGCCACCAGTGCCAAGCAAGTCCCTCTCTTTCAGATATTATTCTAAAAGCCTCCAATCCAAGGTCACTCCTAAGATTGTAAATGGAACTATGCCAATAGTTCCTTTAATTGTTCTGGCTATGGTGTTTTTTGCAAATTATATTGAAACTACTTAACTTTTCTCTTCCTAATCCATGATTCTAGATGGTTTAGTAAAAATTACTTAAATTTAGTAGCTATAAACCCTAAATCTCTCAATTATTAATTTCATTTAATTCTTTCAATATGATTATTTTTCAATACAAATATGAACTTATACTCACCTTCTTGAATCTACCCCTTGGCATGAGCTGTGCCTGGGCCTATTCTACCTCAAATGCAAGAGGTTGGCAAAAGAATAGCCTACAGTATTCCTGCCTAAGAGTGAGGACAAGTAGTTGCGTGCCTAAAAGAAGCAATGCATTCCTGGCATGGGAAGGGGTGGGAGAGACAACAGACTAGAGAGCAAACTGGCAGTCACAACATTTAACAACTTCTCCTTTGGGGACACTGATCTCCTGCAAATTGGCAGTGATATAACTCACCTAGTGAATTTTCATATATGAAGGAAGTTGTCATGTCTCACTACACAACTCACTTGTAGTCAAAGAGAGGGTCATTCTTTTGTGTCCTCCTTAGGCCCAGTCTCATTTTATCTCCATCTTAGACTTTGCCCAGACTCTATTCCTACCAGAAGGTCCCTGATGAGGAGGAATGTGTGATCTCTTGGCTTTTGATTAGCCCTATGGGAACTGAGGCCACTTTTAATTTTGATCCTGTTCATTCTGACAAGGCTGTGGTGGGTGGTGGGAAAGCTCATTCTCTGAATTGTTCCCTATTACCAAATATCTTCAGAGAAAGTCAAGGAATGACAGATTCTGCCTGAGGGAGTGAGTTTCTCCATTTCCAAAAAGGTCAATTAATATCTGATTATGAGGCCCACGTGGTGGTCCTTCCCCAGATCCGCCAAACAGGAGTGGATGTTACCTCAGACACCAGGCCATCCTCATATTTCTTCAGCTCTTTCACACGAAAATAAAGGTCACAGGAGTTGAGTTGAGAAACAAGGAGAAATGAGAGTAGCAGAAGAATCATTGGCATGGGGAGGAATTAGAAACTCTGTGTGAAAAAAGGGCTCAGAAAATCTAGGATCAGAGTTCCAGGAAGATGGCAGAGGAGAAGCTGGAATCTGAACAAGCTCTCGCATAGAAAGCAGTTTTAGAGTTCCAGTGAACAGTCCTAAGCCAAAGAATCACACCAAGGGTGACATCACAGAACAGAGAGACAGGCCAGAGAGGGAAAATCCAGGCAAGGAGACACATCTGAGCACTTGCCAGCAGCCACCGCGGTGGCGGCAGCTGTGGCGGCAGCGACAGCAGGGCACCATACCTGAGCCACAGAGAGTCCAGGATCAAGGAGCCTGATGCAGCGGGCGAGTGGATTCTACTCAACACCAACAAGAACAGACAAGGAGCAGACATCTTCATCCTGCAGTTCGCAGACCAGAGACGACACAGGAACCAAGACTTGGCGTGAGTAGAAGCCAGACGTCCTCACTCCTTCTCAGGGAGCAGAGGAGGGAAGGCCACCTTTCCTCCCCCAGTACCGGAGATCTCCATCTTGGATACCGACAAAGCTGGGAACAGCTGCTAGCTCCAACTCAGGCCTTGGAATAAAACGGGTCATTTAGCAGGTCACAAGAACTTAATGGTGGCGTGACCTGCCAGACTCAGCTCCACCCAGGGAAAAGTCACCCAGCTCGGGTGCCACCCCTAGCAGTGGGTTTCTTCACTGGGTAATCAGAGCCAGAGGCTGCCCCTCCCTCTAGCAGCCTCAACAATCAATTGAAATTCAGTAAACAGAAACCCTGAGAATGGCTCCAGGCTGGGCTCTGTGAGTTTTTCACAAAATAGCCCCAGGGAAAAGGTACTGTTTGTTGAAAGGCCTCAACTCTACCCAGAACCTGGCCTCATCACTGCATCCCCCACTTTTGTGATTCTTAAAGCAGATCAGCCTCCCATTAAACTATCCTGGGAGGAGGATCTCAAAATTCTGCATAAAGCAGAGCATTTTTCTGCCTGTTCGAACAAACTGACTTAAGAAATCAACCAAGCCACAGGACCACAAGCAGACCAGAGGCTCCAAGAAGAGGATGGTTACAGACACAAGGGAGATACAGGATTTTCCCCACCCCTCACAAAAAAAATCAAAGAACTTTCTTCTTGTTCTTCTTGTTCTTCTTGTTCTTCTGGTTCTTCTTGTTCTTCTTGTTCTTCTTGTTCTTGTTCTTGTCTTCTTCTTCTTCTTCTTCTTCTTCTTCTTCTTCTTCTTCTTCTTCTTCTTCTTCTTCTTCTTCTTCTTCTTCTTCTTCTTCTTCTTCTTCTTCTTCTTCTTTCTTCTTTCTTCTTCTTCTTCTTCTTCTTCTTCTTCTTCTTCTTCTTCTTCTTCTTCTTCTTCTTCTTCTTCTTCTTCTTCTTCTTCTTCTTCTTCTTCTTCTTCTTCTTCTTCTTCTTCTTCCTTCTTCTTCTTCTTCTTCTTCTTCTTCTTCTTCTTCTTCTTCTTTTTCTTCTTCTTCTTCTTCTTCTTCTTCTTCTTCTTCTTCCTCCTCCTCCTCCTCCTCCTCCTCCTCCTCCTCCTCCTCCTCCTCCTCCTCCTCCTCCTCCTCCTCTTTTTGGGTACCTTATGTAAAATTTTTTTTCTTTTCTAAAACTTTTTTTAATCTTTAATTTTTGCCTTTTTTGAAAAAAAATTGTTTTCCAGTAACTTTTTTTTTCCTCTTATAATTTTTATTTTAGGGATACGTGAATATACATTCTTCTTTCAATTTTTGTCTTCTTTCTCTTTTTTCATTTATAATTCTTCTTGTTTTTTGTTTAGCTCTACTGAACTTCTGATCTTTTTTCTTCCTTTCTTATCCTTTTCACCTTTTCGTGTCTTTTGTTCTTCTTTATGTGACTTAACTCTTGTCCTGCACATCCTCACATAAGCCCGTAGTTAACTAGTAGACCCTATCCCACATTGTGTACACACTTAATCCACAAATTTATTACTCAATTCAAAACCTCTGAGACTTAAGTTCCTTAATAGCGGTACTACCTATTTATACCTATATAATATTTTAAACATTTTTATTATTAAGTTTTTCACATCTCCTCTATGTTCCTCTCCTTCTCTCAATATATTCATGTTCTTCTCTAAATAGGTTTTTTTCTCTTCTCCATAATATTATTAATTTTTACTTTTCTATTTTTTCTGGTCTCTTTTATTTTCCCTTTCCCATTCTTCTTTTTTTTTCTCTCTCTACTTTCATCCTACCCAACCTATTTCCTGCATTGATATTAGGACTTAGTTAACTCTCCCTGTGCCTCCCCCCACCAATCTATTCCTATTTTTTACCCACATCTCTCCCTAACCCTAATAATTTCTGGTTTTCCAAATTCTTCTCTGCGGTTCAAAGCCCATTTACATATAGTTTTTTGATGCTGAATAGATGTATCTGTTGAACTAGATTGTATCTGTAGACTATTGCCTGTACAAATTCAGATTTTGGCTGATGGTTGCCTTAAGATAGTGTTCGAGCACAAAACTGGTGCTAATTTCATCTCAAATGGGCAGAATAAGCTGGAAAAACACAAGAAAAATGGCAAATTCGGGTATCTCGATTCCCAATCTTGATAATCAGGGACAGAACAGATAATGAATAATCCAGAGGAGAGTTTACAAATAGCTCTACAAACACTGCTGGCAAACATGATAAATGAAAAGATAGAAAACATACAAAGGACTCTGAATGAGCATGATAGGGAGAGAGAGGAGGCAATCCAAAAGTTTATACAGGAATGTCATAAGTGTGAGGAAGCTACTCAAAAACTGATACAGGATTTGGGTGAGCAAATGAGAGTACTCAAAGAGAAAGGCAGGGATGGCTTGAGCAGGCTGAGAACACTCAAAGAGAATTGCAGGAATCCCACTAACGGGAGGAAGCTAATCAAAGAGTAATACAGAAATTGAGAGAGCAGGAAGAGAATACACAAAGATCACTAAAGGCATTCATGGAAGCCATTAACAAAGAGCTGAAGGAAGTCAGGGAGACCATAAAGGGAATGCTGAATGGAACCCAACAGAAGGAATGGGAGTTCAAAGAAATCATAACCAACCAACTAAGTGATTTGAGAATAAGCAATGAACACAAAATTAAGGAGGCCAAGAAATTCATACAAGATCTAAAACAGAGCTTCAACAAAGAATTTGAAGCCATTAAAGCTGACCAATTAGAAGGGAAAGAGATAAAAAACAAAGTAGAAAGTCTTGACAGCAGGTTAGACCATGCAGAAGATAGAATCTCAGGGATTGAAGACAGCCAAGATATTATAGAGAAAGAACATACAACCATCCAAGACAAGACCAAGAAATATGATAGATCTATCCAACACATGGAAGACACCATCAGAAGGCCTAATCTAAGGATAATAAGTTTAGAGGAGCACCTAGAAACAGAAGTTAATTGTCTAGGAAATTTGTTTAACAGGATCCTAGGAGAGAACTTCCCAAAAATACAAAAAGATAGGCCTGTTGAGATACAAGAAGCTTTTAGAACCCCAAATAGACCAGACCAAAATAGGACATCCCACAGTCACATTATAATCCACACAGGATCAACTAAGACCAAGTAAAAGATCCTTAAAGCAGTCAAGGAGAAAAGATTAGGGAAACCAATAAGAATCACCTCAGATTTCTCAGCAGAGACAATCAAAGCAAGAAGAGCCTGGAATGATGGATGCCATGCCCTATAAACAAACAACTATCAACCAAGAATCCTGTACCCAGCTAAACTCACCTTCATAATTGAAGGCCAAATAAAAATCTTCCATGGCCAAGAAAAATTGAAACAATACATCTCCGCCAAACCAGCCCTACAAAAGATTCTTAAAGATGTCCTACACATAGAAAACCAACAAGACCACAATAAAGGCCAAGAAACTGTACCCAAACTGAGAATCAAAGAACCATAGGAAGAACCCAGTTTTTGCAGCCCCCAAGAAGGTGGATAACATGGCAGAAACTCCCAAATACCTCTCAGTCCTATCTCTTAAGGTTAACGCACTGAACTCCCCAATTAAGCTACATAGACTATCTAGTTGGATTAAAAAGCAAGATCCTTCTATCTGCTGCCTTCAGCAGTCACATCTTGCCCCTAAAAACACACTCATTTTCAATGTTAAAGGCTGGAACAAAATCTACCAAGCAAACAGCCCCCCAAAACAGGCAGGAGTTGCAATCCTAATACCAGATAAAATAGACTTCAAATTAAAATTCGTGAGAAGAGATAAAGAAGGTAGCTACATACTAATTAAGGGATTTCTCCTTCAGGAGGATATTACAATTCTAAATATCAATTCGCCAAACAAAGGAGCACCCAAATTTATGCAAGAAACCCCGCTTTCCCTCAAATCCCTTATAGCTCCAAAAACATTAATTGTTGGGGATTTTAACACACCACTCTCCCCTCTAGATAGATCAACTCGGCAAACACTCAACAGAGAAACCACAGATCTAAACAGCTGCATAGATCAACTAGACTTAACACACATCCACCGAACATTTCACCCAGCAGCATCAGAATACACTTTTTTCTCACCAGTAAATGGAATATTTTCTAAAATAGACCACATTTTAGGCCACAAAGCAAACTTGTCTAAATTCAGAAACATTGAAATTATACCTTGCATTCTCTCTGACCACAAAGGAATAAAATTAGAACTCGACACCAAAAGTCACCAAAGAAAGTCCGGTATCACATGGAGGCTGAACAACAAACTGCTGAATCATGAGTGGGTCATGGAAGAGATTAGAAAGGAAATTCAAATGTTCATGCTATTCAACAAAAATGAATGCACAAATTACCAGCTCCTCTGGGACACAGCTAAGGCAGTACTCAGATGCAAGTTTATAGCTCTGAGCTCCTACATCAACAAATTGGAGAGATCTGAAAACAACAATTTAATGACACATCTAAACCTCCTTGAAAAAGAGCAGCAAGATAAACCCCAATCCAGTAGACGGAAAGAAATAATTAAAATCAAATCAGAATTAAAAACTATAGAAAGAATCAACAAAACAAAGAGTTTGTTCATCCAAAAAATTAACAAAATTGACAGACCCTTAGCAAATCTTATCAGAAAAAGAAGAGAACACACCCAAATAATTAAACTCAGAGATGAAAATGGAAACATAACCACGGAAACAACCAAGATTCAGAACATTATATGGGAATAGTTCTCAAAACTTTATGCTACTAAGTTTGAGAACTTGACAGAAATGGAGCTTTTCCTAGCAAATATTGACATGCAAAAACTAAACCAACATGATTTAAACCATATTAAAAGGCCCATATCAAGCATTGAAATAGAAAGAGCGATAAGAGACCTGCGAGCTAAGAAAAGTCCAGGAGCAGAAGGTTTTACAGCGGAATTTTAGAAGGCCTATAAAGCAGAGCTCACACCAATACTCCTTCAACTCTTCAATGAAATTGAAAGAGAAAGTTCACTACCGAACACATTTTATGAAGCCATCATAACCCTCATCTCCAAAGCAGACAGGGACTCATTAAAGAAAGAGAACTATAGACCCATTTCTTTGATGAATATAGATGCAAAACTTCTCAAGAAAATTTTGGCCCATCAATATCAACAATTCATCCAAAAAATCATACACCACGATCAAACAGGATTCATTTCAGGGATGCAAAGCTGTTTCAATATACGCAAATCAATTAATATTATTCATCACATCAAGAGGAGCCAGGATAAGAACCACATGGTTATCTCAATAGATGCAGAAAAAGCATTCGACAAGATCCAACACCCCTGTATGATGAAGGTTTTGGAAAAACTAGGAATCCATGGAAAATTCTTCAATACAATAAAGGCTGTATATGACAAACATACAGTCAGCATTATACTTAATGGTGAAAAACTAAATCCATTTCCTCTTTATTCAGGAACAAGACAAGGATGTCCACACTCTCCACTTCTCTTCAATCTAGTATTAGAACGCCTAGCTACAGCAATAAGACAAGATGCAGACATAAAGGGGATCCAAATAGGGAAAGAAGAAATAAAACTCTCCCTCTTTGCAGATGACATGATCTTGTATTTAAAAAATCCAATAGAGTCCACTCCCAAATTACTCAAGCTGATTCAAAACTTTGGCAAATGCGCAGGTTATAAAATTAACCCCCAAAAATCAATGGCTTTTCTGTGGCTGAAATTAGGAAAGCAACTCCATTTGTAATAGGCCCACAAAAATAAAATACCTAGGAATTAACTTAACCAAAGAAGTGAAGGACCTCTATGATGAAAACTTTAAAATTTTGAAAAAGGAAATCAACACAGAACTTAAAAAATGGCAAAACCTCCCATGCTCCTGGATTGGAAAGATTAACATCGTGAAAATGGCAATACTTCCCAAGGCTATCTACAAATTCAACGCGATACCTATCAAAATTCCAACCTCATTCTTCAAGGAAATAGAAGAGGCAATCCAAAAATTCATATAGAACAATAAAAGAACCCGAATAGCAAAAACGCTCCTCAACGGAAAGAACACTGCTGGAGGAATATCAATGCCAAATTTCAAACTCTACTATAAAGCCATAGTAATCAAAACAGCTTGGTATTGGCATAAGAACAGACCTCAGGATCAATGGAATAGAATTGAAAACCCAAAAATGAACCTACAGACCTATAGCCATCTAATCTTTGAGAAGGGAACTAAAACAATAGAATGGAAGAAAGAGAGCCTCTTCAGTAAATGGCGCTGGCAAAATTGGTTAACTACTTGTAGAAAACTAAAGCTCGACCCTTATATATCACCCTGCAACAGAATCAACTGCAAAAGGATCAAAGACCTCGGAGTCAAAGCAGACACTCTGAAAACATTACAGGATGGAATAGGAGAAACCCTAGGTCTCCTTGGCTCAGGCCAAAATTTTCTGAATAGAGACCCGGAAACACAACAAATCAAAGAAAGGTTGGACAGATGGGATTGCATGAATTTGCAGACCTTCTGCATGGCCAAGAACATAGCTAGCAAGATCAGGCCAAGGACATAGCTAGCAAGATCAATAGAAAGCCTACGGATTGGTAGAAAATCTTCACTAGCCATACATTGGACAAGTGTCTCATATCCAAAATATACTTCGAACTCAAAAAATTAAATCCCCCAAGAACAAATCCTCAAAGAAACAACTGCCCAATATATAAGTGGGCAAAAGACATAAAGAGAAACTTCTCTGAAGAAGAAGAAGGATGGCCAATAGACACATGAAGAAATGCTCAACCTCCCTAGCCATAAAAGAAATGCAAATCAAAACAACATTGAGATGCCACCTCACTCCAGTTAGAATGGCAAAAATCAAGAACTCTAACAACAACAGATGCTGGAGAGGATGTGGACAGAAAAGAACCTTACTTCATTGTTGGTGGGAATGTAAACTTGTTCAACCACTTTGGAAAGCAGTATGGAGGATCCTCAAAAGACTTCACATAGAACTCCCATATGACCCAGCAATCCCACTTTTGGGCATTTACCCAAATGTTTACAAACAAGACCACACTAAAGCTACCAGCACAACTATGTTTATTGCAGCATTATTTACCATAGCTATGATATGGAACCAACCCAGATGCCCCTCAGTAGATGAATGGATCAAGAAAATATGGTATATATACACAATGGAATTCTATGCCTCCATCAGAAAGAATGACATTGCCCCATTTGTTAGGAAATGGAAAAACTTGGAAAAAAATTGTATTAAGTTAAGTAGGCCAGGCCCAAAGAAACATAGGTCCCATGGTTTTCCTTATTTGCAATATCTAGTATATGTATGAGTGAAGCGGAAAATGTCAGATAATGTGATGTTAGGAAAATGAACCCTTAGATTGGTATTTTTACGTTTTTTTCTTTCATGCATGTGTTTCTAACGCATTTATAAGATTATTTCTTTGTTGCTTTGTATGTCCCTCCCCCACAGTATAACCCCTGCTTTCACTATATTTGATGTCAGTATAACTCGTGGAGGGGATGGGGAAAAACAAGTCGTTTAAGCATACAGGTGGACCTGTTGCAACAATGAGAAGTACAAGTTGTCATGTCGAAAACGAGCTTTACAACGTCGGTGCAGGGCGGGGGGGGGGGGGGTGATGAGGATTAGGTGGGGGGAGGGGGGAGGCTGGGAAAAGATGTGAAGGGTAAACAAAGGAGGAAGCTGCAATGCTTGGTAAGAAATGTATGCATTATCCTGCCCATGTAATTGTAACCCCTCTGTACAGTATGTTCACAAATAAAATAAAATAAAATAAAGAAAATCTAGGATCACCCACATCATTTGGGAATCACATCACAGGATTCAGGAATAAAATTAATAAATTATTACCTAAATTAGTAACTCCACGGCTCTGACTACATTACAAGTGTTCTCTCAAAAGGTAGCTGTACTAATTTGATGAGGAAAAATGAGCACATTGTTTCCTCACAATGTTCTACTAAGTATCTTCTTCCATAACCCAGGTTGTTCTTACCCTGTACTTGTCGGTTACTTTCCTTTGCTGGATTCAATCAATGACACTTGAAAGTGTTATCATCTTCAGACATGTAATTACATTTTGTTTTAATCCATTTGTTATAATATAAAACAAATTTTTGGGGAAAATATGTCTATGCTATATTTTCTTCCATGCTATATATATTTGATGTTATTAAGTATTATTTTAATAGTTTCATTTTAAAACCTGAGGAAAATGTTTTGTTACTGTTAGCACTAATTAGTTGCAACTTTTTTGTATTTTTCCATATCTGTATATTTGTTATTAAGCTTCTTATATTGTCTTTTCCCCCTACTGTTGCCTTCTTAAAATTGCTTCAAATTATAAACTCTATATGATGATCTGTATGTGTTCATTTATAAATATAAATTTTTATCTAATATTCACATTTTATATGATATTTTCATCCTATTGTATCTGCTCTGAAATCAATATGGAAATCCTTCATTAAAGAAAAAACACAATGCCACAAAACCATTGAAATTAAGATTAGGTATCTATCCAAAAATATTTAGCAATGATATAGTAGAAACATCCACTTCTCTTATATACCAAAACATGTTCATAGCTATGAAATGTGAATTTTCTTTATTCCCTCTTTATAGAACATCCAGGTTGATTACACAGCTTGATTTCTATGAATATTGCTGCCATGAACATATATGTTCATATTGATTTATATTCTTTCAGTATGTATCCAAGTTGCAATAATGGTCATCAAGATATTTGTCTTTTTTGTATCGTGTAAACTTCCATTATGATCTCCATATTGGTTTCACTAGCTTACAATTCCACACCACCAAACACAGTTCCTGATTTATTTCAAACTCTCCAGCAGTTTTTTTTTTTTGTTGTTGTTTGCGTGGTGATAACTCTTCTGGTGTGTAAGATGGGATCTCAGTGACTTTCCTATTTATTTTCCTATGTATTTCCTATGTGGATAAGAATCTCAAACATTTCATTTATTTACTAAACATATTGGTATTTCGTTCTTGATCAATGTCTTTCTTTGTCTTTTGGTATTTGATCAATTTTTAAGTTTTATAATATTTGATTTTTTCCCATTCCAAATACTCACTTTAGTAAAAAGATTTTTTTTTCATTACAGTGGTGTATTGCTTGGATATTTTGATTTTGTGAAGGCTAAGAGAATTTGATATGTTCTCTCAGTCAAATTATAAGCCTGTAAAAATAATGTGAACCTGATTAAATGAAGTTCTTTCTGCACATTTTCTCGGTACAGATTTCTCTGATTTAAGAAATGTATATTTTATGTCATGCTGGATGACTAACTAAGTCTGTGTGTGTGGATGATACAGTTAGAATTGCAGAATTCGCCACATAGATTTTGGATCAAAGGCTTACACCTGGTAACTGGTCAATGATTCAGAAGACAGCTGAGGCTGAAGCTATGATCCCTTCTACCTGTGTTCAGTTCCCAATCTCTTGTAATACACCCCTCAGTTCCCATGCGGTGGTTTCTTTTTCTATCCAAAATGTTTCTGGAGCTTCACGTTATTCTGGCCTCCTAGAAGGCCAACATGAGGGGAGTGAAAGCAAGCAAGGCAGATATGACAGAGGAATTTATTTTTTTAATTGTGTAAATACCATACAGACGGGTTACAATTACATGGGCAAGGTAATGAGTACATATCTTATCAGGCATTGTGGCCTCCTCCTTTGATTCCCCTTCCCAATCATTCCCAATTCACCACCCCTTCCCGGTGGTCCCTCCTCAGACCCACCTCCCACTAAAGTTGTAAAGTTCGTTTTTCAAAATAACGTCCTGCTCATCTCATTGTTGCAATGGATCCACCTGTACCCCAATTTAAACAATTTGGTTTTTCACTTCCCCTGCAAAAAGTATGCCAATATCATGTGCAGTGAACACAGGGGCATACCGTGGGGGAGGGACATAAAAAGCAACAAAGAAATCATCTTATAAATATGATAGAAACAATCGTAAGAAAGAAAAACATTGAATTCTTATCTTGGGGTTCATTTCGCCTAACACCAACTTATCTGACAGTTTCTGCTTGTTTCAGACATGTACTAGTTATTGAAAATAAGAGAAACAATGAGACCTATGCTTCTTTGAGCCTGGCTTACTTCATGTAAAAAAATTTTTTGGTCGGTTTTGGAGCTTGAAATCTTGGTCTGGGCACTGTCCCTCAACTCTTCAGCACAAGTTTAACACTATCCCACTTAAGGCACAGTGTCTCATCCAGCTTTTACTGCTTATGTGGCGCTGAGGAATCGAACCTAGGGCCTCATGCTTGCAATGCATGCACTCTACCACTCTGCCACCTTCCCAGCCCTGGCAGAGGGTTTTTATCTGAAGATCCATCACACTTGGGAGCTTCTGGGTGAAAATTCCAGAAAGACAAAAGTGAAAAAACACTTAAGAGAAAATGTAAAACAGAAAGCCACAATGTTTAACCCTAAAACAAATTTCTAGGATAAGGAGACTCACGAATTGGTGTCACCTGAGGAGAAAAAGGAAATATTCAGGAAGAATGAGAAGGAAGTGGGAGGGAATAGAGAGAAAGAGACCTAGACTACCTAGAGCTGGGACCTCAATGTGAGCTTAATTTTACTGGGGAAACCAACCCGAAGGATTCAATACCTTACAATTTTGATTACTCTCTCTCATGCTACAAAGCCTTTTCCAGATCCAGTTCCACTCAGCATGGTGTCCATTCTGGGAACCAGACTGAATGCTGGAGGTTCCCAGGGGATGCAAAGAGTGAAAACCACAGGGCTAAAGCTCAGAAAAGACACATGCCATCACTTCTCACATGTCATTTGTCAAAGTAAGTTCCACAACCAAGCCTGGTATTAATGGGGATGGGAATAGATATTGAGAGCACTATAATAATATCTACTATTATTATCATATAATAATCTAACATCTATTGTTTCATCAAAGGGAGAGAGATAGCATTTCTCCCTTTTTAGGTGTATGGGACAGGGCATTCTATAGAATGTTTTTCAATTGGTGGCTCTCTGAATCTTTTCTCCCAAGATTGTGGCTATGAGGTTTCGGGGAGGAGAATTAGAGTAGAAAAGTGAGTTCTCAAGTTGGGTACTGATGGCTGACACCTATATTCCAAGCCTGAGATCTGAGGATTATGATTTGAAGTCAGTCTGGGCAGGAAAATCCATGAGACTCATCTCCAATTAAACAAAAAGAGCCCGAATTGAATCTGTGGCTCAAATGTTAGAGCATTAGCTATGAGTGGGTGGGGGAGACAGAATCTTGACCCAGAATTTAAACCCAGGATTGGGGGATGGGTGGAAAAGTATTCTCAGTCCATGAAATCAAAGATGTATGGTCAACATCATTATTGATGTTAACTTTGGGGTAGAGTTGATCAGTTTTATTCTGGAAATGATTTGTTCCACTCTTCTCTGTCCTGTATTTTTTAAAAGAAACAGCTTTGCGCAATCTATACCTAAGATGTGTGGATTGCACTGAAGCACTGGTTTCATTTTTGTCTACTTACAAATATACAAAAATAGTGTAAAAAGGAGTTTTAATTTAATATGTCGGTTTGTGAGTACATCTTGATCGATGTCATTAATTTGATCATTCTTCTCTATCTCACCCAACACCACCCCCTCCATTTACGTGGTCACATTTTCACACATGTTCATTGAATATTATGACTGGATTCTCCCACTGCACCAGTTTGGCAAAGAAATTTCTTCATTGTACAGGCAAGGAAGATGAAGCTGAGGACTACATGCCCAAGACAGCATAGCTATTACTTTGCATCAAGATTATTTGACTTACAAAATCTTCACCAAAAGAAGCATTATAAAAAAGAACATGGCCAGGAACTAGAAGCATCTATCTTTGTATGTATGTGTGTGTTTGTTCTGGTGCCTGAGTGCTGTCCCTGAGCTGCTTTGCTAACTGTTAGCACTCTACCACTTGAGCTACAGTACCACTTCCAACTTTATGGTAGTTAATTGGAGGTAAGAATCTCATGGACTTTCTATCCTGGTCTAATTTTAACCCACAATCTTCAGACCTCAGTTTCCTGAGTAGCTAGGATTGCTGGTGTGAGCCACTGGCAGCTAGCAAAAAATCTATTAGTTGTCCCAATTAAACATCTGGAGCAATTGGTTATTTGATACTGGTGACACTCAACCTTGCTAATTAGGAGGCAGAGATTTATAAGAATGATATCATGACCAGTTTTGACAAAAAAAAATTGTAAAAAAACAAAAACAAAGAAAGCCAGATATAGTGTAATTTTCCTGTTATCTCACTATGTGGAAACCACAGGTAAGAGATCATTGCTCAAGGGAGGCTTGACCTGAAAAATAATCTAAAGTGGTTAGAGCCTTAGCACCTTCAAGCACCAGTAGTGCCAAAGGAAAAAGAAAAGAAGAAAACAGAAAATGAAAGGAAAGGATAAAAAAGGAACTATTTGCTTTTCATTCGTGGTTTCATTTCATTGGATACAAGAATTGAGAGTATTTTGTTTATTGTTTTAGGATTCAGGCCTCTCTAATATAAAAGCATTTATTTCAGGTAAATATTGTATTATTACTAGTTATTAACTTATTTTTAGACCTTTAGGTTTGGAGATTGAAATCATGGCTTTGTATATATTAGTCTAGTTGTACAACTTAGCTGTACCCAAGCTCTCTTGTATAGTTTTGAAAATTGTTTATGAATTCTTCAATAGTTCGCTATTCTACTTTTCATCTTATATTTTCTCTTCCACCGAAAACTTAAATTAGATCATTTTATATCCTCCTGCACCAGAATCAATTCCAAATGGATTGAAGAGCTCAAAGTAAATCCAGATGCCTTAAGAATCTTACAGGAAGAGTTAGCGGAAACATGAGGGCTCCTTGCCATAGGTCAAAATTACCAAAGTAAGTCTGGATAAATGGGATTAATCAAACCAAATCAATCATTTGTCAGACTCAAAAGCCATGTAAAAAAGAGATAGTGTAGCACAGATGTATTAGGGAGCAAACCTACAGATGAGGGCCTCAGCCAATGGTAAACCCTTTCTCCCTTTTCTAACTAGGTTAATTATTCTGGATTTACATGAATATAAGTATTTTCTTATGGGGATTAGTCAGAAAACAACTAATGCTAAGATAGAGATAGTATGTGAAATGAGTTGTAGCTGGAGAAAGGGAGGGATTAAGGCACGGGTGTCTAGTTCAAAGACTTGGCTTGGTGCCAGTTAAGTAAGGTATAGCTGCCCAAGGGAAGGGGAGTAAAACAGGAGTGGTTATAAACAAAAGCACTGGTCTGAAGCCTCAAAATAAGGACCGCAGTCTGTGTGGACAAAACAATCTCTAACAATGTTTTATTTAAATTAACAAGCATGATTTTAAATTTTTGCAGAGTGGGATGGTATATAGTCACAGGCAATTTCTCCTGTGTCAGGTAATCCAATCTACTCTTTCACATATTACCCAGTAGCCAGGTTTCAACACAAATGACTACAAGGAGATTGTACAAATGACACTGTGACTTTTCCCTCTTATGAATCAAAATTCTGTCAAACGATTTATTTCTTCCAGATGTTTACACATTTCTCATGATCTTTTTTACTATTTTGTCTTCATTATTGATAATCATAGTACATTTTGTTGTTGTCTTGTGTGTATATGTCATTTTAAGGCTTGAACTCGATGTTTAAAGGTCTCCCTTGTATTTTTTGGTCATGGCTGATGACACTCTATCCTTGAGTCACATGCTCACCTTCTGCTTCTTGCTGAATAATTGGAGATAAGTTTTCACATTTTTGTATTTTTGGAATGACATTGAACTAAAATATTCAGGTCTCAGCCCCCTGAGTTCTAGGATTGTAGATATGAATGGCTAACACCAATCTTTGCTTTACTATTATTTTAATTATGTGGTAGAGGAAAGTGGAAGTATATGTGTGTTAAGTGTGCAATTTTCAAATACAAGTTTGAATCAACTTGATATAATATAACTGTTATCAATTTTACCAGTTAAATCATGAATATTACACATTACCACAGAAATATAATTGAAAACAAAGGCATAATTGTTTTCTTAAAACAGTCAATGAAACCATAAATTACTTTCACTTTACAAATTATGTTTTATTTAACTTAAATTAGATGGACCAATTGCAAAAATGAGATGTACAAGTCGTTATGTCGAAAAATGAACTTTACAACTTTGGTGGGGGGGGGTAGCAGGGAAGATTGGGGGGCAGGGGGAGGTTGGGAAGGGATGGGAAGGGGAAACAAAGGAGGAGGCTAGGATTGATTAGAAATGTACTTATTATCTTGCCCATGTAATTGTAACTCCTCTGTATAGTATTTTCACAATAAAAAATAATATAAAAAAAGAAAAAGAAAAAAACTGCAAAAAATTTGGACAGGGAGCTAATATACATATTTTTCCATCATCACCTACCACATCCTCCTTCTCCCTTCCTAGGAAACACACCCAATCAATAAAAGGCATAGATATTTGGCTCTTGACCTTGAAAATGGAAGCAGAATGTTGTGGATGTCTGAGATGATCATTAATAGTGTTTTACATAATAATGTCACATGCAACAACCTATGAGTCCTGCAGATCTTAACACTACTTCCTTAGTGATGTAATAGGATGTCAGCTTTATTGGACGTAGTATTGTTTTCCACTTCCTTTCCTACCACCTGACCTAAATTATAATACATATTAACAGAAAGAAAAAGTAATACCATCTTAAGAAAGTCCCATTGGAACAAGACGTTATGTCGAAAA
The DNA here is from genome assembly GCF_019054845.1 of Dipodomys spectabilis. Taxonomy (NCBI): domain Eukaryota; kingdom Metazoa; phylum Chordata; class Mammalia; order Rodentia; family Heteromyidae; genus Dipodomys; species Dipodomys spectabilis. The sequence goes on from NW_024870997.1 coordinate 1,253,207, forward strand.
GGGAACTTTACAACTTTGTGGGGGGGTGGGGGGATCGGTGGGCAGGGATGGTAAAGGGAAACAAAGGAGGAGGCAACAATACTTGATAAGAAATGTACTCATTACCTTGCTCATGTAATTGTAACCCATCTGTACTGTATTTTCACGCAAAAATTATTAATATGAAAATAGTCATTTAGGGCTCAGGGATTATGGCTTCATTGCATGAAACCCTGGGTTCAATTCCTCAACACCACATAAACAGAAAAAGAAACACTGGAAGTGGTGCTTTTCCTCAAGTGGTAGACATCTAGCTCAAGAACAGTTCACGGTCCCTGAGTGCAAGCCCCAGGACAGGCAAAAGAGTCATTAACTAGTAAATGCAAAATAAAGAACCCATACTTGGAATATATTATTGCTGCTTCCAAGTGATACCTAACAATAGTTCTTAATTCATGTACTTTACTTATATTAGAATGCTGTGTTGAATAAAAAAAAGTTTTGTTAATAGGTCATGGCAATTAATGCCAGGAATGTGCTTGGATGTCAGGTGAAGTTTAATTCTGGAAATTGAAAGATTCCAGGATTTTGTGTGGTCAGTGTTAATCAGAAAGGGAAATGTAATCTGAGTGAGATTTAGAGATCTTTGTGGCCAGTCATGGCACCAAAAATGCAGATGCTAGTTAACATTTGTGACAGAAGAGAAGGAATAACTCCAGGTGGAAGGAATAAATTATAGTAACTAAGGTATAGCAGAAACCGTTCTAGGGAACCATTTTTGGTTATTGAAGAACTAATTATAAAATAGGTTTATTCCTCATTGCTTTTATTATTCTAATCACTTAGGCTCTTCTTAATCTCTGTGTGATAAGTTGTATATCCTTCTATGCTGCTCTTTCATACCTGATCTCCTTTGCTTTCTAAAAATCTGTCTTTCTCTATTTCTCTATGAACAATTTCTGATACTAAATCCACATATGCAGACATCAGACGATGCTAATGTAAGAGTCCCATAGCTCATGAGTCATTAATGTAACAACATGGAAAAAGAGGGCATATTTATTGCTACCTCAATTTTCTGAAAAGCTGCAATGTCACATCATTTGATTCAAATTTCCATTCTTTGTCTACATATTGTCATTAAGTGCACATAAATGCAAATATGAGCCAAGTGCTGGTGGCTCATGCCTGTAATGCAAGCTACTCAGGAGGTTGAGACCAGAGGATTGTGGTTCAAAGCCAGCCTGGTCAGGAAAATCCATGAGACCCTTATCTTCAATTAACCACCAGAAATCCGGAAGTGGTGCTGTAACTCAAGTGGTAGAGCACTGGACTTGAGCTGAAGAGCTGAGGGACAGCACCCAGGATCAGAGTTTAAGTCGCACGATGAACAGAACAGGTGTAAATATGACGTTAAGTTTCCTCAAAAGGAACGACAAAGTCAATAGTAATCTTCCCAAGCAGAGAAAATAATTGCAAAATGACTTTACACTCGCAAAAATGTTTCAAGTTTAAAAGTCGATACTCTTGGAAAGATAAAACATAAGAATATAAGGAAGTCTGGGAAGTTCAGGTTGCATCAAGCCTAGGCAGAACAGTCTTTGCAACATTATCTAAAATTAACCAGCCAAAAGCTGCATTGGAAGAATGACTCAAGTAATTGAATACTAGTTATGAGCAAGATTGCTGAATAAGAGCTTGAGGTTTTTTCATACACACATATAAGCATGCATATATACACAGAGGCACTTATATGTGTAAACACACATACGAAACAACTTTCAGAATGTGTAGAAAAGTTAGAAAATATATCCTGAGTAAGACTAGAACAAGTGATAATTTTTAATATTAGAAATTCCTCAAGTGAACTTTCCCCAAAAAAGGTTGAGAATATTACATAGGTAGGGACCAGAGATAATAAGATAGTCAACTACTTATTATTAAAGTGATCAGTTCCATGGAGGAACGAAACAGAGACCCCTGCAGGTGCACCTGAAAATGTTCATAACCTCTGTCAAATGTTAGAACGTCTTTGAAAATTGTACATAAACAGTTTAAGCACTTAGTCTAGTGGATAAGATTATCAGAGAAGTTCAGAATTGCTAGCCTGTTTCTAGATTAAATAAACCATCACACTATGGCAGGGCAATGTGATACAAGCCTAGAAATTTAGAACTCAGACTAAGACAGGAGATTAGAGAATGGAATTACGTAACGATATCTTCCCTGGAACAGGTAGTATAATTTTCTCTCAATAGAACAAGCCAAACAACAAGAAAGAAATATACAGTTTGAAGTTTGGGCTAATTTTGTCACTATGTTTTGAGAAGTCAAGTTTCCTATTGAAATGCAACTCATATATCATCCTTAGTTGTGTTTTAAATGCTCTCTTAATTTCAGAAAATGCCTAGATGCAAAATGGCTCATGATTCCCAACTAAAAATTTGAGAAAGTAAGCATTATTCTGTTGGATTCCAAAGAAATGATGAAGGATTACAAAAACTTAAGCCTGGAGAAATGGCAAAGCTCATCTAATGTAGGACTTTGTAGACCTGGCTAAATTAGAATTTAAATTTAAAATAAATATTTTTTGTTTGTAATTTCATATTCGATAGGATACTGCAAAATACCTTCAAGTAGAAGGTTTAATTTAGAAATGCACAAATGATTCTGATATTCTATTTGCCTGGAATATTCTTTCAATTGAGGTATAATTAGAACTTAATAGATAATACCAACAGTTCATGTATATCATGATAATGTGAATAATCTAGACAGTTGCCAACAAATGGATGCTATTAATTTATAAATTTAGAAAAAGCAATTTTTTGAGACATTGGTGTAACATGGTGTGAAGAGAGTAATTGTGTTACATCTTTTTTTCTTCTACCTATACATAACACAGGAAGAAATTTCCTTAATTACGGACCTCTGTATACAATTAGAAAAATGCTAGATTTGAGGTTTGTTTTTATTTGGTTTTTGTTGTTTAGTTTGTCCTAGGGCTTGACCTCTGGGTCTGGGCACTGTCCCTGATCCTGTTTTTGCTCAAGGCTACACCTCTTCCACTTGAAATTCAATGCCACTTTTTTTTGGCTTTTCCTGAGCAGTTTACTGGAGATAAGAATCTAAGGAAACTTCTTTCCTGGGTGAGCTTTGAACCATAATCTTCAGATCTTAATATTCAGATATTCAGATCTCCCGAATATCTATGATAGATAAAATGATAATAATTGTGGGGCAAGTGGGCAGCAAAGATGGTGCTGAGAGGGAGTTGAGTAGGCAGAGTCCGATTTGTTTATATTCAGTGCGTAAATAGCTCCTGAAAGCTTAGGTGCACGATAGGGTGTGACTGTTACAGTGACTAGTTGGTTCCTTTTCCTCCCCATGCCACCCGGTCTTTTTTGTTTTTAAAAAGTGCTTGCTGTGTGTTAATAAATGAGTTCCTGCTTGACTTGACTCCCTGCTGTGTCTGATTGTCTCCTGGGTTAAGGGAAGCTGGGGGACAGGCAAGAGGAGCACTTAACTTTCCTCAGACCCCGTCCATCTATCATGGGATGAAGACCCGACATCAGGAGCCCAACTCGGGCAAGAAAGGAAAATATACCGGCTGAGGCTAAGTGGTCTCTCAGGGTAAGTAAAACGCTTAGTATGGGTAATGCTATTTCACAGAAGGAGGAGGAGGCAACATTAAGCCTAGAGGGAGTAAAGCGGGACTTGGGAAGTGAGAAGGTAAAGGAATGGGTCAAATTCGACTGAGAATGCACTGAAACATGCACAGTGGAAGTCAAAACAAGGGTGAAGGTTACCCCTTCTGACTTGGGTGCCCTGACTTTCCTAGGCTTCCACCCTATTCCCCTGATTGGGCTAGAGGTTGTGCCTTAGTAGACCTGTGAGAAGGACCTGCAAGACCCAGACCCATACCGACCTTCCATGGAGGGGCTGAGGGCTGCAGAGGAAACCTACTCAGAGGCCTGCCCTGTAAAGGAAGTCCCACCTGGGAGCCCAGAACCTGGGCCACGGGATTCACTTCCCCAACATATCCAGTCAATCATTCACCAGGAGCTAACAGGCCCTTGGAATGGTATCCATGGGAAGCTAAGGATCTTAAAGAGATATGCAAGGTGGTGGCGGTGAATGTCCTGAACTCTCCTTGGGCCCATACCCAATTAGAGGACATTGCTTATCACCCATGTGTCCCTAAGGACTGGCTGGATGTGGCCAAAGCCGTCTTCACCAGTTCTCAGTTTATTAAATGCTGTGCTTTCTTTAAGGAGCCATGCAGATTGTGGGCGGAGAATAACTGGCAGGTTCAAGCCGCAATACCTATTCCTTATGCAGTTTTAACAGGGATGGGGGAAGGGTACTCCACTGGGGTCCAACAGGCCACAATACCTGTCCTGTGCCATGACCAGGTGAGGCAGGCAGGACTTGCCATGTGGTACAAACTGGATGATGGGCCCACTGAGTCCCCCATAGCAGGAGTGAGACAAAAACCTGGTGAGCCTCTACTTGAGTTTATAGCCATATTCCAACAGAGTATTAATTGCAAGCTGCCGGCAGGGGACCTCCGAAATCAGTTTGTAAAGCTACTGGTCTGGGAAGGGATGAATGCAGACCACATCATGGCCTACGTGGGATTGAGAGAGACTTCCCTGAGCTGATGGGTGGTGGCCTCGCAGGATATGGGAACACAACAGCATCATTCCTAATCACTACCTTTATCCTTACAGGCTCAGACATCTGCAATGACTGAGGCTATTACCCAGGCTCTGGCAGCCCAGGGCCAAGGAACCCCAAGACCACTGGGGAGAGGGACTTGTTTTAAATGTGGGCAGGCAGGAGGGGTACTTTAAGAAGGACTGTTCACAACAATCCCCCACCAACCATCCCGGGGGGCCCAAACCGACCCCTACACCCTGTCCCAGGTGCAGGAAGGGGCTGGGAAGGTGGCTCAGTGGTAGGGTGCTTGCCTTGCATGCATGAGACTCTGGATTCAATTTCTCAGCAACACATAAGCAGAAAAAGCCACAAGTGGCGCTGTAGCTCAAGTGGTAGATCACTCACCTTGAGATGAAGAGCTGAGGGACATCGCCCCGCCCCAGAATTCAAGCTCCAAGACCAACAAGATATATATATATATGAATATTGGTGATGCAGGAGCAGGAATTCCCTATAATCTCCAAGGCCAAGCAATTATAGAAAGAAATCACCAATGTCTTAAGGAGCAATTATAATTATTAAAACAAAAAGGAGGAGTTAGCCCCCGTATACAGTTACAGATAGCTTTTTTACCATTAACATTTTAAATTTTTCAACAGGGGCAACTGAATCCAGATTTCAGAAGTACTGGGGACAACTAAACCCTAAGCCCTAAGTGAAAGTCAGGTGGAAGGACCTCCCTGACAAATCAATTGAGACGACCTGACCCCCTAGTTACTATGGGCAGGGGATTTGGATGTGTTTTTTCCATAGGGGAGACAGCCCCTTTGGGTAGAGCCGGTCAGATCTGGTTGAGTCAGCTAGAGTAGCAGTTGAAGCACATTTCCTTCTCATAGAGATGTGACCCACAGGAACGTCTGCCTAGCTTGACAGCCATGAGCTGTCCAAGCTCCCTACATGCCCCCCGGGGGACCAATCAGTGCCTTTCACCAAACAGTGCCTGTCACAAGTGCCTTACATCAACTCCCCGCTAAGTGATTGTCCCAGAAGGACTCAGGAGGTTGGGGAAGCTGGGGTGTAAAATCCCCCCCACTTGCACAAGAATAAATGAGACCTGCTTAAGCCTATTCTCCCAGTGTGTGTTGCTTGTGGGCATCATTCATGCTTACTCCCTGCAGGACATCTAGCCCTATAAGTGGCGCCCAACTTGGGGCTCAAGTGTTTTTGGCAGATGGATGGTCTAATGCAAGGTAAGTGCCTCCATGGGCAACCTTCCCCCTGCAGCACTAGAGCCTCAATTACGAGCGCTTGTTGCCCTGCTTCAGAGTAGGCGGTTAAAAGTATCACAAAAGGAAGCTAGTTTAATATGGGAAATAGTAAATGAATTGTGTCCCTGGATTGACTCCGGGGCCATTTGGGATCCAGACAGCTGGACCTGCTCTTTCAGGCGGCTCATAAAAAAGAAATCTGAGAAGGTGCTGAGCTACCCCTAAAATTTACCCCATTGTAATAGCCATTCAAGCCTGTCTATCGGGGAGAGAAGAAGGGGAAACTCTGCAGGCATTTAAGGTCTCACTGCAAAAAGAAACAGCATACAGAAAATGGTGAAGCTGCTCAGGCACTCCCATCTTCCAGTAAGAATGCAGATGACCAACAACTGCCACCATCATGTGACCCAGAGGGTCAGCCAGCTATGCTTGTAAAACCCCTCTCCCACACTATGGGTCCCAGGAAACCTGCCCAAGCACTTCTTTTGGTCATTTGGCTGGCCTGGGAACTCCCCTCAGGGAACTTTGTATCCTTGGGCCTTCATATCCAACTTTGCCCAAGAAAGAAAACCCGTTGTTCCCCCTATAATACAACAGTTGTTTGTGGGCCCCACAACTACCATGGCAATGGGAGCCAAGCCTATGGTTGAACCCCAGTTCGTGTTCCCGGTAAACATCCACCAAACCAATGCACCACCTAACCAATGGTACCCCCATGGCCCAAAAGTGCTTGACAAAAATTGGACCACTTTATGGAAGATGGGTTGCACTCCCCATATGCTCAACAGATGCTCGAAACCATTAGCATTGATCTGAGTTGCCCCAACGACTGGAAGAACTTAATGTGCACAGCATCATCTTCAGGGGACTTCCTTTTATGGAAGGCTGCTTTTTATGATGAATGTGAACAACAAAGCACATGAAATGTCATTGCTGGAGGATATGATGCAACCTTGGGGGACCCTGATTGCTTAAAAGGGGAGGGAGCTTGTGGGTCTCCCATTGCACAAGCAGTGGCATCTCCGCAGTACTTTGCCCAAGTACTCCTCTGTGCATTGTGGGTTGACTCCTTGGTCCCTTCGAAAGAAGGGAACAAACAACTAAAAACCCTCATCCAACACCGCAATGAGCCTTTCATTGACTTCATGGCCCATGTTCTAGAAGCAGTAGCCCAGAAGTTATCCCACGCTGGAGCCCGAGAAGCACAAACCAAGACCCTAATCTGGGAAGGGGCCACACAGGAATTCAGAAAAGCCATTGCCCCTGAACGAAATGGGGAGATCACTGATTGCATCCAAGCCACCAAAAATTTGGGGACATCAACTCATGCTAGGACGACCCTTGCACAGGCTTTCACCTCTATGACCGCCAGTGCGCGCGCCCCCAGTGGTGCAATGGGAAATTGACCTTGTTGGGGATGCGGCATAACTGGTCATTTTATTTTTATTTTTTTCATTTTAATTTTTTTATTATGAAAGTACTGTTCAGAGGGGTTACAATTACATGGACAAGATGAGTACATTTCTTATCAAGCATTGTAGCCTCCTCCTTTGTATCTCCATCCCATTCCTTTACATCCTCTCCCCGCCCCTCCCACTCAATCCTCCCCACTACCTCCCCACACCCGCACCAAAGTTGTAAAGTTCATTTTTCACCAAAACGAATTGTACATCTCATTGTTGCAATGGGTCCACCTGTATCACTATTTAAACGATTTGTTTTTCCCATTCCCCTTAACAAATTATACCAACATCAAATACAGTGAAAGCAGGGGTTATATTGTGGGGGAGGGAAATACAAAGCAATAAAGAAATAATCTTCTAAATGTGTTAGAAACAATCACTTGAAAGAAAAAAAAAACACTTGAATACATATCCTAGGGTTCATTTAATTAACATCACCTTATCTGACATTTTCTGCTTGATTCAGACACATATTAGATATTGCAAATAAGGGAAACCATGTTTCTTTGGGCCTGGCTTACTTCACTTAATATAATTTTTTCCAAGCATTTACACTTCCTAACAAATGGGGCAATGTCATTCTTTCTGATATAGGCATAGAATTCCATTTTGTATATATACCATGTTTTGATCCATTCATCTACTGAGGGGAATCTGGGTTGGTTCCATATTTTAGATATAGTAAATAGTGCTGTAGTAAACACAGTCGTGCTGGTAGCTTTAGTGTGGCCTTGTTTGTAAAGACTTGGGTAAATGCCCAAAAGTGAGATTGCTGGGTAATAGGGGAGCTCTATGTGGAGTCTTTGGAGGAACCTCCATACTACTTTCCAAAGTGGTTGAACAAGTTTACACTCCCACCAACAATGAAGTAAGGTTCCTTTCTGTCCACATCCCCTACAACATCTGTTGTTCTTAGAGATCTTGATTTAGCCATTCTAACTGGAGTGAGGTGGTATCTCAATGTTTTGATTTGCATTTCTTTTATGGCTAGGGAGATTTAGAATTTCTTCATGTGTCTATTGGCCATTCTTCTTTCTTCTTCAGAGAAGTTTCTATTTAAGTCTTTAGACCACTTATTTTTTGGGCAGTTGTTTCTTTTTTTTTAAATTTTATTTTATTTTATTTGAGAACATACTCTACAGAGGGGTTACAATTACATGGGCAGGATAATGCATACATTTCTTACCAAACATTGCAGCCTCCTCCTTTGTTTACCCTTCACCTCCCTTCCCAGCCTCCCCCCTCCCCCCACCCAAACCTTCCCCCCTCCCCTCCCACACCGACATTGTAAAGCTCGTTTTTGACATGACATTTTGTACTTCACATTGTTGCAACAGGTCCACCTGAATCCTTAAATGACTAATTTGTCCCCATCTCCTCCACATGTTATACTGACATCAAATATAGTGAAAGCGGGGGTTACACTGTGGGGGAGGGACATACAAAGCAACAAAGAAATAATCTTATAAATGCGTTAGAAACACATGCATGAAAGAAAAAAACATTAAAATACATATTTAAGGGTTCGTTTTCCTAACATCAACTTATCTGACCTTTTCTGCTTGACTCATACATATACTAGATATTGCAAATAAGGAAAACCATGGGACCTATGTTTCTTTGGGCCTGGCTTACTTCACTTAATATAATTTTTTCCAAGCCTTTCCATTTCCTAACAAATGGGGAAATGTCATTCTTTCTGATGGAGGCATAGAATTCCATTGTGTATATATACCACATTTTCTTGATCCATTCATCTACTGATGGCCATCTGGGTTGGTTCCATATCTTAGCTATGGTAAATAATGCTGCAGTAAACATAGTTGTGCTGGTAGCTTTAGTGTGGTCTTGTTTGTAAACATTTGGGTAAATGCCCAAAAGTGGGATTGCTGGGTCATAGGGGAGTTCTATGTGAACTCTTTTGAGGAACCTCCATACTGCTTTCCAAAGTGGTTGAACAAGTTTACATTCCCACCAACAATGAAGTAAGGTTCTTTTCTGTCCACATCCTCTCCAGCATCTGTTGTTAGAGTTCTTGATTTTTGCCATTCTAACTGGTTGGGCAGTTGTTTCTGTGAGGATTTGTTGGGGGATTTAATTTTTTGAGTTCCAAATATAGTTTAGATATGAGACCCTTGTCCGATGTATGTCTAGTGAAGATCTTCTCCCAATCCGTGGGCTTTCTATTGATCTTGCTAGCTATGTCCTTTGCCATGCAGAAGCTCTGCAAATTCGTGCAATCCCATTTGTCCAACCTTTCTTCGATTTGTTGTGTTTCCAGGTCTCTATTAAGAAAATTTCGGCCTGAGCCAAAGAGACCTAGGGTTTCTCCTATTCCATCCTGTAATCTTTTCAGAGTGTCTGCTTTGACTCCTAGGTCTTTGATCCTTTTGCAGTTGATTTTGTTGCAGGGTGATATCTAAGGATCTAGCTTTAGTTTTCTGCAAGTAGTTAACCAATTTTGCCAGCATCATTTACTGAAGAGGCTGTCTTTTTAGCTTCCTTATCGAAGATTAGATGGCTATAACTCTGTGGGTTCATTTCTGGGTTTGCAATTATAGTCCATTGGTCCTCTGGTCTATTCTTGTGCCAGTACCACGCTCTTTTGATTACTATGGCTTTATAGTAGAGTTTGGAATTTGGTATTGATATTCCTCCAGCACTGTTCTTTCCATTGAGGAGCGTTTTTGCTATTCGGGGTCTTTCATTGTTCTATATGAATTTTTGGGTTGCTTCTTCTATTTCCTTGAAGAATGAGGTTGGAATTTTGATGGGTATCACATTGAATTTGCAGATACCCTTGGGAAGTATTGCCATCTTCACGATGTTGATCTTTCCAATCCAGGACCATGGGAGTTTTTTTTTGCCATTTTCTAAGTTCTGTATTGATTTCCTTTTTCAAGGTTTTAAAGTTTTCATCAAAGAGGTCTTTCACTTCTTTGGTGAAGTTAATTCTTAGGTATTTTATTTTTTGGGGCTGTTACGAATGCAGTTGCTTTTCTAATTTCAGCCACACTTTTCTCATTGTTGGCATACAGAAAAGCAATTGATTTTGGGGGGTTAATTTTATACCCTGTTACTTTGCCAAAGTTTTGAATCAGCTTGAAGGATTTGGAAGGGGAGTCCGTGGGATTCTTTAAATAAAAGATCATGTCATCTGAAAAGATGGAGAGTTTTACATCATCTTTCCCTATTTGGATCATTTTTATGCTTTCATCTTGTCTTATTGCTGTAGCTAGGCATTCTAATAGGAGATTGAAGAGAAGTGGAAAGTGTGGAAAACTTGTCTTGTTCCTGAGTTAAGAGGAAATGGCTTTAGTTTTTCACCATTAAGTATAATGCTGGCTGTAGATTTGTCATATACAGCCTTTATTGTATTGAGAAATATTCCGTTGATTCCTGATTTTTCCAAGGCCTTCATCATAAAGGGGTGTTGGATCTTGTCAAATGCTTTTTCTGCACCTATTGAGATAACCATGTGGTTCTTATCCTTGCTCCTGTTGATGTGATGAACAATATTAATTGATTTGAGTATAGTGAACCAGCTTTACATCCCCGAAATGAATCCTGTTTGATCGTGGTGTATGATTTTTTGGATGGATTATTGATGTTGATTGGCCAAAATTTTGTTTTGCATCAATGTTCATCAAAAAATGGGTCTATAGTTCTCTTTCTTTGATGAGTCCCTGTCTGCTTTTGGGATGAGGCTTATGATGGCTTCATAGAAAGTTTTCGGTAATGAACTTTCTCTTTCAATTTCACTGAAGAGTTGGAGGAGTATTGGTGTGAGCTCTGCTTTGAAGGCCTTGTAGAATTCCACTGTAAAACCATTTGCCTGGACTTTTCTTAGATGGGAGGTCTCTTATTGCTGTTTCAATTTAAATGCTTGATATGGGCCTGTTAATATGGTTTAACACATCTTGATTTAGTTTTGACATGTCAATATTTGCTAGGAAAAGGTCCATTTCTGTCAAGTTCTCAAACTTATTAGCATAAAGTTTTGAGAAGTATTCCCTTAAAATGTTCTGAATCTTGGTTGTTTCTGTGGTGATGTTTCCATTCTCATCTCTGAGTTTATTTATTTGGGTGTGTTCTCCTCTTTTTCTCATAAGATTTTCTAAGAGTCTGTCAATTTTAATTTTTTTGAAGAACCAACTCTTTGTTTTGTTGATTCTTTCTACATTTTTTTTTGGATTCTAAATCATTTAATTCTGATTTAATTTCAATTATTTATTTTTGTCCACTGAATTGGGTTTTATCTTGGTGCTCTTTTTCAAGGAGGCTCAGATCAACTAGATTTAACAGTCATCTACTGAATATTTCACCCAGCAGCATAAGAATACACATTTTTCTCAGCAGCACATGTAATATTTTCTAAAATAGACCACATTTTAGGCCACAAAACAAACTTGTCCAAATTCAAAAACATTGAAGTTATACCTTGCATTCTCTCAGACCACAAGGGAATAAAATTAGAACTCAGCACCAAAAGCCACCAAAGAAAGTCCGGTAACACATGGAGGCTGTACAACACACTGTGAATCACGACTGGGTCATGGAATAGATTAGAAAGGAAATTCAAATGTTCATGATATTCAACAAAAATGAGCACACAAATTACCAGCTCCTCTGGGAACTGGTCATTTTAGAAAGGATTGCCCTTCACTCTGGGGTTCACCCAAAAGAAAGCAAACTCCTTCCGTATGTCCTAAATGTAAAAAGGGTTTTTTGGGGGCCTCTGAATGCCACTCTAAGACTCAGCCTTTAAACTAAATATGGGGTAGTCCTCAGCCCCTACCCCAAGAGGACAAAAACTACAACCACCACCTCAAGTGAAATGGACTTTTCCTATCCAAAATGGAAAATCTAGAATGGAACTTAAGGTTAAAGAACAAAATTTAATGGCATCATTGATACGGGTGCTAAATGTACAGTCCTTAGAAAAAAAGAAGTCGAAGGGTTGGGATGGAACCTAATTCCTGGCCCCTGCATACAAGGTGTCGGTGGAAAAACAGATTCCTTCCATGTCCAATGGCCTGTAAGATGGACAGACTGTGATGAGGTCACCGCGGATTTTAAACCTCTTGTTGCCCCTGGCCTTCCATGCAATATTTGGGGAAGAGATGTCCTCACTAATATGGGTATTGTGATAACAGCAGATGATAAGGCTTTTTATGAAGACATCATAACCGATCAAGCCATTAGTCACCCACAGTACCCCAATTCTAATGGCCACTCTTGTAGGGCCAGAGCTATCTCCACTCCAATGGGATACCACCAAACCCATTTGGGTAGAACAGTGGCCTATTTTCCCTGAAAAGGTCCCTCATCTTCACACTCTAGTGGAGGAGCAACCAGAAATGGGACATATAGAACAAAGCATCAGTCCCCACAATTCTCCCATTTTTATTATCCAAAAAAGAGCTCAAGGAAAATGGAGACTTCTCCATGACCTACATTCCATAAGCATTCATATGAAAAAGATGGTAATGCTTCAACCCGGACTTCCACATCTTTCTGCAATACCCAATGATTGGCACATTGCCATTATTGACATCAAGGACTACTTTTTTCCATCCACCTACATCCCAAAGATAAAAGTATTTTGCCTTCTCAGTTTGGGAACCTCACTGTCAGTTACCCAAACATTGATATCAATGGAAAGTTATCCCTCAAGGAATGAAAAATAGCCCTACTATACGTCAGATGTATGTTGCTCATGCTATTAGACCTTTGCTTTCAAAATGCTTTTGTGTCCATTACATGGATGACATTTTAATAGCACATAAAGAGGCTATCACCATTCAAGCCTGTTTAACACAACTCAAGGAAAATAGGCCTCCATATTTCCCCAAAAAAATTCCACTTAAAGCCCCTTACGCCTATCTTGGATACCATTTAATTCAAACAATTACCCCAAATGGGTCTAATATTGTCATTAAGTCCCAATATACTTTAACTGAATTGCAACAATTATGTGGACATTTCAATTGGGTGCGCAATTTTATGCGCCTCCCTACCCAAGAGCTCCAAACTTTATTTCAATTGCTTCAGGGACCCTCTGACACAACTTCCCTTTGTATACTTTCCCCTGAAGCTCAACAAGTTTTACAACAAGTCACGGATCTATTATGGTCAACACCCATGGTGTTTTTAGATACCACCGACGAAATCAAGCTGATTATATTAACTCATAATTGACAAAAAATGGCGGTGCTGACTCAAACTTGTGGTGTGTTACAATGGGTACACCTTGACACTTCCCAATTACCAAAAAATAGCACACCCATTACCATGCTATGCAACTTAGCCTTCAAAGGCCTGGAACAATGCCATCAAACATACGGCTGATTCTCCGACCGTCTTGTCTGGCCCATTCGAAAAACAGTCTTTAATTTCCTGACAGTTGAAGAGGAATTAGCCTTACAAGTCATCCATTACTAGTTTAACATTGATAATCATATGCCCAAGAACCCCTTTTTAAAGTTACACAAGAACTCCCACTTTGACGTAAATGCTGTGCTCCTTCCAAGGGCAACTTATCCCTCAAGCTGTTGTGCTTTTTATCGATATTAGCAAAACTGTTAATGGATTTTACAATGCTAATACTAAAAAATACATGATTCAACAACATTCCCTGTCCATTCAAGCTGCTGAGGTACTGGCCATTTTACTCGCCCTTACATCTTTTCCCAGAGAACCTCTTAATATTTTTTCTGATAGTTTATACGCTGTACAAACTGTTGTCGTTCTTCCTGGAGCTTTATTAACAGATGATGGTCATGATATAAAACGAATAATGTGTAAACTGCAAACTGTACTAGACACCCATGCTCAACCGTGGTACATTCAATACATTAGATTTCATGCTAACCTCCCCATACCCCTAGCAGCTGGTAATGAAGCCATTGATCGTGCTATCACACCAACTGTATTACTCACCAATACGTCCATGGACCAGGCTTGAACGTTGCAATGTCGCTTTCATTTACTACTATCAAACAATTATTTCCTGATTTGACACACCAACAATGCAAGCACATGATTCGGTCCTGCTCCTCCTGTGCACTTCCTTTACCCTTAGGATCACTTCAACCCATGGAAACAAATCCGTGAGGCCTTAGGCCCAATGGCACATGGCAAATGGACATACACCATATCCCCCAGTTCGGCAAACAAAAATACGTCCATGTATGCATAGATTTATTCTCAGGCTTTCTAACAGCTTTAGCCTTAACAGGTGAAACAAGCCGCGCCATTAAGTCACTTCTACATGCCATTACAAATATGGGCGTTCCTTGGACCCTTAAAACAGACAATGGCCCTGCTTACACCTCCAAATATTTTCATGAATTTCGTACCCTTTGGAACATCACACACTAGACAGGTATTCCATATAACCAACAAGGCCAAGCCATTGTTGAACACAGTCATAAAGAAATTAAGACCCTTCTTTTAAAAGAAAAGGGAAAACTGGAGGGGCTAGGGCATCAAGATCCCCAAACACAATTAAATTATTGCCTTACAGTAAAAAAATGTTTTAACATTCACACCCACCACAGGTGCATCCTCCAAGGCCCTGCATTGGGGACTCATGAAAACACCTACTCCAGTCCCTTTGGTTAGATGGAGGGACCCCATCACAAGAAAATGGGAGGGCCCTGCTCCCTTAATGGCACAAGGGAGAGGATTTGCTTGTATCTTTCCAGACATGGTGATAAACCTGCAGCTGGAGTTGTCCTACCAACCGTCACCACCTACCAATGAGATGCGTCGACTACGCTTGAACAGCCCGAGGAGGAGGAGATGCAAACCTCGAGCTAGAGCCCATGCCATCACTTGGGGAGTCCTAAAGGAATTGGTAGAACAAGCCCAGGCTATGGCCCCAGACCCTAACTCAGGGCATGGTACTCTATTCCTCCTAATGTGTGCCATTATTACAGCCAATTCTCAATCTGCTACAGGACCAGGTAAAATAACGTTAATGTCTAGCCCCCAAATCTTGATGATAGTAGGGGAAGATACCACCATCATCCCTCAAATGCTTTCTTCCAATGGCACTGTTGGCCTTCCTTTCTCGGCAGTTGCCCTATGGCACCAAAAAACAAACCTTACTTTCGGATGGAAAGGAGCCATCTCTTTTTGTTTTTCAGACGAGACTGTAAAACAGTTTGATGGCTGTACCATCCCCCTCTCAACAGTAACTCATAGGACAGGATGGTGGAACTACATGGCACCCTAAGCCATTTGTCCCACCTGAAAAAATTGTACTCAGGGTACTGACATACCTTTTCATATGCAGTTATGCCCATGCAGGGACTTTGATAGCTTTGGCAATGTTCCCATTCCTCTTGAGGAATTAGTGATTAGCCTTTGTGCCAGTTCCTGGCAAGGCAGAGTATTTGGGGACCTCACATTGTCCCTCTACCCGGCTATATACAACCATTCTGAAAAAAAATCCCAAACCTCAAAATCTAAAGGAGTTTTAGAACTCGTCAGGGGGACAATTGGGAGACCTAGTACTCCCCATTCCAGTCATTTGTTCATCATATTCCTGCCTGGATTTGTTCCCTTTCCTATTGGCCAATACTTGTCGTTGTAACCACTCTGCATGCAACCAGGTGTCAGGAATGGTAGTGGTTAGAGCCCTGTTCTTTTTTTGTCTAGGAGACAACTTCTCTGCTACTTGCACTCTCAGCAATCACTGGCAACCCAATGACTCATATCACTTTGTAGGTTTGGTATGTGTTCCCGCATTTATTGTTCTGGCTTCTATTGACTCTCAGTTTTATCAGGTTCAATTAGTTCATCCATTACAATCATGTTGGCGATCATCACTACAGTGGCTTCAGCTACCACCACCGCTATATCGCTGTCCCAAAGCGTGTCCACCGTGCAAGAGATAAACCAGCTCATCCCTCAACTGTCATCCATAGAATTACAACATTTGCAAGTTGCCAATCATCTTAACGGAGGCCTCCTTGTGCTCCAGCAAAATAGACTTGCTCCAAAAAGAGATTACGTTTCTTCGATTACAAGGAGGACTATGTAATGCTATGACTACTTCTGTCTGTCAGCTTTCCACTCCAGCGCCCAACGTCACTAAAATTAGTAACTACATCAAAGGCCCTTGGTGCCTTAAGCACTTAAACTTCACCCACCATCTGCTGCATGATGTTACCCGCCTAAACCAAACCACCATACGGCTTATTTGTGCTGCCTCATTTTTAGAAGATGTGCTTAAAAAGTTACAACATTGGGTTTTACCATCCTCTCTGGTCACCTGGGGAGGCCTTGCGCTATTAGGGCTTATTCTCATGGGAATTATTAAATGCTTACACTCCCGGCAAAAATGCCTCCAATGACGGGTCACCATAATGACGTTCCTTTTAAAAGAAAAAGGGGAATTTGTGGGTAGAGTCGGTCAGATCTGGTTGAGTCAGCTAGAGTAGCAGTTGAAGCACACTTCCTGCACTTCCTGCTCATAGAGATGTGACCCACAGGCAAGTCTGCCTAGCTTGACAGCCATGAGCTGTCCATGCTCCCTACATGACCCCAGGGAACCAATCAGTGCCTGTCACCAAGCTGTGCCTGTCACAAGTGCCTTACATCAACTCCCCTTGAAGTGATTGGCAGGGAAGGGAAGGACTCAGGAGGTTGGGAAAGCTGGGGCTACAAAACTCCCCCCCCTTCTCCTGCCTTTCCCCCCCCCCCGCCACCTTCAGGAAGAATAAAGGAGACCTGCTTAAGCCTATTCTCCCAGTGTTTGTTCCTTGTGGGCATCATTCACACTTACCTCCTGCCAGAGATCTAGCCCTACACATCCCATTTGTATCCCTGCCAGGATCCTTAAGTTTTTACCCATTTTCACTATACAGGATGCCCAAGGATAAACAAACCAACAAGGAAAGAAAAGTGGCTATGGTGGCCGAAGCATTTGTTTAGCTAATTATTTTAATGTTACTTGCTCTCATTGTTCTTTTACTAATTGCTTCTATAGCTGCATTACTTGAATCCATATGCTTCCTGTAAACATGTCTAAAACTTGGTATGATTTTGGCCTTTATTTCATTAGCTGCCTCTGCAGCAGCAGCTGCTATGGCACTAATACAGAATGTTAATCATAATAATTTGTCTTTAGATCTTTTTCAACCCCACAGGCAAATACCTGGATTAGAACAAGCCCCACTTCTGGACTTTGAAGTGGCAAAGACTGCTATCCCATCCCTGACAAATGTTAAAGGACTGCTAATGATATTGGTTGGCCTGGTAATGCTTTTGCTTATGGTTTTTCTATGCCTTCTTTGCATTATCCGTGCAGTGCAAATCTCTTATGAGTTTAGTCAGCTAGTTCATAAGTTCAATCTCCAAGTGAATGAATTTGCCCCGAGAGGAACTGCAGCCAGAGACAGATAAGAGGGGGTGTCAGTCTGACCAACCTAAGACAAGCATTCAGCTTCTCTCTGAAGTTCCCAATGATAGGTAAGGCAGACAAGGCAAATCCACACAACCTAAGAAAAGTGGGTTCACTTCTTTAAACAAAGATGGGGTGTTGGGAGCTGACAGTAAAGCTCAAAGGTCATTTTGACCCCTGTGCTCGCTTAAAGGCATATACAAGGAACTGGCTTACTTAAAAGACACCAGGTGCCTGGGATTGCTTTGCTATGTCTGCAGAGTTTGTTTTAAATTTCCTTGTTTTTCTGGACGATAGTAGACTGGCCTGAATGTGGGGACCCACTAGGATGCACCGTGCAGCATGTGTGGAACTCCCAATACCCAAGCTGCTCCCATGTTGTGAAGAGTACAACCTTACGAGATAAGGACTTTTATATATGTCCCAGAAGTAATCGAGCTGCTTCAGATATTTCTACCTGTAGTGGGGCTGATGTTTATTACTGTGCTAGGTGGGGCTGTGAGGTATCTGAGACAGGCTCTGAAATCATGCACAAGGACCCTCCCTATCCTTATCTGGCGAATCTCGCCCCCCAGACTTGCCTTGAACCCCCTGCATGGCCGGTGCTATTCTTACCAATGTAATCCTGTTAAAATAACCTTTACACAGGAGGGAAAAGGATAACTAACTGGGAGGTGGGCATGTCATTAAAACAAAAAAGGGGGAATCTGTGGGACACGTGGGCAGCAAAGATTGTGCTGAGAGAGAGTTGAGGGGGCAGAGCCCGATTTGTTTATGTTTAGGGCATAAACAGCTGATGGAAGCTTAGGTGCATGATAAGGTGTGACCTTTACAGTGATTGGTTGGTTCCTTTTCCTCCCCAGGCCACCCGGTCTTTTTGCTTTTGAAAAGTGCTTGCTGTGTATTAATAAACGAGTTACTTTCACTTGACTCCCC
Organism: Dipodomys spectabilis; assembly: GCF_019054845.1. Taxonomy (NCBI): domain Eukaryota; kingdom Metazoa; phylum Chordata; class Mammalia; order Rodentia; family Heteromyidae; genus Dipodomys; species Dipodomys spectabilis. The sequence continues at coordinate 1,271,929 of NW_024870997.1, forward strand.
GGTAAGTCTGATAGTTTCCTGGGTTAAGGGAGGCTGGGGAATGGGCTAGCTGCACACTTATGTTGCTTCAGACCACGTCCATCTTTCGTGGGATGGATGAAGACCCAACAAATAACATATAATAAAATAAATGTAAAATAAAAAAGTAATATTTGCAAATGTTCTGATCTCAAGAATACCACTGGGGGGAGGGAATGGTGCAGTAATGTTTATTGTACTGTTCTTTGCAAATTTGGGAGGGCATCACAGCAGAAGTGCAGTATTTTTCACAATAGTGATAATGTAGTAATGATGTAAATTTAGGGAATTTTATGGTGTACCTTACAAGTTGGAAACTGTTGGGCTAGGATGACTTTGTGGCATAAAAACTTAGATTGATTGTCATAGAAATACTAGCTTAAGCTGGGCGCCGGTGGCTGATGCCTGTAATCCTAGCTAATGAGGAGGCTGAGATCTGAGGATCACGGTTCAAAGCCAGCCCGGGCAGAAAAGCCTGTGAGAATCTTTTATTTTTTTTTAATTTTTATTTTTTATTGTGAAAATACTGTACTGAGGGATCACAATTACATGGGCAAGATAGTGAGTACATTTCTTATCAAGCATTGTAGCCTCCTCCTTTGTTTACCATTCCCATCCCTTCCCATCAGCTCCCCCACCAAAAACTCTCCCCCCCCAAGTTGTAAAGTTCGTTTTCAACATAACAACTTGTACTTCTCATTGTTGCAACAGGTCCACCTGTATCCTAATTTAAACGACTTGTTTTTCCCCTTGCCTGCCACGCCAACTCCAGTGGAGTCTCCTTAGCATGGGAAACCATCTATCAGACCAAGATAGGGGGTTCAGAGACCTATCCCTGAGTTCTGGGACTTCACCGAAGTCTACCTCAGAGAATGGGGCTTTACAGAAACCTATCTCCAAGTTTTGGGACTTCACCGAAGTCTACCTTGGAGAATAGGGCTTCTAAGAGGTCTACTCCTGGAAAAAGGCTGGCAAGCCCCTGGGAAAGATGAGTTTCTGCCTTTCTTTTCCTCACTGTATAAGAGTGCCTATTAATCTTTTACTGTTTCTGCTGCTCATTGTGCTTACTCATTGTCAACGTTCCCTTATTCAAAGCTCTTTCTTAAGAGTGTTGACGAATCCAATATCTGATGAATGTCTCAAAAATATGACTAACTCACCAGAATTAAGTGCTACCCTGCAACCCCTCTTATGAAGGCTAGTAGACAAGTTATAAGCAAATATAAAAGTATTGGGGCTTTCACAAAGTCACTCCAGCAGAAGGAATTGTAAGAAATTTACAAGAAGCTGTAGGCGCGGCTAGAACAGAAGGAATGTATGGCTATTGCTGAGATAACTACTTAGGAGAAAGAACTTCCTGGTACTCTCATTTACTGAGACTTGCTAGATCTAGGCCTCCGTGACCTTACTATTAAAGAAGGAACAGGAAAAATCTTATGGGATAATTAAGGCCTCTATAGAAATAAGGTAATGGTTAGTTGGTGACAAACGTCGAAACCCATTATATTTCTTAGAGATAAGCCGGAAACAAGTGCCTTTCAGGCGACCAGCTGGTGACCACCTAAGAATGAAGCCCTGCAGCAGCAAGATTGTGTAAACTTTTGCCCTTTCAGGCGACCAGCTGGTGACCATCCAAGAACGAAGCCTTGCAGCAAGATTGTGTAACCTTTTGCCCCTTTCTTATGAAGACTTCTGTTATAAAAGTTTGTTATCCTCTGCATTAAATCCCACTCAGCACTCAGCACTCAGCACTCAGCATCCACTCCTAATGTGTGTTAGTTGTCTGTTTGCCATCTCCCCATCCTATTCCAGGTTCCTCCCCTAGGTATCCTCCGTCGTCCCGACAGAACCCAGTCCGCGGCACTTGCCCTCTAAAAATTATATCGACATCAAATACAGTGAAAGCAGGGGTTATACTGTGGGGGAGGGACATACAATGCAACAAAGAAATAATCTTATAGTTGCATTTGAAACAAATGCATGAAAGAAAAAATAATTTAAAATACATATCTTAGGGTTCATTTTCCTAACATCAACTTCTATGACCTTTTCTGCTTGACTCATACATATATTAGATATTGCAAATAAGGGAAATCATGGAGCCTATGTTTCTTTGGGCTTGGCTTACTTCACTTAATAGAATTTTTTCTAAGTCTTTCCATTTCCTAACAAATTGGGCAATGTCATTCTTTCTGATGGAGGCATAGAATTCCATTGTGTATATATACCACATTTTCTTGATCCATTCATCCACTGAGGGGCATCTGGGTTGGTTCCAGATCTTAGCTATGGTAAATAATGCTGCAGTAAACATAATTATGCTTGTAGCTTTAGTGTGTCTTGTTTGTAAAGATTTGAGTAAATGCCCAAAAGTAGGACTGATGGGTCATAGGGGATCTCAATGTGGAGTCTTTTGAGGAACCTCCATACTACTTTCCAAAGTGGTTGATCAAGTTTACACTCCCACCAACAATGAAGTAAGGATCCCTTCTGTCCACATCCCCTCCAGCATCTGTTGTTATTAGAGTTTTTGATTTTTGCCATTCTAACAGGTGTGAAGTGGTATCTCAATGTTGTTTTGATTTGCAATTCTTTTATGGCTAGGGAAGTTGAGCATTTCTTCATGTGTCTATTGGCCATCCTTCTTTCTTGTTCAGAGAAGTTTCTCTTTAAGTCCTTAGCCCACTTATTTATTGGGCGGTTGTTTCTTTGAGGATTTGTTGTTGGGGATTTAATTTTTTGAGTTCTAAGTGCATTTTAGATATGAGACCCTTGTCGGTTGTATGTCTAGTGAAGATTTCTCCCAATTCATGGGCATTCTATTGATCTTGCTAGCTATGACCTTTGCCATGCAGAAGCTCTGCAACTTCATGCAATCCCATTTGTCCAAGCTTTCTTTGATTTGTTGTGTTTCTGGGTCTCTATTTAGAAAATTTTGGCCTGCTCCAAGGAAGTCTAGGGTTTCTCCTATTCCATCCTGAAAGTAGAAAGTCTCGACAGAAGGTTAGACCATGCAGAAGATCGAATCTCGAGGACTGAAGACACCCTAGACATTATAGAGAAAGAATATTCAACCATCCAATACAAATCCAAGAAAAATGAGAGATCTATCCAACATTGGAAGACACCATCAGAAGGCCTAATCTAAGGATAATGGGTGTAGAGGAGCACCTAGAAACACAAGTTAATGGTATAGGAAATTTGTTTAACAGGATCCTAGCAGAGAACTTCCCAAACATGCAAAAAGATAGGCCTATTCAAATACAAGAAACTTTTAGCACTCCAAATAGAGCAGACCAGAATAGGACATCCCACCATTACATTATCATCCACACTGGATCAATGCAGACCTAGGAAAAGATCCTTTAAGCTGCCAAGGAGAAAGGATTAATCACCTATAAAGGAAAACCAATTAGAATCACCTCAGATTTCTCAGCAGAGACAATCAAAGCAAGAAGAGCCTGGAATGATGTATGCCATGCCCTAAAAACAAACAACTATCAACCAAGAATACTGTACCCAGCTAAACTCTCCTTCATAACTGAAGGCCAAATGAAAACCTTCCATAGCAAAGAAAAATTGAAACAATACGTCTCCACCAAACCAGCCCTACAAAAGTTTCTTAAAGATATCCTACACATAGAAAACCAACAAGACCACAATAAAGGCCAAGAAACTACACCCAAACTGAGAATCCAAGAACCATAGGAAGAACCCAGTTTTTGCAGTCCCCAACAAGGTGGATAACATGGCAGGAATTCCCAAATAACTCTCAGTCCTATCTCTTAACATTAACAGACTTAACTCTCCAATTAAGCGACATAGACTGTCTAGTTGGATTAAAAAACAAGATCCTTCTATCTGCTGCCTTCAAGAGTCACATCTTGCCCGTAAAAACTAAGACATTTTCAATGTTAAAGGCTGGAAAACAATCTACCAAGCAAACGGTCACCATAAACATGTGGGAGTTGCAATCCTAATATCAGATAAAATAGACTTCAAATTAAAATTTGTGAAAAGAGATAAAGAAGGTTGCTTTGGATCTCTGCTTCAGGAGGATATTAAAATTCTAAATATCTAGCCAAATTTATCCAAGAAACACTACTTTCCCTCAAATCCCACATAGATACAAAGACATTAATTGTTGGGGATTTTAACACACCACTCTCCACACTAGATAGATCAACTCGGCAAAATCTCAACAGAGAAACCGCAGATATAAACAAATGCATAGATCAATTAGATTTAACAGACATCTACCAAATATTTTACCCAACAGCATCAGAATACACGTTTTTCTCAGGAGCACATGGAACATTTTCTAAAATAGTACACATTTTAGGCCACAAAGCAAACTTGTACAAATTCAGACAAATTGAAATTATTACTTGCATTCTCTGAGACCACAAGGGAATAAAATTAGAACTCTACACCAAACGCCACCAAAGAAAGTCCGGTATCACATGGAGGCTGAACAACACACTGCTGAATCACGAGTGGGTCATGGAAGAGATTAGAAAGGAAATTCAAATATTCATGCTATTCAACAAAAATGAGCACACAAATTACCAGATCCTCTGGGACATAGGAAAGGCAGTACTCAGAGGCAAGTTTATAGCTCTGAGTTCCTACATCAACAAATTGGAGAGATCTGAAACCAATAATTTAATGAGACATCTGAACCTCCTTGAAAAAGAGCAACAAGATAAACCCCAATCCAGTAGACAGAAAGAAATAATTAAAATTAAATCAGAATTAAATAAATTAGAATCCAAAACAACTACAGAAAGAATCAACAAAACAAAGAGTTGGTTCTTTGAAAAAATTAACAAAATTGACAGATATTAAGCAAATCTTATCAGAAAAAGAAGAGAACACATCCAAATAAATAAACTCAGAGATGAGAATGGAAACATCACCACTGAAACAACCAAGATTCAGAACATTTTAAGGGAATACTTCTCAAAACTTTATGCTAATAAGTGTGAGAACTTAGCAAAAATGGACCTTTTCCTAGCAAATATTGACATGCCAAAACTAAACCAAGATGAGTTAAACCATCTTAACAGGCCCATATCAAGCATTGAAATAGAAACAGCAACAAGAGACAGCTCAGCTAAGAAAAGCCTAGGAGCAGATGGTTTTACAGCGGAATTCTACAAGGCCTTCAATGCAGAGCTCACACCAATACTCCTCCAACTATTCAATGAAATTGGAAGAGAAAGTTCACTACCGAACACATTCTATGAAGCCATCATCCCAAAAACACGCAGGGACTCATCAAAGAAAGAGAACTATGGACAGATTTCTTTGATGAACATTGATGCAAAACTTCTCAACAAAATTTTGGCCAATCGACTTCAACAATTCATCCAAAAAATAATACACCACGATCAAACAGGATTCATTTCAGGGATGCAAAGCTGGTTCAATATACGCAAATCAATTAATATTATTCATCACATCAACAGGAGCAAGGATAAGAACCACATGGTTATCTCAATCGATGCAGAAAAAGCATTTGACAAGATCCAACACCCTTTGATGATGAAAGTTTTTGAAAAATTAGGAATCCATGAAACATTCCTCAATACAATAAAGGCTGTATATGACAAACCTACAGCCAGCATTATACTTAATGGTGAAAAACTAAATCCATTTCCTCTTAACTCATGAACAAGAAAATGATGTCTACTATCTCCACTTCTCTTCAACCTTGTATTAGAATGCCTACCTACAGCAATAAGACAAGATGGAGACATAAAGGGGATCCAAATAGGGAAAGAAGAAATAAAACTCTCCCTCTTGGCAGACGACATGATCTTGTATTTAAAGAATCCCATAGACTCCACTCCCAAATTACTCAAGCTGATTCAAAACTTTGGCAAAGTAACAGGGTATAAAATTAACCCTCAAAAATCAATGGCCTTTCTGTATGCCAACAATGAGAAAAGTGTGGCTGAAATTAGGAAAGCAACTCCATTTGTAATAGCCCCACAAAAAATAAAATACCTAGGAATTAACTTAACCAAAGAAGTGAAGGACCTCTATGATGAAAACTTTAAAAACTTGACAAAGGAAATCAAAACAGAACTTAGAAAATGGGAAAAACTCCCATGCTCCTGGATTGGAAAGATTAACATCGTGAAAATGGCAATACTTCCCAAGTAGATATCTACAAATTTAATGCTATACCTATCAAAATTCCAACCTCATTCTTCAAGGAAATAGAAGAGGCAATCCAAAAATTCGTCTGGAACAATAAAAGACCCCGAATAGCTAAAAGGTTCCTCAACGGAAAGAACACTGCTGGAGGAATATCAATACCAAATTTCAAACTCAACTATGAAGCCATAGTAATCAAAACAGCTTGGTACTGGCACAAGAACAGACCTCAGGACCAATGGAATAGAATTGAAAAACCAGAAATGAACCTATAGACCTATAACCATCTAATCTTTTATAAGGGAGCTAAAAAATAGAATAGAAGAAAGACAGTAAATGGTTCTGGCAAAATTGGTTAACTTGTAGAAAACTAAAGCTATATCCTTATATATCATCCTGCACCAGAATCAACTCCATATGGATCAAAGACCTCGGAGTCAAAGCCTGTGAGACTCTTATCTCCAATTAACAACTAGAAAAACAGAAATGGTGCTGTGGCTCAAGCGGTAGAGCACTTGCCTTGAGCTGAAGAGTGAAAGGATAGTGCTCAAGCCCAGAGTTCAAGCCCCATGACCGACAAAAAGAAAGAAAGAAAGAAAAAAGAAAGAAAGAAAGAAAGAATAGCTTACTCTGATGAACAAATGTTTACTCTTCTGTAATTAATTATTATAGATAGTACATAGTTCACAGGTTTATCTTCTAACAGAATGTGGCTCTTTTTTCTGTTGACTTTTAAATACATAACATCCCATTGGAAACTGTATCTATTGCAGAATTAAATAAAAAGCAAACAGACACTGTTTTAAATGTCTCTGGTATGGCATGTTCAGAATTTTAGAATGAGTATTTAATAGTCATAGGCATATTGAAGAACACTTATATTCTGTTCTCTTAACAATTATTCAGTTTTAAAAGTTAGGAGTTTCCATAGAATTGAACTGTTTACTGTTTTACTATAAGACAATACTAAAATTATGTTGTTTTTTTTCAAAATAATGGCAAGTATATTGTGAAAATATTGTATACTTTGATAACATTCAAGTTGATGACCCTCTGATAGAGAAAGGGATAACAGAATAATATTTACTATACAAATACAGTGAAATTATATTTTATGTAGCTTATTTTTTAATTTAATTTTACAGTCAAGGTGATACATAGAACGGGTTGCAATAATTATAAGGTAGTGAATAGATAACATTTCGAACTTTTTACTCCCTCCCTCACTTTTCTCACAGTTTTCCTTCACCCCAATACCCCTCACAAGATGTAATGTAAATTTCCAACATGTTGTCTTGTGAGTGTTGCTATTGAGTTGGTTTGCCCTTTGTTCTTTGTCTCGAAATTTTGTTGTTCCTCTTCCCTTTCCAAATTAAGATAAATGTATACACAATGACACATGATACTGAAATCAAATACTGCAGGGAACAAACCATTGGGGAAAACCAAAAGAAAAAAAGAAATCACATAGCACATTAAAAAAAAAACCACAAAGTAAAACCTCTGTTTCCATATCTAGGAGGTCATTTTGCTCAACATCATCTTATACATATCCATTGAGCCATTCTGCTCATTTGCTAGGACTATCCTAGATATTTCCTACTTATTACAACTGAGAGAAACTATGGAATCTCTTCCTTTGTGTCTTGTTTATTTTACTTAGTAGGATTTTTCCAAGTCTTTCCATTTGGAATTGGAAGCATAGAACTCCGCTGCATATATACCACATTTTGTCAATTATTCATTTACTGAGTGACATATTGGTTTAAAACATGATTGCATGTAACTATTACTTAGGGTCATTCAAAAATGACAGATGCCATCTCCCCAGATATTCTAAAATCATGATTTCTATGTAAGATAGGATTTCATGGTGGTACAAGGGTTGAGATATCTGGATGAATCTAATGCATATCTTGCACTGAATTAGGCAGAAAGATATCCAGTATCATATAGGATAAAAATGGTAGTGACAAAATATTCCCTTGAGAAAGATATAGAAGGCTGCCAGCAGTGGTAAGTAGTTCAGATAATTTTGAAGCATTTAGAAATGCAAGCTCAAGTATGTCTGTTTAAATAAAAAGTATGTAAGTGGAAGGGCAAAAGAAGGGGAAGAGAAGAAAATAACTGACAGCAGATCATTTTCCTAAGTTAGAGTATAAAAAGACATAACCTTTAACTTCCAAGTTAAAAAGAGAACAATATCATACCTCCCATTCAATTTAAATTATTGAAAATATTTACTTGGCTTTTTCCTACTTTAATGCTCCAAAATAAATGAAGACTTACAAGTAAAGTTATGTGATGTCCATTACTTCACCTTGAACACTAACTTTGTTTTGCCCTCTTTTCTCAATTTGCACTTGGAAAATAGTACCTAAGTTGATGATGTTGTGGCTGATTAGAGTCAGAGTCAGGAGCTTCTACATGTACAATTATCTCAGCATAGTTTAAAGCAGATCCCCCCCCGCCCCAAGATATCCAACTACATTGTCTGAAGCTGTACTTTGAACACACCCTGACACCTGAGCTCATAATTTTAAATTACACTTCAGCATTTCCTTGGCACATTCTACGTTGTGCCGTTGTCTTTTTTGCACATTCCATTTGAGTTCAGAGTTGCTCTATTTCCATTTCATCTGTACAAACTGTTAAGAACATTGTTCAACTACAACTTCTTGTTGCACATGCCCAGTCTATGTATGAAGGTACTTTGTCCATGTTAAACAATAGGGTAGTACTCACTCTCTGAGGAGAAAAGTTCCACAGTACAACACTATGCCCACATTAGAGGATTTAGAATTTAAAGAATTTTGAGACAAACAGTGATATTAGAATTGAAAGGCACCTTAGGGACATTTTCTTGGAGTTCATTAGTTTTCCCAGGAGAAATACAAATATTCACAAAATCTGAAGCTAATTAGAAAGCATCCGAATTAACACTAGATCCTAGATGTTGTGTTAGTACTAGTCACCATTGTATTATGGTTACATCAGAATCCTTCCCTACTTGCAAATGGGTATGAGAAAATGAAAGAAAGGCATTAAAGCAAAATGTCATATCTTTCTAGGCATTTAATCTTACTGGTGAGGGTAATGTCTGAACTCTTCCATTCAATAAAGTTTGAAGTTTATAAGAGAACTTCCTACATATAAGAATTTCTGGCAGTTTGATTGACACGGTTATTTCAGCATGGAGATATCCCTAACAAGAACTAGAGTAAAATAGAATATATGACAGTTATGATGTGTCAATGGCTATTGAAGCATTTTCTTTTTTTATTTGGTCCGGTCGTGGGGCCTGAACTCTGGGTCTGAGCGCTGTCCCTCAGCTCTTCAGCTCAAGGCTAGCGCTCTACCACTTGAGCCACAGCGCCACTTCCGGCTTTTTTCTTTTTGCTTATGTGGTGCTGAGGAATCGAACCCAGGGCCTCAGGCACGCAAGGCAAGTGCTCTATCACTGAGCTACATTCCCAGCCCCTGAAGCATTTTCTATTCTAAAGAAGAATCAATTCCAGGAGTCTTCAGTCACATCAGTAAAGCTGTATGTTCAACCTAATACTTGGTGTTACTTTTCCTACATTTATAATGAATAGGCTGATAAGATATCCAAACATATCTAAAGATATTTCAATAAAATTCCAAACTGATGTGGATACATTGGCCACTCGTTGGAACTGTACGACAAATTAGGCTGGTTTGTGCTGTAATTCAATCTATAAACTCCTGGCTAAAAAAGTCTTCAAAAATATTCACAGAATACCTCTAAGTAAAGTTCATGACAGTTATATCTGTATAATTCTTCTAAGGTCAGGATAAAAGCATTTGTTCCCAACATTTAAAATCAACAGGTTCTGTTGAATTCATGGATCCAGAATTGTATGGATTCACATTCATATCTCAAAATTTTATCAAGATGACTTTCACCAAAACACTTTCCTTATTGAACTTGTCTATGTCCTTTTACTTTTCAAATCGAAATAGCATATTTCCTTCAAGATCTTCCTGCAAATTCTTTCCTTCCTTTAATTCTGTCAATCTCTGTTTACTACGTTTTTGTTTCCTAATGTATCTCTTTCTTCCAGTCTTATCCACACTGGTACTCGCATTGCTCACACTTGTGTCAGAACTTTCCTTTTCCTCTTCCCTCCAATAATGCCCCCAATTTTATTATTCTTTTTTCCTATTCATGATCGTGGATATTTTGATGATGTCTAAACAGACCTGTCTTTGCATCTGTTTAATATAAACTTTAGAACTATCAGATATTTTCCCCCTAAATCCGTTATTTCCACCTGTGTTTCTTATCACTAAGAACATCACTAACACAGTTACCAGCCAAACGTGTGGAAGCTCTTTAGATTTCTTCTTACCCTTCTATTCCCTCCTATTAGATAAGATGAATGATCAAGATTTACTCACTTTTTTATCACTAATATGATTTCTTTTTTTGGAGCTTTTATGACTTTCTTTAATTGTGAAAATACTGTACAGAGGGGTTAGATTTACATGGGCAAGATAATGAGCACATTTCTTATAAAGCATTTTAGATTCCTCCTTTGTTTCCCCTTCCTATCCCTTCCCATCCTCCCCCCACCCCACACCCAATCCTCCCCCCCCACCAAAGTTGTACAGTTCGTTTTTGACATAATGACTTACACAATATGATTTCTCTGTACTGCTTTTTATGCCCCTAACACCAGCCTGTTTTATTTACTCATCACTGTCACTTAGTCCTAAAACGACCATTTTGAATGTACGCATTTCCCCCATAGTCTTTTCATATTGGTCCTCTCTATCCCCAAATTACTTTCTTTGTAAGCACCCAGAGTGAAGATCTCAGACACATATTCTAGTATCATTATTTACTCACTACGTTGATTGTTGGCCTTACATTTCTCATGTGTAAATCAATGTAATCTAACAGAAATAATGAAGAATATATTTGTTGACTTCTAGAGCAAGAATAAAGAAAAGTGAAGAGTCCTTACATTTTCCACTTTACCTTACAAATAAGGAAAGAGTCACATTCAGTTTGTTGGTATAAAGTCACAAATTGTTTCATGTAGAAATAAAAATAAGTTTTACCTCCTGGCTCTAAGGCCTATGTCCTTTCTAGGTAACTACAGATATGAAAGTGGTATTATGTAAATTGTGTCATGTCTTTACAGCTGTATTGCAGAACATACTCAATATATCATTTGAAAACATTGGTTACTGAATAGTATCTATATGAGAATGTTATTTGAACTAATCCCACTAAGTTGAAAATTACACTTTAGTCCATCAAAATGTGGAAATAAACAATTTTATTTATAAGAAAATAGTACCATCAAGAAAAGTGAGTATACATTAGAGAGACTGCAGGAATTAGGGTTTTTACGGTCTCTGCCTGTTTATGTGAATGTATTTATTGATATTGAGACTCTCCTCTTGTTATTCTTATTGTATGTAATCGAACGCTGTTTATTACTATGTATTCAATGTGTAAAGTTTTTTCCTTTTCAATCACACCAATGACATTATCAGGCTACATTGTGGTCATCATCGTATCCATCAAAATTATTATTAACATCATAAGCGCTAACAATTGAAAGTCTGATATGTATCTATGATTTTGCGATTGTCTTTTGATTAATAATTTTAATGTTACCACTGTGCATGCATCCATATTAAAATTTTAAACAAATAAACAAATAAACTAAAGCATATCAGGTAGCTTGACTATGTGCTTATAACAAATTATGGAATAGATTTTTGAAGTATTGCAAATTCCTAACCAGTATGAATTAACTTCCTCTCTCACCATCACCACACACAAGTATTTATGAGTTTGAACAGAATTATTTCAAGTAATATACTGCAAATTTTACTATAATATCATGTGTATATCTGAAATTAGCCGTAATGTAATAAACTCTACATTCTATTGAAATATTAGTTATTTTATTCTAGGAAACGTTCGGAAAAATAGAGTGTATATCTTTGAAGGAAAAGGTAAAAAATACTAGTATAAAAATTTTAGAGGGAGTCTGTCTTCAGAAATATGTATATATATATATATATATATATATATATATGTATATATATATATACACGTATATACATATTTATTGTATGTAGAAAGACATAAATTTTTAGAGATTATTTTTCATCAGAAATATATACATATACCTAAATTTATGTGTAGAACGATGTACATTATAGTGAAACAAAAATTTTAAAACATAATTAAAATTTAAAAAATACATCAAACCAAGTGCCATTGACTCACGCCTATAATTCGAGCTATTCTGGGTAATGAGATCTTAGAATTGTGTTCAAAACTATCCCAGTCAAAAAAGTACTTGTTAGATTCTTATCTCCAATTGACCACTAAAAACAGGAATTAGCTCTATGCCTCAAGTTGTAGAGTGCTGCCTTTGAGCATAAAAAGGCTTAGGGACAATGCCCAAGTCTTGCAAACAGCAACGAGAACAACAAGAACAAGAACAACAACAACAACATATATCACATTAATTTCATAAAAACATCTTTTAACTGCTATGAACATTTCTTAGAAAGCTTCTTTAGCCTACATGGGGGGGGGGCTGGATGGGGGGGACAGGGGTTTGTATGGAAAGGGATGGGAAGGGGAAACAAAGGAGGCGGCAACAGTGCTTGATAAGAAATGTACTCATTATCTTGCCCATGTAATTTTAACCCCTCTGTACGGTATTTTCACAATAAAAAAAAGAAACATGAATATATGCCCCTGGAAAATGTTAAGTAACAATTATAGAATAAAGTTCGTTTTCGACATAACGACTTGTACATCTCATTGTTGCAATGGGTCCACCTGTATCCCTATTTAATTGTAACCACTCTGTACAGTACTTTCACAAAAATAAAATCTTCTATTTAAAAAATAGTATAGAATATTTACCTCTATGTTAAAGACATGTCTATTTAGGTTGCTTAAGATATTTAAGTAGTGTTTAGGAATTAATAATAATGATAATATATTGGGTCTTGTCATTTACTCTATTTTATGATAGTAATAAAATGATATTTGCAATGATTATATAAAATTTCTCTTGTTTGTTATTTGAATTATAATAAGAGATAAACATTTTTAAATATTTCCATAGGAAAGGATCATTTTAATGGTATCAATTCTTTTGTAATTTCAAAACAATTAAGAAAATTATTCCAAGGCTGGTTTGCTCTAAGTCTATATTTGTTTTCTTGTTCGAGTTTTCATATGTTAGTAGAAATTAAAATTCCAAAAATTCGATGGATCTTGGCATTCAGGAACATCTTCATAGATACTAATATTGGAGTTCCTTAAGCAGAATTGTTTTATTTCATTTGTTATTTTCACAAATAAATCAAGATGATTGTGTATTTTGTTTCTTTTCACTGCTATTGGCTCTTATCTTGAGAATACTTTTTTCTAGCAAAGAAGAGGAAAGCAATTGGATTGAGCAAGTAACATGGCTTTCATAAAATGTTCATGCATAGATTTGGGTCTTCTGTCATTTGCTAAAAGTTTCTTCCAGAAAATGTTATCAATTACTTATAAGTGATGCATGATTACTAGATATTCCAGTTATCACATACACTTTTTGATTGAGTTATCTCTGTATAAACTCAAAAAAAAAACCAAAATAAACAAAATAAACAGAATCACATCTTTGTTTTAAAAACTGTACTTTACAAAGAATTTTTAGCCAACAATGAAACCATCTTTTTAGGTATTCTGCAATTTGTGTGAATTATTTTTAACTATATATATATATAGCTGACATGAAATTCACATGTAATTTATTTATCTCCTTTTATTGTATACATTTTAGTGCTTTGGAAGTGAAGGGTACAATCAGACGTTTTCCAAGCCTAATTTTCACAAACTTGCATTTCTTCAAGTAGAAATGCTGTAAATTTTATTGAACCCTAAGATATGTATTTAAATGTTTTTTTTCATGCATTTGTTTCTAACGCATTTATAAGATTATTTCTTTGTTGCTTTGTATGTCCCTCCCCCACAGTATAACCCCTGCTTTCACTGTATTTGATGTCGGTATAATTTGTGGAGGGGAAGGGGAAAAATGAGTCGTTTAAATAAGGATACAGGTGGACCCATTGCAGCAATAGAAGTACAAGTTGTCAGGTCGAAAACGAACTTTACAACTTTGGTGGGGGGAGGGGAGGGCTGGGAAAGGATGTGAAGGGTAAAAAAAGGAGGAGGCTACAATGTTTGATAGGAAATGTACTCATTATCATGTAATTGTAACCCCTCTGTGCAGTATATTCACAATAATAAAAATAAAAGAAATTAAAATAAATTAAAAAAATGCTGTAAATTTTAGAACAGACATTAAAATAGATACAAAATTAAGTTACAGGAATTTGTCCTCCATATATCCTTTATAGTGTGTCTTTTCAAAACTTGTTTGGGGATTATTTCCAGATTCTCACACATACTATTCAAGTGCACTGTCAATGAACTACATTCCCTGTCCAAATAAGTTTTTTATTTCTCTTTACTAATACATAGAAGTGTAATGGCTGGATCATATACAATTCTCTTTGACCTTTAGAAGACTTGAAAACTTGCTTGCAAAATTGATTGCAGTATTATACAAATCATTCTGCTATCTAGAGTATATCAATTTCTCCACAAATGCATTACTATATTTTCTGTCATCTTTTTATATTATGGTCATAGAAATGAGTTTTATTTTTATTTTTTCTTAGTTACTAAAGAGGAGCTTAATTCATTTGCTCTTCTTATTGACCATTAATTTGCATATATTCTTTAAAGAAATAACCTGTTCAGGAAAAAAAATTATATGTAATTAGAAGATATAAAAGTACTTAAGACTCAGGATCATTGTCGAATTAACACTGTAGCATTAACAAATATGTGCCCTCTATCTGTTGGATAGGTTTTCACTTCTTTCATAGAATTATGAAAGGTCATCAGTTGATATTAACCCGTTTATTCTTGCTTTTCTTTAGCCACTAATATTTTCCATGTCAAATGTTTAGAATCCTTTACTGATCCAATGTCATGAATTTTTACATTTACATATTATCGGTTTTTATATCTCACATTTAGTTTGATAATCATTTTTTATTTCAAATTTTTGTATAAGGTTTAAGGTAGTAGTCCAAGATCATTCTTTAAATCTAGAGAAGCAATAGTGCCAATACACCTATTTAAAATTCTATTTTTATTTGATAACGTTCATGGCATCCTTTTAAAAATCTTTTGACCATAAAACTAAGAATTTATTTTTGATAAATCTGTTACATTCTTCTGTGTGTCTGTTCTTATAGTAGAGCTATTTTGTCCTAACTACTAAACATGGTAATAAGATTCAAATCTAGTATGAGAGCTCAAGCTACACCATTTTACAAGATTGTTCTGAATGATCTGTATTCCTTGAACTTACATGCGAGTTTATTGAGCAGGTGGACAAATATCCAATAACACAGTTATCTAGATGTTTGCTAGTCACTCATATTTTTCACCTTGGGAAAACACAAGGCCCCAGATATTATATAGAGAAAAATGTCTTTAGAGAATGCTTGAAGCCACTAAAATTAATTTAGGAATGAGTTAAAATTTAGATAACATTACAGCATAATAAAGCTGAATGATAATGACTTGAGAGCTGTACTACAGAGAGTGAGAGGGGACAGAATGATGGACCATATAGGAGCTGTATGCCATTAGTATTTTGTTTCAAAAGACAGAAAGACTACAGAGAAGAGAAGCAGGAAAATAATCAACGTGTCCTGAAACAAGTTTCTTTTTAATCCACCTAATAGTGTGGGCTGAGAGTCAGAGAAGATTGGAAAAATAAAATAGAAAATAAAGCATTCTGTAGACCTCTTACAATGTAAAGAAATTGTAATAGGAATATGATAATTATTTTCCAAAGAATTAGATTTAGAATATGATATCCAGGTGCATGCTCCATATCTCGCTATCGATGGCTATATCTCTAATCATTTCACTATGGATATTTTTAGAATAAGGTCTCATAGTTTCCCAGGCTCTCCGGAATTACAAACCTATTTGCAGTTCCTCCTATAGCTAGAAAATAAAGCCACAAATCATCATGCCCAGCTCAAACTTTTTTAAATTCAAGTACAAGAAATTAAATTTTCAAAAAGTGACCAGGTAATGAAGCCTTTCTTAATAAAGTATGTGCTTCTTGAAATTACAGTTAGTATTTGTTACCTGTTGTTAAGGTATATACTTATTTAGGTGGGGATTTCAACTTGGTGTATTGTTCTTGCTAGGCTGGCATCATATCAGTTGTTAATTTTAGGATAGGGGTTCCCTTTCCACAAGAACATGCACCTGATCTGTCCTTTTAGCCTTCCCATCATCAAAGGCATCAGAGTTGCACTATCTACCATGGCTGGCCTTGATCTTGCAGTCCTTCCAATTTTAGTCTCCAATGGTGCAGGATGGTGGAAATGCTCCAATGCACTCAGCTATAGATCAAGGAAGTCCACTAAAATGTGGCCTGGGTTCTGTTCTCAAGCCTCCTAAGTAGTTAAGAGTACAGTTGGGAGCCCTGCTGCCAAGCAGTAAATATTTTTAAGCAATTAGACCTATATGACTTAGACTTGTGATTACCTCAGGAAAAGTAAAAAACAGCAGTGAAGCATAGAGGACAGGCAGCATTTTAACTAGCTATTCAGAGACTGAATCAGCTTAGCTACCTATTCAGGAGGCTGAGAACTGAAGGCCACTGTTCAAAGCCAGTCCAATCATGACAATACATGTGATTATCTCCAAAGAACCATAAGTGGAGTAGTGGCTCAAGTGTTAGACCACTATCATTGACCACAGAAGCTTTGGGATAGTGTCTAGGCACTATCAAGCCTCAGCAATGAGTAATGCATGCATGAGAAATGCACATGCGTGTGTGTGTACACGCACATGTGTGCACGCACACATACACACACAAATGAGTATTTCAATGCAGAGTTCTTTATTTTTTTACCTTGCTGTACTTTATTTCCCTGTATCAGTCCACCAATTAACAAATCAGCTAAGCACCTATTTACATAAAACTCATCATGTTTCTCTAAAGTCTACTCTCTTTTTGGAAGCCTGCTTTTATTTGACATAAAAGTAAATTATTCAGGAGGTCAAGTAATCTCCCTCAACTCTGTAGTGTTAGCTGATTTTTTAGGCTCTCCCTAGCAATATGATTCTGTGAAATCCTGCATCAAGCAGCGTATTTCATTCACGAGAAGGGAAGCCTCTGTCAAACAATTAGTAATAGATTTTTCTCCTCCTGGCAAGCATCTGAGTTTTATTATATTGGTATAATTCATGATAAGTCTGTGAATGCCAAAGACTGCTGTGAAAATAAAAAGACCCTTCTCAGTGATTAGCATTTGTATACCATTCATAGATATGAAGATGTTTAAATATTACTGAAATTGCTTTGGAATAAATAAAGTTCACCTTGACTATCTTGAGAAAGAAGAATTGGTTTCTCAGCACTTTAGGTAAGAACTTGAGTGAAAGAAACCAAAGGAAAAGTGAGGAACGACTGAATATATATATATTCAAATGAAACAAACCAACCCAAGAAAACACAAATTAATTCAGTACTCAAGAACCTGCAGGAAATGCAAAGATTTATTTAAAAAATCAGCTATGATAAACTTATGAAAAACCTGACTATATGGGAGTCTACCGTTGTGAGGATAGTGGTTAAAGCCCAGACTGGACACAAAGACCTGTACACAATGCCAGACACCTGTTATTCTAAATTCCAGGAAGAATAATATCAAGTGGACTGAGCCCATGATCATACACAAATAGGAAGCCAGATTCTATCTGAAAATTATTCTGGATAATTTAGGGCTGGGGACATGACAAACTGGTAAGAACACCCATTTAGGAGACACAAGACACTAAATTCAAACTCTAATATTATGGATGTTAAAGAAAAAAGCCATGACTTCAAAGAATTGGAATAATTGTAAGATTTGAGTATATGTGTGGAGAAAAATCCATTAGAGAGATAGAGTGAACCCATGTTGCAATGCTTTCTACTTAAGTGATAATGTTATGTGGTACTCCAGACATAACAGAGTTACCTTGCAAAGGTAACTGAGCATGGATGTGCATTTGGGTGATGAAAATACTCTATTTACACAGGTATTAATTAAATAGATTTTTTCGGTAGATTGTAGTTTTTGAAATAAGAGGCTGGGTGATATCCCTGAGCATTTTCTCCACATGTGACCACTTCATTTATTTTTAATTAATTAATTACTTAATTAGTTTCATCCTAATACTAGAGGTTGAAGTCAGGGCCTGGCTCTGTCCCAGAATTTGTTATTTTTTGTTTTGGTTTTCTCAAGGCTAGCATTTCACTGCTTGTACCATAGCTCCATTTCTAGCTTTTGCTTGTTACTTTCAAACCAAAATCTCATGGACTTTTTTTTCTTGGTCTGGTTTCAAACCACAATTCTCAGATTTCTTCCTTCTGATTAGTTAGGATTAAAGCCATGATCCACCAGTGTGGCTTCTAATTTTTCTTCTATACTTATTTAATGCACATATTTAGATAATAATGTAAAACTAAGAGTATAGAAGAGAGATGTACAGTCATGATATTGTCCTGTCTCAAATTCAAGTTAGTAATATAAATTTCTTCCTAAGACCATACAAAAAACTACCATAATATAGTCTAAGAGAACTCACTATTGAACAGATGAGCTTTAAGAGCTTTCTAATAGATCCATTATTTATTGTTACTCAACATTAGGAAAAATGTATAATGCAGTAAGTAAAATAGAAGTCCTTTGGAAGACTACTTAAATTCCTTGTTTTTTTAAAGACACTTGTTTTCATCTAAAAAAAATAGGCCTGTCTATTGTCTTCATATGATTTTGATGATTGAAGATGCTTAATGAAAAGTCAAAATGTATTAGTAGTCCTTTGTTATCAATTCTGACCTTTTCTTTTTTGGAGAATATAATGATCAAAACAAGAGTTCAGAATCAGCAAGCAAGAGTTCAGAATCATGCTTCCAGTGCAAGTGGGTCACCAGTAAGTACTCCTCAATACCAGTTTCCACAAAGTTTTCTCACAGATACAATCGGCCTGCCTTTTCTAGCTGCTTTCCTAGCCTATATCTATTCCTTCATTGTACAGGAAAAGTGTGATTCAACTGATTTCAGATAGATCCAATACTAGTACTATCAAGGATTTAGATTCTTATGTAGGCTATTAAAAAGGTATTTACTAATTTCAACTAAATACATAAATTCTATTTTCATCTTTTTTAAAACAAATTTCTGCTTGTTCTATAAATTGATCAGAAGCATGGATTTTGTGGATAGCTCATCTCTCTCTTTCATGGCTCTCATAGATAATATGAGTGCTCCATAATTATCCTTATTTATATTGTTTTATATTTTGGATTGCGTCATTTCACTTTCTGCACTGCCATTTCCCAAATCATTTATATAGGAGGCATTATTTCACATTTTCTCATTCCTAGAATAAGTTGCACATGAAGACACCACTGGTCCTCATTTTCAGTCTGTACCTTGAATATGGAGGAACATCTTTCCTCTGCTCTCCATTTATTCCCTAATCTCCAGTTAGAATAATTTCAAATAGTAAAAATGGAAAAAGAAAATAAATCATGGTGGAAAAACATACGCAGAAAATTCACCAGATATTTCTGACCAGTTCAACCAACATGGACACCTAATTTCCACTGGCACTCAAAGTATCTGGTTAGGCAATTCTGATGAAGATGAGGAACAAGATGACAAAGTGAGGAATGTCAACAATTGCAAGAAAAAAAATGGAGAAAGATCCAAGCAAATTTCTTCCTTGGGCTGCTCAAAATAACCAGCTTACTACAGTGCAGAGAATACTTTCCAAAAAGGCCACTCATGTGAATGCTAGGGATAACTATGAGTATACCCCTCTTCATCGGGAAGTCTACAGTGGACACTTAAACATTGTCCGTGAGTTGGTGGCTCAAGGGGCACATGCAATAACTGCAGATGGCTGGACACCCTTGCACAGTCCATATATGTGTAATAATACCAGAGTGGCTTCTTTCTTCTTCATGATGCAGATACAAATGCCCAAACTAAAGGGTTCTAAACCCCCTTGCATCTTGCTGCTGGAAATTGAGATAGCAAAAATACACTGGAACTGTTGAACCAATATGTCAAACCAGGTCTGAAGAACCACTTGGAAGAAACTGCATTAGATATTACCAAAAGGATAAGTATGTATCACTACCTCTTTGAAGTTGTGGAAGGCTGTACAAATTGTTCTCTTAAATCCTAATGATTCGGTAAATTTTCTTAAATTTCAAAAATGTCATTAATTCCTTTGTGTCAACCCAACATATTTTCACAATCCAAATAACAACAATATCTTATAGTAACAATTCACGGATTCTGTGGTGTTCTTCCAAGTGAATTGCCTGCTTTTGATGTCAAAATGTATTCAAGAGTTTTTGTGTACATCTATAATTATTTATGCAGAGTTTGTGATTTCGTTAATCAGAAATAATTTTCACTTATCTGTTGAAATGAGTAGTATAGAAACTCAAGATATCTCCGGTGTTTGTCTGAAAAAGTATATTTTAAAATATTCTATATTCTATGTTTGTATAGTGTCCATAATCTATTTTATTCTCTCCTAGATATAATACATTGAATTCTACATGGTTTTATAACATATAAGTTCATTAATGTGTCCTTTCAGATTGCATTCCATATAGAAACAGTTTAAGATTCCTTTTTTTCCCCTAGGTCCTTAAAGTATTATATTTCTTTGGGATAAAACGACAATGTTATCTAATTTCAAAAGTTGTGTAAAGGTTATGCTATGTAAAGGCCTTTCTAAGGTGAAAATTTAATACATTGATGTCAAAGTAACTTTTAATTATATGAATTATGTGTATTGTTACACTTGTAATTTTGTAATCAACTTTTTAATAGCTGTTTTTCATTTCTTGCATCTGAAGAATGAAAAATTTTGATTACTTCACAAATTTTCATATCACCCTTGTACAAGTGCCATGTTATTCTCTGTATTGTTGTAATTTTGGTATACAACCTGCTGAAGAATGTAGTACCTTATAAATTTAAGTAGTTAATGATGAAATATTTATACAGGCTTATATGCTTAGGAGCCTATTTGTAACAAGGAAACCTTCTTGTTCCTAAAAATGCTATTAATCTTATTTCCCTAAAATTCTGTGAATAGTTGAAAAAATATGTTGTTCAGTTGATTGCTCACATTTGCAATCCTTTTGTCAATGACTATTTTAAGTCTTTTTCATTTAGAATTTGATCATACCTTCAAGTATTTATAGCTTAGTCCAAAGGAGACGGCTTTTTCAAGTAATTATTTATCCAACTGTGTTAGCTCTGTGAAGCCAATGGATTCAAAGTAAGCCTTGTTTAAGAGCTACTTCTAAACATATGCAGTTGAAATTTTCCCAAATGAGGTCTTATTGGCACAAATGTCTACCTCACCCTTTACCCTTCTTCCATGTAGGAACAGACCAACCAGAATATCTTACTCTGACAGCATAGATTGTATTACTGGAACAAAACTAATCTTAGTTACAAGGGATCATAGATAGATGAACAGTTCAGCCAGAACTGTTCATACTAGAAGGCATTTTATCAAAATACGATTGTTTATGATACCTACCATTTCAAAAGTAGCTAAAGCCAAGAAAGTGAAAAATTGTTCACATGCATGATTACCTAATGTCTTGGTCTCTCTACCTTCCAACCAGGCAGGAACTTACTCTACTGCCATTTTATCACCAAATATTTTCTTAATTACAAGAGAAGTCCATATATATCTCTTCATTATTAGGCCTTAAATTGGTAATGTTTTTTATTATTTTTATTTTTATTATTATTTTTATTGTGAACATAATGTACAGAGGGGTTACAATTACATGGGCAAGATAATGAGGACATTTCTTATCAAGAATTGCAGCCTCCTCCTTTGTTTACCCTTCGCATCCCTTCCCAGCCTCCCCCGACCTCACCCAACCCTCCCCCCACCAACGTTGTAAAGTTCGTTTTCGACATGACAACTTCTACTTCTCATTGTTGCAACGGGTCCACCACTATCCTTAAACGACTTGTTTTTTCCCTTCTCCTCTACAAATTATACCGACATCAAATATAGTGAAAGCAGGGGATATAATGTGGGGGAGGGACATACAAAGCAACAAACAGATAATCTTATAAGTGCGTTAGAAACAAATGCATGAAAGAAAAAAAAAACATTTAAATACATATCTAAGGGTTCATTTTCCTAACATCACATTATCTGACCTTTTCTTCTTGACTCATACATATACTAGATATTGCAAATAAGAGAAACCATGGGACCTATGTTTCTTTGGGCTTGGCTTGCTTCACTTAATATAATTTTTTCCAAGCCTTTCCATTTCCTAACAAATGGGGCAATGTCATTCTTCCTGATGGAAGCATAGAATTCCATTGTGTATATATACCACATTTTCTTGATCCATTCATCTACTGAGGGGCATCTGGGTTGGTTCCAGATCTTAGCTATGGTAAATAATGCTGCAGTAAACATAATTATGCTGGTAGCTATAGTGTGGTCTTGTTTGTAAATATTGGGTAAATGCCCAAAAGTGGGATTGCTGGGTCATAGGGGAGCTCTATGTGAAGTTTTTTGAGAACCTCCATACTGCTTTCCAAAGTGGTTGAACAAGTTTACACTCCCACCAACAATGCAGTAAGGTTCCCTTCTGTCCACATCCCCTCCAGCATCTGTTGTTATTAGAGTTCTTCATTTTGCCATTCTAACTGGGGTGAGGTGGTATCTTAATGTTGTTTTGATTTGCATTATCACCCTGCATCAGAATCAACTCCAAATGGATCAAAGACCTCGGAGTCAAAGCAGACACTCTGACAACATTACAGGATGGAATGTGAGAAACCCTAGGTCTCCTTGGTTCAGGCCGAAATTTTCTGAATAGAGACCCAGAAACACAACAAACCAAAGAAAGGTTGGACAAATGGGATTGCATAAAGTTGCAGAGCTTCTGCATGGCAAAGGACATAGCTAGCACGATCAATAGAAAGCACACGGATTGGGAGAAGATCTTCATTAGCCATACAATGGACAAGGGTCTCATATCTAAAATATACTTGGAACTCAAAAAATTAAATCCCCAACAACAAATACTCAAAGAAACAACTGCCCAATAAATAAATGGACTAAAGACCTAAAGAGAAACTTCTCTGAAGAAGAAAGAAGGATGGCCAATAGACACATGAAGAAAAACTCAACCTCCCTAAATTGGTAATGTTTTAAAAAGTGTTTTCTCTTGACTCCAGGCTGTAAATCTACGAATGGAAAACTTTAGGTTTAACTCTACCAAACACTGAGGTAGAGATAATGGAATAATACTTTAAAACAGAGTTGCCTTTGATACCCTAACCACAACAGCACAATGCAAAACATGAACCTTTTCATTATATTATATGTAGTCATGTATTTTACATTTATATGTGATCATTTTATATTTCACACTATGAAACTTACTAGAATTAATTGATATTTATTCCAGTAAATAGAATTAGAATATAAATAATTAGGTTTAGAATATATATCAGAATATAAAATGTATCAACACAATATTTTAGGTACAAACTTGTGATACCGTCTAAGTGAACATGGCCTTCTGAATTCACATGGCAAAAAATGAGTGTTGTTTTCCTCTAATCTATATGGAATTTTATTCTGCTGTTCTGTTTATTGTTTTAACTCGCTGGTCCCTAACTGTTTTTCTCCATATTTCTGAAGCATTCCTACTGATTATGCCCAAATTTTGCTGATATGATGCCTAAAAATACTTCTCTTATGTATCACCCATGGGTCCTAGGATCTCAGGTCCCAGTTACCTGTATCATCAGATAACAGGGGCAAGACTTCTCACCTAGGCCCATGCAACATGCCAACAGAAAGTAATTGAAGAGCTATCTGGTCGTTAATTGGACATAATCAACTCCCAGGCTTTCCTGCATGGTCTGGCTTGTATGTCCTGCTCAGCTTTCTCTCTCAAAGCTGGAGCTCTACCGTCTGGGCCACTGCTCCACTTCGGGTTCACTGGTGGTTTATTGTAGATAAGAGTCTCACCGAGTTTCCTGCTCAGCTGGCTTTGAATGGCGATCTCCTGAGGAGGCTTTAAGTGGCTTTTCTCAGGGATTCACACAGGAGCCCTTTCACACCAATCCTTAGTCTAAATCTCGAGAGGTACTAGAGAAAAACAGAAACAGAAAGATGCTTCTAGTGTGTTCTAGATACTTAAAGTTGGAGACACAAAACACTCATAATTATTAGATCATTTTATAGGCAAAAGGAGCAATGCAGACAGTATGAGGATCACTCCAGATTTCAGTCCTCTCATCCTGAGACAGTAAATTCACTGCAGCTCAATGCTAAGTGACAGAACTGGCATATCCTGTGGACATTTGCTCCAAAATACTGTGACACTCATTTCTCACGTTTGGCCTCAAACCTGTGACCAGAGAAGAAGATGAAGAGAGAAAGCAATTATAATAAACATTGAGTAGTTTACTTATAAATTCAAACCATTGGAATGACCCTGCTAAGAAGTCAGATTGTCCAGATTAAAAAAATGAAGAAGAAAGGAAAGGTGTCAGTGGCTGCTGATTGTAATCCCACCTCCTTAGGAGGCTGAGATTAAGAGAATCTTAGCTTGAATCCAGCCAGTGTAGGAAAGTCTATGACACTGTTACTTCTAAGAGATCACAAAAAAACCAGAATTGAGGCTATGACTCAAGCTTCATGTACTACCCTTGGGCAAAAGGAGCTCAGGGACAATGCCTAGGCTCATAGTTCAAACTCAGGACCTGCCCCTTCAAAAAGAGCCTGTACTTCCATGTCATTGTCCATGTATGGATGTATTCCTATAGGTGAAGCTCCAGAATAGCTATGATGAATGGCACCAAGCTAGGAAATTTGTATTCAATACAATAATTTCATAACACATAGACGACTTCTTTCAAGACAGTGCATGTTCCAGGGAACCCCTCACTGTTCCCAATGTAACCTGAGGTTTCTCTGCATCCCAGGCCTGCTGGAAGAAGTCTCTCACATTGTGTGGACAGGCAGACAAAAGGCCTCACTCCTGTACAGCTGGGTAACAAACAATTCCACCTGAGCCAGTTAGTGAGGATGAGTGTGGGCGTGCTCTGAAGGTCAGGAGAAAAGCGTCTCTTTGTACCCCAAGCTATCTCTCTCCCCAGTGCTCTGTTTTAAAAGGAAGCTTTCATTTGTGCCACTGTCCATGGCAGATAAAGTTATGTGCACTCATCCTGCCTTTGTGAGACTATGTTTTTGTGTTCAGATAAAGCGCTCAATATAATTCAGGAGTACTTCTGGCAGACAACTAGGGCACTGAATCTAATGAAATGTTTCATTGCCAGCAATGATGGGCCTATGATGCCTCTCCTAGGTTTGGGAAATCTAAGCACATGTTGGATATCACAAAGCTTCCTGTCATCTAGGGCTGGTGAAGCTCATCAGGTTTTGAAACCTTTGACCTCTCCTTGTTGGGCACTGGGTGGCTAGGTTTTGATCACAAGGCCTATGTGCTGAGCAGGAGCACAGTGCAGAAGCCCAGTGCTTTACCATTTTGTGTAACAACATCACTTCTGGTCTGTGAGTGTGTATGTTTGTGTGTGGGGGGGTGGGGGGGTATGGGTGTGTGTGCACGCACACACATACATGAGTCCTGGAGCTTGAACTCAGGACCTGAGCACTGTACCTAGTTTCTCTTGTAGCCTTCTCCCACTGGAGCCACAGAGCCACTTCAGGGTTTTTCCAAATGATATGGTCCTGAGAAATCAAGCCCAGGGTTTCATAGATGCAAAGCACTCTATCCCTAATGCACTTTCCCAGGCCTCTACCTCAGGTTTGTGAGTGTTTTCTGTCTTTTGTTGTTGTTTTTGTTGTCAGTTGTAGGAGTTGAAGTCTGGGCCTGGGTGCTTTCCTTGAGTTCTTCAGCTCAAGTCTTGTGCTCTACCACTTGAGCCACAGCGCCACTTCAGGTTTTCTGGTGGTTCATTGGTGCTAAGTGTCTCAAAGTCTTTCCTGCCCAGGCTTGATTTGAACCATGATCCTCAGATCTCAGTCGCCTGAGTAGCTAGGATTACCATCATGAGGAAAATCACCCTGCTTCCACTTCAGGTTCTTAGTGGTGAATTGGAGATAATAGTCTCATGGGACCTTTTGTGTCTGGGATATTTTGGAACCCAGATCTTCAGATCTCAGGTTCCTGAGAAGGCAGGATGAAAGACCAGCTACTGACCACTTGGCCGTGGCTTATGCTGCAAGGGGGTCCATGGTTCCAAGTGGTGAAGTGCTAGCCATAAGCCCTAGAGGTAAGGGTCAGCACCTAGAACCCGAGTTCAAGGTTCATGACAGAAAAAAAAGGAAAACATTTGTCCACAGAAGACAACTCACTACTCTTCAGTAATACATAATTTTGTACTTGCCATGGGAACATATCTGAGCCTCAATATTCTTGTCTGCATAATCATCTCAGTTGTGGATCCCTTACAAGGGCACGATGTAAGAACGCACCCTGTGAAGGACACAGTACATGTCACTCTTTGCATGACTCAGCACACAGCATCTTGTGAAACACTTAGCACCCAATGCAGGACTCAGCACACTGCACCTTGTGAAAGACTCAGCACATAGCTCTGTTCCACAAGCTGTCATTAAAATTAGGGTGCTTTCATCAATATCACCGTTCTTTAAGGAAAATTTCACAAACCATACAAGTTCACATCTAATGGTTTAATGGGGTGGTTTTTTATTTGGGGGAGGTAGTCATGGGGCTTGAACTGAAAGCATGTGGATACTATTCTAATAATATTTGGTCAAGGCTAGAGCTCTATGACTTGGAGCCACATTTGGAAGAGTCTCGTAGACATCCTGCCAGGACTGGGGTTTAAACACCCTGAGTAGCTAAGATGACGGGCATAAGCCAGGATGACATGGGTAACCCATGGAGCTGGGTTGCAGTGGTTCACATGTGGCTAAGTCAGGTTAGGTGGCAGCTGTCAGCACCACGCACCTAGCTTGCTCTGTAATGAGGTATTTGAAGTTCTGTCTTTCTATAATTGCAGTTAGAACATCCTACCTTTTTTTGGTGGCAGTCCTGGGGCTTGAGTAAGAGCTTATACACTGTCCTTAAGCATTTGTGCTCAATTGGTTGAAAGATAGCAGAACTTCCTGTTTTCTATTTATGTGGCACTGAGGAATTGAACACAGGGCTTCATGATTACTAGGTGAGCACTGAACCACCGAGCTCCAGGATTGAACAAGGTATAAATACATAGAGATTGCTGTATATAAATATTGTAGACACAAAAAGAGAGATGTCTGCATATTATTAAAATATAGATAATATTAGTATCAATTCTTAGGTATTAAATTATATCTCCATTTAATGATGTGTCCCAGTTAACAATTAATAAAGCATCAATTAATAATTACTCAATATCAGTATTGTTTATCATATATGTACATATTTCCATACATATAATTAATATTTCATAGAATGAGACAGATGTCTATATATAATTGAATTATGCATCATGTGTTACTACCAATCATTAGGTATTTAATTATGTCTCCATGTAATTTTTATTCAGTTAATGCTTAATAAAATATTAATTAAAATTAATGTACTTCCTATACTTATTGTGTCTAATTTTATCCTAGAATTATTCACTACTAATTCAATGTTTATCATTTATTGTGGTGACAATTCTTCCACCTATGACATTTTTTATCTTTATTACATCCTATTACATAGCATATAGATTTGTACACAAATTATACATCCTATGTAACACTGAGCACTTTCACAGAAAAGGAAAACATGTGTCACACTCGGCTTCTCACTCCAAGATTACATTTTTGGCAGTGCTGGGATCTAAACTCACGGCCTAAAAGGCTCATTTCATGAATGGGTGACTGCCAGCACAGCAGCCTCTAGCCAAATCAGCTGCCAGGCGGTCCCCAGTCCCTGACATCCTGCCCCATATGTTGACTCCAAATTGTGCTTAGTGTAGTTATTCATTTTATTTTTTTTTGTTTTATTCATTTGCAATTTATTTTATTGACTGCTATTATGCATGGAATATTTACAGCATTTATTACATAGGATATAGATTTGCCTATGTATGAAACTTCATACCTGACACCCAGGACTTTTACAGAAAAGGAAAACGTGCCACCATGGGCTTCTTACTGCACAATTCAATTTTTGTGAGTGCTGGCATCTGAACTCACAGCCACAAAGCCCAATTCATGAATGGGTGAGTGTCAGCACACCAGCCTGGGGCATATGGAGCTGACAAGCAGTTCCCAGCGCCTGAGATTAAGCCCTAAGGGATGACAAAATATGAACAGACTGACATGCAGAAGGTAGTACACAAATAGATATAGATATTTATAGAGTGCCAAAGATGTCTATACATTATTTAGTTATATAGGCTACATTCCTACCAATTTTTGGGTATTTATTATGCCTCCATGTAATTAATATTATTGTTTTCATACTTAATGAATTATTAATTAAATTAACCACTGTCCCTAAACTATTGCATCCATGTAATTAATAGTATTCTCTTAATGTGTCAAAAAATATTCATTAAAATCCATCAGCCTCCTAAAATCAGTCTCTAATTTTATAGTAGTATCATTCAGGAACAACAAATTCAACCTTGACATTCATAATTTCCATCGGTATTCCTGTGAATAGGAATGAGACTGTTAGCATCTCCTTCCACTGGTAAGGGTCAGGACTGGGCTTCGAACACAGAGCCTATTTTGCCGTGTTGGCCTATGGCTTCCCGGGAAGCCCACAAGACTTCAGCAATGCCAGGTTGCAAACACTTTTTAGCTGTGTCATTCAGACCCAGGATGATCACCTTGAAAAGAAAAATGTTGCCGGTTTTTTTTTTTCCTGTCAGCCTTTGAGGACCCAGGTTCGGCTGTGTGTCCAGTGTCTCCAACCCAGCGTAGAGTGATCAAAGCTGAGGTAGAGTTGCCATGCCCTGAGTTCAAGCCCTGTCCTTGACAAAATAAAAATACACACACACATACAGACAGACAGATACAGACATACATTAAAAATATTTTAAAAATTATGAGGCTCCTTTGCTCGGAATTCAGGCCATTTTTCTGCCAGGCCTGGGATTTGAACTCAGGATTTTGGTAAATCTGCAGCACTGTGGGGGAAGAGGAAGCTCACCGAACTGGAAGACAAGAAATTCAGGCCTGATCCCAGGGGCTAAATTCAAGCCCTAGCACTCAAAAAAATAATATTCATATACATTTTAAATACATGATTTATATTTTCATAATCATATTTACTGCATATGGCAGTTAGTGTAGTTATTCATTTTATTTTGTGTTTTATTTATTTATTATATATTTTAGAGAGTATGATTACATGTATAACATTTTTTACATCCTATTACATAGGACACAGATTTGCCTATGTATTATACATCATTCCTTAGACCCAGCACTTTCACTGATAAGGAAAACAAGTGGGACAATTGGCTTCTTCCACCAGGATTAAGTTTTGGGCAGTTCTGTGATTTGAACTTCGGGCTTAGAAGGCCAACTTCATGAATGGGTCAATGTTAGCACACCAGTCTGATTCAAATGAAGATGTAGGGCAAATTTGAGGACCTGAGATCAAGCCCTTGGAGTGGTCAATATATAAACAGATAGATGTGTAGATTCAAGTGTGTGTGTGTGTGTGTGTGTGTGTGTATTTACATATGTATATGCATCTATAAATAAATTTATAGACAGAAAGATAGACATTTATGTAGATTCTAATGTATAATTCTATATAAAAAGTGATGTCCATATCTTATTTTTATATATTCTATTACTACCAATTATTTAGTCTAAAATTATGCCTCCATTATTTAATCACGGTAGGAAACTTAATAAAGTATTAATTAAATTAATCAATGACCTATATTTATTTCATACAATCTTATACTAGAATGACTAGCTAATTAGTAATTTAATTAGTACATTACAAACATTCTATTATTGTTCCTATAGATAGGAACGAGTTCTCTAGGAACTTCAGCCCTGTAGGTGGCAGTCCCAGGATCGAACTCAGGGCCTAGGTTTCTGGGTTGGGCTCAGGCTTCACTGACAGCCCACCAGCCTTCGGCCGAGCAAGGTCTCGTACAATTTTCAAGCCGAGTCATGAAGACCCAAGATGGTCACAGTGCTAAGGAAAGAAAGGTAAAATTGTTGTGTAAAACTTCCTGGTTTTTCCTCTTCCATCTTGGTTGGTTTGGTTTTTTTTTTTTTTTTTTTTTCCAAAGCTGGCAGTTGAACTCTGGTCCTAGGATCCCTGGATCATCTGTGGGTGTAAAAGCTGCACCCCAGCCTAGGGTAATCAAGGCTGAGGCAGAGTTGTGATGACCTGAATTCAAGCCCCATGCCTGCACCACCAATAAAGTTAAGGGCCTGTCTAGGAATTTGGGCCATTTTATCTGCCAGACCTGGGATTTGAACTCAGGGACTGGGTAATTCTATTTTGGTCTGGGTGACGTGGAAACTAACCTCCTGGAAGAAAAACATTCAGGAGCATTTCCCAGGGTGTGAATTCCAGCCCCAGAACAGGCAAAAATAATATTTCTATACATGTATAATGTGTATCATATATATGTATTTGCATAGACATTACATATTGTACCTAGGACACAATATTTCCACAAAAAGGAAAACAGGACAATATTGGCTTCTTACTCACCTATTGTCTTCGGCACTGCTGGGATTTGAACTCAGGGCATAGAATGCCCAACTAATCAAGGTGTCATTGTAAGCACAGTAGTCTCAAACAAATTCACTGCCAGGCAGTTCCCAGGACCTGAGTTCTAGCCCCAGGAGTGGCCAATATATAAATAGGTAGATTTGTAAATTGCTGCAAATAAATATATATATGTATATATTTAGAGAGAGATGTATATATATATATATATATTCCACTGTATATTTAAACATATAAATATATTTATAGAATGTGAGATGTCTGTATATTATTAAATTAAATGTAATATATTACTAATAATTATTAGGTATTAAATTATTGTTAAATTACTAGGTATTAGGTATTAAATTATGCCCCAATTTAATGATGTATCATGGATAAAGGCACAATAAAGTGCTACCTTGTGTAAACGGATTTCAGGGACAACGTCTAGGCTCATAGTTCAAGTCTCAGGACCTGCATCAAAAATATAAAAGAGCCAGTAACTCCATGTGTCTATGTATGTGTGCATGTATTTCTATCGGTGAACATGCAGTCGTTATGAAGAAAGGCAAACAACTAAGATATTTGCTTTGAATAGAATGATGTCATAGAACAGAGAGTGCTTTCAAGACAGTGCATGATCCTGGTCAAAAAAATTTAAGACCCAGGCTTGGAATTTGCACCATATTTCTGGCAGGCCTGGGATTTCAACTCAGGGTATGATTAACTCTCTGGCACTGTGGGGAAGGGGAAACTCACTGTCGTGGAAGACAAGAATTTCAGACCAGTTTCCAGGGACGGAATTCAAGCCCCAGCACTGTTAAAAATAATAGTCATACATGAGATCTATTTACATACATGGGGTAACTCCATATGACATTTGTTACCCTTATTTATTTTTATTTATTTTATTTAGTATTATTACATATATAACATTTATTTCATTTATTACATCTTATCACATGGATTTATTTGCATATGGATTATACATCGTATTGAGACCCAGGACTTTCATCAAGAAGGGAAATAAATGTGTCAAAATTGGCTTCTGACTCCACATATAAATTTTTGGCCATGCTGGGACTTGAACTCACAGCCCACAATGCCCAATTCATGAATGGGTCAGTTGTAGAACAAAAGCCTTTGACAAACTGAGCTGCCAGTCAGTTCTGAGGACCTTCGATGAAGCAATAGCAGTGGTGGATAGATAGATAGATAGATAGATAGATAGATAGATAGATAGATAGATAGATAGATAGATAGATAGACAGACAGACAGACAGACAGACAGACAGACAGACAGACAGACAGACAGACAGACAGACAGACAGACAGACAGATAGATAGATAGATAGATAGATAGATAGATAGATAGATAGATAGATAGATAGATAGATAGATAGATAGATAGATAGATAGATAGATAGATAGATAGATAGATAGATAGACAGACAGACACACAGATGTGTAGTTTGGTATATATATGAGAGAGAGAGAGACAATGTAAGAATATTTAATTATATATATTTTGAATTATTAGTTATTGAACTATGCTTCCACTTAATGACGTATCATGGTTGAATACTTATTAAACCATTAATGTAAAAGTAGTCAGTATTCCTTAATTAGGAGAATCATACCATTGTGCTAGAATGGAAGACATAATCCAATAGTTTTTGTGTGGCATTCTATAAGAGAATCATGAAATAACTGCAAATTTAATAGTTACTTTTATGACATTCCAGTAAGCATTCCTATAGATAGGAATGGTTTTCTCAAGATCTCCCGCCATTTGTAGGTAGCAGTCCTGGCATTTGAACTACAGACCTGGGTAGTTTACTTTGAAATGCAAACAATTAGAATGGCACTGTGAAGATTTCAGATTGTCACGATGAAAAAAAAGTATGAGAGAAAGAAACTCAAGTGTCAGCAGATCCTGCCTGTAATCTTAGCTCTTCAGGAGGCTGAGAGGTAGGGAATGCCGGTTTGAACTCAGCCAGGACAGGAAAGTCCACCACATTCTCATTTCTGAGGGATCACAGGAATACAAAATCTCCATGAGTGGGCCTATGGCTCAAGGGCAGAACACTATCCTTGAGCAAAAGGAGCTCAGGGACAGTGCCTAGGCTCATAGTACAACCCCCGCAACAGCCAAAAAAAAAAAAGCCAGTAACTCTATGTCTCCCCATGTATGTATGCATATATTTCTATCGGTGAAGGTCCAGAGTCCCTATGATGAAAAGCATCTGGCTAGGAAATTTGCTTTGAATAGAATGATTTCATAACACAGAAAGTGCTTTCAAGACAGTGCATGTTCCGGGGCTCCCTTTGCTCTTCCCTGTATAGCCTGAGGTTTTCTCCTCACTGGGGCCTGCTGGAGGAAGTCTGCCTCATTGTTGGAACAGGCAGACAAAAGCCCTCACTCCTGTACTGCTGCATAACAAAAAACTCTATTGAGGCCAATTAGTGAGGAGGAGTGTGGGCTGGCTCTGAAGGCCAGGAGAAAAAGGCCTCTTTGTACCCCCGAGCTATCTCTCTCCCCAGTGCTGTTTTGACAGGAAGTCTTTATTTGTGCAGCCTCCCATGATAGGCCAAGTTCCCTGCACTTATCCTGTCTTTGTTAGACTATGTTCCAGTTTTAAAATAACCTGCTACAATTAATTCAAGGGTCCTTCTGGCAGACAACTAGGTAGCTGAACCTAATGAAATGACTCATTATTGGCAATGGTGCCTCCCTAGGTTTCTGGAAGCTTGCTAAATCTAAGCACATGTGTAATATCACAATGCTTCCTGTCATCTAGGGCTGGTGAAGTTCATCAGATTTTGAAACCTTTGACCTCTCCTAGTTGGGCCCTGAGTGGCTGTGTTTCAGGGTTGAACACAGGACCTGGGTGCTGACCAGGAGCTCAGAACAGAAGCTCAGTGCTTTACCATTTGGTGTCACAGCTTCACTTCTGGCATCTGTGTGTGTGTGTGTGTGTGTGTGTGTGTGTGTGTTTGTGTGTGTGTGTGTGTGTGTGTGTGTGTACATGTATGTGTGTTCATTCACTTGTCCTGGAGCTTGAACTCAGAACCTGAGCACAGTACCTGAGTTTCTCCTGTACAAGGATAGCATTCTACCAATTGAGCCACACAGCCACTTCAGGCTTTTTTCTAATGATGTGGTACTGAGGACTCAAACCCAGGCATTCATACATGCAAAACACTCTACCCCTAAGACACACTCTCAGTACACCACTGCAGGTTTCTTTCTTTCTTTTCTTGGAAGTTGGAAGAATTGAACTCTAGGCTTGGGTGCTGTCCTTGAGCTCTTCAGCTAAAGCCAATTGCTTGAGCTACAGCACCCCTTCTGGTTTTTGGTGGGTCACTGGAGAGAAGCATCTCAAGGAATTTTCTGCCCAGACTGGTTTTGGACCCGTGATCCTCAGCTCTCTGCCACATGAGTAGCTTGCATGACAGGCGGGAGGCTTCCACTTCAAGTGTCTAAATGGTGAATAGGAGATAAAAGTCTCTTGGGACCATTTGTGTCTGGGATAGTTTTGAACCCAGATCATAAGATCTCAGCTTTCTGAGTTTGCAGGATGACAGACCTTAGCTACTATACACCTAGACCCTAATACTCTGTTGCAAGGGGTCCTTGGTTCCACGTGGTAGGGCACTAGCCATGATCCCAACAGGTAATTGTCAGTGGCTAGGTCCTGAGTTCAAGGTTCATCACTGAGAAACTTAAACCAAAAATTTGTCTGCAGGAGACAACTCACTAGAGTTAGGTACATACATAATTTTGGCACTGACAGGGACAAATCATCATCTTACTTGTGGAGCTCTTATAAGAACCAGATGAAAAAATGCACCGCGTGAATGACTCAACACACAACATCTCATGAAGGACTCATCACATAGCTGTATCCCACATGCTGTCATTAAATTAAGGTGCTTTCATCAGTATCACCATTCTTTCAGAAACACCTCACAAACAGTCCAAATTTAGATATTAGAGGGATGGGGTTTTGGGGGGAGGGCATCAGCCATGGAATTGCACTGAAAATTTGGGGGTACTGTCCTAAGATTTTTTGCTCAAACTAGAGCTCTACCACTTTGAGCCACAGCTCAGAGTTTCACAGACATCCTGACAGAGCTGGGTTTTAAACCCACCAGTATCAGATCTCAGCCCCTGAATATCTTGGATTACAGGGGTAAGTAAGCCAGCAGCATCCGGTTCTGTGGAGCTGAGTTGCAGTGGTTTACCTCTGGCTAAGTCAGGTTAGACGGCAGCTGTCAGCACTAGACTCCCTCCTTGCTCTGTGATGAGGTATTTGCAGCCTTATCCTTATAAAGTTGCAGTCAGAACATTCTATCTTTTCCTTTTTATTTTTTGTTTTGGTGCCAGTCATGGGTCTTGAGTAAGGGTCTAGACACAATCCCTAATCTTTTATGCTCAAAGTTAGTGTTCAACTGCTTGAGCGACAGCACAACTTCTTAATTTTCCTATGCACACAGTAGTGAGGAATCGAAACCAGGGCTTTGTATGTACTAGGTGAGCACTCTATCACTCAGCCCCATTAGTGACAAGTGTATAAACAGATAAATGTTTAGACTTGTTGATAGATAGATATATAGATAGATGGATAGATGTATATAACGTGAGATGTCTCTATATTATGAAATTGCATATACAATATTACTACCTATTATTGGCAGTTAAATTATTCCTTCCTTTTTTAAGCATCATGATTGAATACATAATAAAATATTAATTGAAAATTATTCAATGTTGTATAATTGTGTATAATTTTATAATATAATCGTACACTAACTACTAATGTAATTGTTACTTTTACAACATTCCATTCACACAGATGTATATTGGAAAGTGTTTCTTAGAATCTCCTGCCATCCCGGCAGTCCAGGATTCGATTTCCAGGCTTAAGTTGCCGGTTTCGTCTTGGCTTCCCTAATAGCCATCCAAATATCAGCAATGTAAGGTCATGTACACTTTCTGGGTATTGTCATTTAGACCCAGGATGGTTACAATGCAAAAAATAAAAAGTAAAACCACCTCCTTGAACTTCTCAGTTTTATCCTTCTCCTTTTTATTTTTATTATTGCCAGCCCCGAAATTTGATCTCGGGACCTAGGATCCAAGAATTGGCTGTGGCAGAAATACCAAGACCTGAGTTCAAGCCCGGTGCTTGGCCCAAAACATGATAATAATAATAATAATAAGGCCCTGGCTTGGAATTTGCACCATTTTTCTGGCAGGCCTGGGATTTAAACTCAGGGTCTTGGGAATTCTGAGGCACTGTGGGTGAAGGGGAAGATCACCATCCTTGAAGAAAAGCAATTCAGACAAGTTCCCAGGGCCTGAATTGAAGCCCCAGCACTATAAAATATAATAGTCATATATTAGATCTATGTCATACGGGTTTACTCAATATGACATTTATTACACTTATTTATTTAGTATTATTGTACATATAACATTTATTTTATTATATCATATCACATGTACTGAGACCCAGGACTTTCACAGAGAAGGAAAAAATGTGTCAAAATTGGCTTCTTACTCCATGAATAAATTTTTGGCCATGCTGGGATTTCAACTC
Organism: Dipodomys spectabilis; assembly: GCF_019054845.1. NCBI lineage: Eukaryota > Metazoa > Chordata > Mammalia > Rodentia > Heteromyidae > Dipodomys > Dipodomys spectabilis. Next base: position 1,308,611 of record NW_024870997.1, read on the forward strand.
ACAGCCTAAAATGCCCAATTCATAAATGGGGTCACAGTTTTAGCACACCAGCCTCCAGGAAACTGAGCTGCCAGGAAGTTCTGAGGATCTATAATCAAGCCACAGTAGTGCCCAATATATATATACATATATATATGTATATATATATACATATATATATGTATATATATATACATATATATGTATATATATACATACACATATATAGAGAGAGAGGGAATATGATATTATTAAATTATATATATAATTACCAATTATTAGTGATTAAATTACGCCTCCATTTAATGAAGAATCATCGTTGAATACTTACAAAAGCATTAATAAAATATCAGTCAATATCCTTAATCATACCATGGTGCTAGAATGGATGATATAAGTTCAATAATTTTTGTGTGGCATTCTAAAATAGAATCATGAATTAATTTCAAATTTACTTATTAGTTTTATAACATTCCATTAGCATTCAAATGAATAGGAATGAGTTTGCAGGATCTCCCTCCATTTGTGGGTGCCTGTCCTAGCATTCGAATTCCAGGCCTGGGAAGTTTTCTTCGAATGCAAACCATTGGAATGACACCGTTAAAATTTCAGATTGTCACGAAAAAAAAGAACAACAAGAAGAAAAGTAAGCCAGGTTGTCAGTGGTTCCTCCCTGTGATCCTAGCTCCTCAGAAGGCTGAGATGCCAATTTGAATGCAGCCTGGGCAGGAAAGTCCGTGACACTTGTATTTCTTAAGAGATCACAGGAAAACACAAGAAATAAACAAACAAAATCCCTGAATGGTTCAAGTTGCAGAGCACTACCGTTGAGCAAAAGGAACTCAGGGACAGGGCCTGGATGATGGGCTTTCAGCAGGTTGCCCATGCCCAGCCCTCCAACCTGGGCAAGCTGGAACAAGCCCTCAGAGAGTACTAAGTCTGCAGCTTGAACAAAGCTTCCTTCCCTGCCATTTAAGAACTGAAGCCACGAAGGCTTTGCCTGGGCTGGTGTGTGCAACTGGGGTTGAGGAACCTCTATTTTACTGAAGACCCCAACTCAGTTCTGCCACCGTTGACCTATTCCAGCCACAGACAGTCCTGGGAACACTAGATGCCAGGATGTGGAGATATCTGAAATAGCCTTGCACAGACAATTTTGGGAAACACATGGTGTTTGCTTAAGGCAGGGTGTCAAGGTATCAGAAACTCCAAAACAGCCCCTTCTGGGGTCTGGTGACCATTATCTAAACCAGACACCCTGCAGTTTAGCACATATCATCTTGAGACTTCCCTGTGGTACAAGCCAACCAGTTTAAAGTATGTCAGCCCCCTTGATCTAACCAACAACTTGTTTCTGGTCCTTTCCCACTTTGTAGTTCGCCAATCATAATATAGAATTGTTTTATGATTTTCCCACAGTGTGTAGTGATTTGTTAGAAGATGCTATGGTGTATGCAAAGTCCCTGCCTTCCCTAAAAAGTGTATAAAAGGTGCTGTAAACCTCGATTGCTGCTATGTAAGTCTGAGGGGACCAAGCTTGAGCTTGCAATAAAGACTACTTTGCTTTTACATTGGTGGTGGTCTCTGGTGGTCTTTTGGGTAAGGATTTCTGAATTCAGCTTTATGGTGTGTGCAATGGGTGCATTATGTTCTGGCTGAGATGTCCCATCAGAACACCTAGCAGCCAGCCACTGCCTCCAGGGAAAACACAGTTCCTAGGCTGTAGGAGTTGTCGAAGGTTGTGTCTCCATTTCCTCTATCTCTCTGTAAGATGTGATCTTAGACCTCTGGGGCCTGGTGGCCATCACTCATTCATCATTCCTTATTGCAGAGTCTCAGAGTGGTCCCAAACCCTGACAAAGATAGGAAAGAGTCAGCGATTTCTGTGCAAAAGCGGTAATCCAATAAATCCCACCATCATAACCTCTTTTAGAAATGAGCCTTGGTCTGGGAATATGGCTTACTGGTATGCCGCGGACCAGCTCTGTCGGGACAACGGAGGACACCTAGTGGAGGAACTGGAATAGGTGGGGAGATGGCAAACAGACAACTCACTCACAAGAGGAGTGGATGCTGAGTGCGATTTAATGCAGAGGATAACAAGCTTTTATAGCAAAAGTCTCCATGAGAAAGGGCAAAAGTTTACACAATCTTGCTGCAATGCCTCGTTCTTGGGTGGTCACCAGCTGGTCGCCTGATCTTGTTTTTTGGATGACGAGCTATGATGATAGGCACTTGTTTTCAGCTTTACCTCTATTTTTAAGAAATACAATGGGTTTCGATGTTTATCACCAATTAACCATTAATCAGAGCATATGGGCAAGGTGCTGAACAGAAAGGCATGAACTCTAGTACTTCATAGTTACCTTTGTTTAGTTTTGTACTTTATACGTTTCAAATCTTTTCTAAGCAATTGTACTTAGAGGGTTCCCAATTTGTGGTCAAAAATCATGATATTCATTATACATAGTTAAATCTGGCCATATATCAAATTTAAGCTCATAGTGTCTTTTCTGTAACCCTTTCACATAATCGTTTACTCTTTTCTATCGAGGCCTTAACTGTCTCATAAGATCTTTCTTGTTCCTTCTTTAGTAGTAAGCACCAAGGAAGCCTAGATCTAGCAAGTCTCTCAGTAAATGAAAGAGTAATAGGAAGTTATTTCTCCTAAGTAGTTTTCCCAATGGTTGCCATCCTTATCATACACACCTGTGAAAAGGCTATGGATCTGGGGGAAGTTTTGGGAGTCCTCTAGATAATGGAGGATCCCACCATTTTCCTCTGATAAGCCATTTCCACCTTTTATCTACCAACCTTTTTTGGAATCTTATTTAGCTTTTGGTCTAAATATCCTTCTACATCTTTTTTATCTACAAGACATCTATATGAATCTATTGTATATGCTTTAGGATTAAAGGGAAGTCTCCAATAGCCATACACTCTTTCTGCTCTAGCCGTGCCTACAGCTTCTTGTAAATCTCTTACAAACAATTTCTTTTGCTGAAGTGACGTCATGAAACACCCAATACTTTTATATTTACTTATGACTTGTCTACTAGCCTCCACAAGAGGGGCTTTCAGGGTAGCACTTAACTCTGGTGAGTTAGTCATATTCTTAAGACACTCAACAGATGTTGGAGTCGTCAACACTTTTAAGAAAGAGCCTTGAATAAGGGAAGGTTGAGCATGAGTAAGTACAATGAGCAGCAGGAACAGTAAAACATTAATAGGCACTCCTATACAGTGAAGAAAAGAAAAACAGGAACAGAAACACATCTTTTCCAGGGGCTTGCCAGCCTTTCCAGGAGGTAGGCCTCTTTGAAGTCCCATTTTCTGAGGTAGACTTCGGTGAAGTCCCATTCTCAGAGGTAGTTCTCTTTGAAGCCTCATTCTCTGAGGTAGACTTCGGTGAAGTCCAATTCTCAGAGATAGGCTTCTGTGAAGCCCCATTTTCTGGTCTGAAAGCAGGTTTCCCATGTTAAGCAGACTCCACCGGAGTAGGCGTGGCACTGGTAGAGTGCTTACTTAGCACACACAAAGATCTGAGTTTGATTCCTCACTAGCACAGAAAGAGAAAAAGACAAAAGTGACACTGTGCTTAAGTGACAAAAGTTCTAGTCTTGAAAAAAAAAAAGCAGCTCAGGAACATGCCCAGACCCTGAGTTCAAGCCACAAGATTGACAAAAAAAAAAAAGTCAGCAGAGTGAGACATATTCTTCTGGGACTCAGAGGAGGGCCGTTATGGTAAGAGGTAGAAGACAGGTGCTGGTGGCTCACCCATGTAATCTTAACTACTCAGGAGGCTGAGATCTGAGGATGCCAATTGCAAGCAGGAACGGATATATGAGTCTCTTTTCTCCAATTAAACCCCAAAAGCCAGAAGTAGAGCTGTGGTTCAAGTAGTACAGTGCAAGTCTTGAGCACAAAAGCTCAGGGATAGGGTCCAGGCCATGAATTCAAACCCCAGGACTGGCGTGCGTGTTTGCGCACATGCACATGCGTGGGTGCGCATGCATGCATGCACACACGCACACATGCACACACACACAAACAAACACACACACACACACACACACACACACACACACACGCACACACACCACCACCACCACCACCACCACCACCACCACCACAATAGAGCATTTTCCAGTCAGCCTGCATAAGTTCCATCTGTAGGAACTCAATATTTTTTTAAAAGGGGGAGAAGGGAAGGAAAGGCTTGCTCCAGGAGGTGATATAACCAGTGCCAAAATTCCACAAGAGCTCTAAGATGTGGAACAAGACAGAGCGCCTCAGGCAATAAGTACAGCGTGGGCAAAGGTCCTCAGGTGGGCTGTAGAGCTGGTGGTGTGGGTTGAATGAAGGTTCTGTGACTTCAGACAAGTCTGGCAGAACACTCAAGTCTGGGACAAGATTTACACTTGAGTCACAGTTAGGGCAGAATGGGGTCCAGGGGAAGATTAGCGTGTCTTTTCACCAAGGACCCCAGCCATTTTCTTTGACCGGAAGCCTATTTTTCACAGCTCCTCACCTTCAGGACTCTTTGCATGGAGGAGTCAGGGCAAATGCAAGGAAGAATGCTTGCTTAAGAAAAGCTTCTACCCAGTGTCCCCAGTGGCTCAACCCCTGTAAATCCTAGCTACTCAGGACACTGAGATCAGAGATCGTGGGTCAAAGCCAGCTCAGGGGAGGAAAGTTAGTGAGACTTTTTTGCCGATGAACTACCAAAAGCCAGAAATGGAGCTGTGGCTCAAGTGGTAGATTGCCAGCCTTGAGGGAAAAATTTATGAGACCACAGGCCAGACCCTGATTTCAGGCCCCAGTACTGACACAGAAAAAATAAAGAAAAGCTTTCAGGAGCTCCTAGTCCACTGTGGTGAAAGGCAAGATCAGCTGGGCGCTGGTGGCTCATGCCTGTCCTCCTAGCTCCTCAGGAGGCTGAGATCGGAGGGTTGCCATTCAAATCCAGCCTGGGCAGGAAAGTCCGGGAGACTCTGTTCTCCAAGAACCACCAGAAAACCGGAAGTGGTGCTGTGGCTCAAGTGGTAAGATGAAGAACTGGGGGACAGCAACCAGGCCCAGAGTTTGAGCTACATGACCAATACCTGGCCTTCTTTGACCTCATGCTGTGGCTCTAAGCAGAGTATTTTCCAGTGAGCTCCTGAGGGTCTCCCAATGTCTAGGTGTCCTACACTTCTTTAGAGCAGCCTCCTTGGAGGCCTTTGCATACAGAGTGGGCCACAGTACCAGAGAAGGATCGACCCTTGTGACACGGACGTCATCAACCCGGTCAACAGAATGACATCTATCATGAGATCAGTGTGGATCTGAGCACTAAATCAACGTCTCAGACCACAGTTCTGGTCCAGGAGTGGTAAAGCAGTAAATGTCGCTCATATGGATATCACAAGAATGCACATTTGTCAGGCACACCTTGGGTGGTGTTGAGTAAAAGACTTGTAGGCTCAGGAATCCAGAGCCGGCTGGCTGCTCTTTGTAGTAAACGCCATATCCCAGGAGTCCCAGGGCTCGGAACCCTGCTTTCTTCCCCACTGCTTAGATGGAGGCACAGGTTCCATGGAACTTACTGCCATGGCCCAGATCCCTCAGCCCAAGAAGGACTTAGGGAGAAACAACTGATGTGGTTTAAGAGTTTACTATGATTATGCCTCAGGACTGCCCCCAGTTATAGCTCCGCTTATCAATACCACCTCCCTGTGTGTGTGTGTGTGTGTGTGTGTGTGTGTGTGTGTGTGTGTGTGTGTGTGTGTGTGTGTGTGCACATGCTCATGAGTGCATCTTGGTAGTAGGACTTGAACTCAGGGCCCGGGTTCTGTCTTTCAGTTTTTTTCATTCAAGGATGGCACTGTACCACTTGAGCCAGAACTTTTCTTCCAGGTTTCAGGTGGTATTTTGGGAGAGGACAGTCTCACAGATATTTTTTGCTGGGTTGCCTCTGAATGTCAATCCTCAGATCTCAGCCTCCTGAGGGAGCTAGGAATATAATAGCATGAGCCATTAGCATCTGGCCATGCTTTCCTTCTTGGATAAAACAGAATACATGTCTTCTAGCTGAGCACCCATCTACAGCTATCCCACCTATCTCTACCCCTACCCCATACCCCTCCAGGTTTCATAGAAATCATTCCTTCCCCTGAGGACAAAGAAATAGGATGCATTGACAGGTTTGAGCTTTATGTTCTCCACACAGTCAGGGGCTGTTGGCAGCTGAGGTAGAGGCCAGAGATCTAGGTAAGAGCAAGTAGATAGCTGTTAGAACAGAAGAGACTATGAAAAGACATCCATGCAGCTGGATGCCAGTGGCTCATGCCTATAATCCTAGCTCCTCAAGGCAGACACTGGAGGATAAATCAAGATTCAAAGCTAACCTGGGAAGACTCTTATCTCCAATGAATCACCAAAAAGCTGGGAAGTGGAGCTACTATTGTTCAAGTGGTAAAGCACCAACTTTGTGCAAACAGGCTAAAGCTAAAGATTACCACCTAGGCTCTCAGTTCAAGACCCGGTAAACACACACACACACACACACACACACACACACACACACACACACACACACACACTATGTGCATGCAAAATCAGAGATTTCTACACTGCAATTTTTAGTTATTCTCTACCTTTTCCGCATTAAGCCTGGTGGTTGTTGGCCTAGGAGTTTGATGCATACAACACCACTTGGCATCTTTAATTTTGGGGAACAGAATGGCAAGAAAGTCAGCATTCGCCATCCCAGCTCCTTGATTGGGTCGTGATCTATCCCAGCCCTTTGGGGCTCCTTTTACACACTCGCCAAGATTCTTTTAAAAGGCATCACATTCTGGCCACTGGTGGTTCACACCTGTCATCCTAGCTACTCAAGAAGCTGAGATCTGGAGGATCATGGTGACAAGCCAGCCTGGGCAGGAAAGTGTATGAGATTTTATCCTTGATGAAACATCAGAAAACAAGAAGTGGCCCTGTAGCTCAAGTAGTAGAGTGCCAGCCTTGAGAAAAAGAGCTTAGGGACAGCGCTCATGGAAAACAACAACGAGAGGCATTGCATGTTGGCTCTGGGATTGACATGGGCCGAATAAAATTGGAATTTTCAAGTGCACTAAGATAAAGCATTACCTCCTTTAGTCCTGTGCTCCTCCATCTGTCTCACCCTCTGACCTTGGCATGCTTCGGGTCACCATGGCACTAGTTGGACGGGAGGGCTCCGAGGAGGAAGATCCCAGAGCAATCATCCACCTCCTTCTTCCATGCTCACCCTGCTGCTTCTGCCATAGACCTACTTCCTGGAATCCGTCCATGAGATCATGGCCGCCAACATTGTAGTGAGTGGTGGGTCTAGCCAAACTCGGGGAAGTTAGGGGTGGAAGTCGGTCTGGGACTAGGAGTTTCCACCCTGGGTGTGGGCTGAGTCCAGGGATGACATTTATTTCATCCTGAGCCTTGTAGGGGTGAGGAGACAATGTAGAGTCCACATTGAGTCAGGTAAGATCAGAATCTGGAGGACTACTTTTGTGCGGGAGGCTGTGGGGCTCAGGGGGCCACTGTTCTTGGTACTCCTCTCTCGGGACTCACCTATCCCTCTCTCATCCCTCAATGGTAAAAGAGAAACTTTAAATAAGGGTGTAAAAGAGGGGGCAGTGGAGTATTTCTGTGTGAACCAGATTTGTGCTTCATATTCATCCTAGCCCCTACTTCCAATTTATCTGAGTAATGACTATATGTGTTTTGGGGCAGGGGATCATCTTAGCTGAGAATGTGGCTCAGTGGTAGAGTGGTTGCCTAGCATGCCTGAAGCCTTGGGTTCAATTCCACACAGAAAAAGCTGGAAGGAGAAGTTGGGCTCAACTGGTAGAGCACCAGTCTTGATCAAAAAGAGCTCAGGGACAGTGACCAGGCCCTGAGTTCAAGCCCCATGACTGGAAGAACAAATCTTTGTGGAGGCTTTGTTTCCCTTTGAAAACAATTTATTCTTTGTGATAAGCATAACATGGGCCTCATCCCTGGTCACCAATGGGCCATTAGATATCCCTTGAATTTTGTCTCCTCCCAGCAGCCTCTGCTCTACCCAGCCCACAGTTTACCCTTCCCATGACCAAGCAGATAGAGACCTAGAGAAGGCCACCTGGCCACCTAGTTCTGGTGGCTGCCGAGGATTTTGAGACTCAATATGTCACATAGGGAGTCATCATCCCCATCAGCCTACAGAAAAAAGGGACAGAGTGCTGCAAGCCTGAGTTCACCAGCTGTGGGTGGCTCTGGATGTGGGACATCTGTGGCAGGATGTGCTCTGTGGGAGAGTTCTCTACAGGGTAAGGAACCCCGACCTCTCCTCTGGCAGTTTCTACACGGTCTTAAAGTTGCAATTCTTCAAAACCTTTCTGCTCCTCCCTCATTTTGCCCACCCAGGAGCCTGAGGCCTCTAAAGCAGCAACACAGATGGGGGCTCAGACTGGACCGACATCTGGAGCCCTTTGAGAGGAGAGACAGAAGCTCCTGAAGCTCTTTCCTCTTCTCTATCTTCTCCTGGGACAGCTGGCACATTCCCTTGGCTTTCTCCCGACACAGTTGATCCAGGACAAACATCTGTCCTTTACACACCAGGAGCAACTCCTGGACGGTGTGGATATGTGCCAACAGCTGGCTGCATGGATGGTGGAGCTCATTCGCTGGACTATGGAAATGCACCTCATCAGGCAAGTCGTGGATTAAGCAGAGTTTCTTTTTGGACTCCCACATGTCCCACTTCCCATCCTCACACATGCTGTGGTGGCAGCTCACGGGGCAGGTACCTGTGGATCCAGCTCTATCTGGCACTGAGCTCTTGGGTGGATTGAGTGCCTGCAACAGGTCCACCGCTCCTGCGGCAGGAGTTTCCCCCTGTGGATGTCAGCCTCAAAGAGTGCTCACAGAGTCACATCCCTCTTACTTTGGGGGATGTCTCTATCCTCTACGATGGGCACATCAGGGGGAGTCGCTTTCTCACCTTTTGCTTCTCCAGGGCTCACACCTTCCCCTTCCCCAGGGAAAGCCAGGATGATCAGCTGGGCCTGCAGGCACTCATCCTGTGTTCTGATTACTTCCAGGCACTTGAGAGTGTCCTGCCACTTTGGGGGCATCACCTAGTCCCACAGTTGGTCTGGCCCTGCACTTGCTAAAGCTGTTCAAGCAGCTTGGTCTGCCTCTGCAGGTGCTGCTGCAAAGCCTACTTCTTGGAGCTCAGTCTTTCATTGGAGGTGATGTGATGCTCACAGGTGGCTCTGAGCTCCTGCAGCTGGGCCAGGGACTGTTCCTGCTGCTCCTGCAGCTCCCAAGCCACTTGGGTCTCTCTCTCATCCATCTCTTTCCATTCCTCTATCTTCTCCTCTGAGTGGTCCATCTGTTCCTGCAGATGTTTCTTCACCTGTTGCTCAGAGTCCAAGATGCTAGCAAACTCCTCCTTCTCACCGCTCACCCTATGGAGAGCAACCCACAGCAAGGCCAGCTGTTCTTCTAGTTGTGGGTCGCACAGACATGTGCATCATATGGTCTCGGGGATCCCTTGCCAACCCTCCGCCTTCTCCTCCAGTCTCCGCAGTTGTTCCCACTGCTCTGCATTCTGAAGATGGGGCCTCTGGTTTTCCTGGACCTGGATGTGAAGTTGTTCCTCCAGGTTTTTCAACACCATCTGCATGCGGTAGGCCTGGGTCTGCAGCTGCTGCTTGACCTGAGATAGTCCTGTGGGGGGCCGTGGCTCTGCCAGCTTCCTTCTCAGTTCCCCCAGCTCTTTCTCAAAATCCAGCAGTTGCATAGCCCCTCCCTCCTTCTGCTCTGTCAGTTGGTTCACCTGCTCGGTCAGCGGCTGGGCCTCTTCCTTTGCGTGGACCTCTCAGTTCTCAGGTCCTTTACGAAGGTGTCTGTCACCAGATTTTCTGCTGTCACCATTCAGCTCAGGTTGTCCAGTAGTCTTGTCAGTACCTCATTCCCTGCCAGTGCTTGTTGGAGCTTGCAGATTCTGTTATTCCTGTTGCTCCTCTATGTCCAGAGTGCTTCCAGCTTCTCCTGCAACTCTTTGTTCACTTGCTCCAGGTCATAGAGGCTTCTGATCTTTTACTCGAGTTGAAGTGTTACATCATTCAGCTGTTCGAAGAATATTTCAGTCTCCTTCTGTGCAGCAGTGACTGCAGAAGCCTCCATCTCCAGCTCTGCCATGCACCACTATGTGGCCTACAGGCAGCTGGTGAGAGCTTTGTGCTCCATTACTCTGTCATCGGCCACGTACTGCATGTGGGCCGGAGCTGATTGTAAATCGCTTTCTGCCAAAACCAACTTCTGTATGAGTGGCTTGTGGATTTCTAGCTCTATTATCAGTTCTTTGTGCCCATGGGCTATCTTCTCCCTCTCTTTCTCCCGTTGATACTGCAGGTCTGTCTTTTCCTGATTCAGTGGTTAGATATTGCCACAGACTGCCTGGTTTCTTCTTTTGCTGTGGTCCAGGGAAGGCACCACGTGTTGGTAGCACCTCTGAAGATCTTTGGTGGTATCGGGACCCTTGACACTCTGGAACTTGATGGCTGTAACAGTCTCCAAAGGCAGGGGTGGCCCGGGGTTGACATTACCTTTGGCTGGACCTTCCTTTGAATCACGCTCTCCAGTGGTGTTTGTCTTGCGGATCCCTCCCTTTTTTGTGTTCTTTGTTTTCTTGAATGTTGCAGGTCTGGGGCAGGCTTCTTCTGTCGTTTCTTCAAGAAGATGTTTCTTGCCCACAGCTCTGTCACGGAGTCTGGTTGTTAAAGACATCTGAGCACTAGGATGGAAGAGATGGGCTGGCCACATTCACAGGCTCTGGGTAATCCTCTATTCTCCCACTCACTGACTAGGCTGTAAGTTTCCTAATCCACTCCAAAGTCGCCTCAAGACTCTTGCTCACCACCCAGCCACCTCTAACTTCCTCAACTGGTGGTAGTGGTGTCAACCAACAGAGGGAATCTGGGTGCTACTGGACAGCATGGAATATGGGAGTGGCCACAATTCTTGTATCCCATTGGTTAGAAAGAACCATGAAAGAATAGGGGTGCAGTCAGAATCCTGTGATGCAGGCTGCATAGGTGGAGTCAAGATGACAGCGGCTCCCCAGCCCTTTTCCAAGGAAACTCTGTCCAATTCAGTTGGAAACAAGAGGGTGACTTGCTTTAGCCGGATGGCTGCACAGATTGTTCTGTATGACTGTTTGTTGCCAATCTCGGAACTTGAACTCAAGGTTTGGGCAGAGTCCGTGAGCTGCTTTTGATCAAAGCTAGCCCTCTACCATACGGCTCTACTTATGGCTTTGTTGACACTGAATTTGGGCAGGCGTTTCAAGGACTTTCCTGCCTATGGTGACTTTGACCATAATCCTCTTATACAGGCTTGTATCAAGGAGGACTGCTGAGAGCCACTGGTGTCTGCCTAATCATTGGTCTTGCTGATGTTCTGGGACAGACCAGTGAGTTCCCTATCCATAGGTTTAAGTGGTGGGAGCTGGAGCCCACAGTTCAAATCCTGGTCCTGCCAACTCCAAATGGCAGGAGATCCTAAGACACTCATTCATATCAATATGAATACAAATGGAATGGGATGTATGTATGATTGAATAGGCAGTTCTTGAATGATTCCAGGATAAAATTATACACTATTATAGGACACTGATGGATTTTAATCAATACTTTATGAAGCATTTACACAATGACATTCATTTAATGAAGGCATAATGAAATACCTAAGAATTGGGCATCATATAGTATAGAGATACCATTTTTCTCTGCCAGGACTGGGATTGGAACTCATGGTCTGGGTAACTCTGTTGCACTTTATGGGAAGGGGAAGCTCGCCTCCCTGAAGTGAAGAAATTCAATTCTGTTCCTTAGGCCTGAAACCGATCCTCCACACTAGAAAACATCTCATTCGTGTACATTTTAGATATATGATTTATATTTACATACATATGTTGATTTTATATTATGTTCAGTGTAGTTATTCATTTTATTTTTCATTTTGTTCATGTATTGACTATTTTATTGATTATTTTGGCACATAGAACATTGATTACTTTGATTACATAGGATATAGGACTGCATATGTTTTCCACTTCATACCTGACACCCAAGACTTTCGCAGAAAAGGAAAACATATGTCACCATCAGCGTCTTAATCCACGATTATTGTTTGGGAATGCTGGCATCTGAATTCATGGCCTACAGGGCCAAATTCATGAATGGGTGAGTGTCAGCAGGCCATCCTTGGGCAAAATGAGCTGACACAAACTATGCAGGACCTGAGATTGAGCCCCTGGGTTTGAGAAAATAAGAACAGATTGACACACAGATGGTAGTACATTAAAAAATATATGTTTTAACAAGTCAATACCTGACAAACATAAGACACTTATCTGGGCATTATGAAACTGAATGATGTATTTGACCAATGTGATCATTAACACCCTCCTTACTAGAAGGCAATCCTTCTCCAACTAGAATGGAAACTTGCATTCCTGCTAGATAAAAATCCGCCAAACTCCCTCCTTCTCGGTAGGAAATCCTCCTTCACTCTTGGTAGGAAACCCTTTATGTGTAGCTTGCCTTTTTTTTTTCCATTTTTGGGCAGTCTTGGGACTGAACTCTGGGCCTCGACACTGTTCCTCAGCTCTTCATCTCAAGGATAGCACTCTACAACTTGAGCCACAGCACCACTTGTGGCTTTCTCTGCTTATGTGGTGCTGAGGAATTGAACCCAGAGGTTCAAGCATGCAAGGCAAAAACTTTACTGCTGAGTTACCTTCTCAGCCCTTCATCTGAGTTTTTAGTTCACTCACTTGCCAATGTTGAATTCGTCTAAGTCCTTTGTGCAGCTTTGGCCTTCAATCACCACACAAAATCTACCCTTTATAGATTTTGTTTCTAGAATTAATTTTCCCATGTCATCTTACTAAAAAATCCTTTAGTATAATTAACAAATCTCTGTTGATCTTATTCTACTCTACATTTTATTTTTGCCAGTCCTGATGCTCCCTGAGCTTCTTTTGCTCAAAGCTAGCACTCTACCAGTTGAGCCACAGTCCCACTTCCAGCCTTTTCTGTTCATCAGGTGCTGAGGAATAAAACCCAGGGCTTCATGCATGCTAGGCAAACAATTTAAAACTAAGCCAAATTCCTAGCCTCCAAACTACATTTTATTTATACTAATTATATAATTTATTTATACTGATTCCTAAGCTGCTATCTGGGGCCTGATTCGAATTTTTGGAAAATTTTGGGGGTGGATCCTGAATAGTACCTATGTAAATATGAAATATGAATGACCCTCTAGGGAAGGGGTCTCTCCTAACTAGTATAAAATGTTTGAGAATGGACAGGTGGATGATATGCTAGGATGTAAGTGATGGCAAATTGAACCAAAGCACAGGTTCTACTCTAGTTGGCCAGGAAGGTCTCCAGCACTAGTCCTCCACAATACCATCAGACATTTCCCCTGGCTATGTTTAGTGCTTACTGCTCAACTCTTCACAGGTTGGGCCTTCACTGCATCTTGATAAGTTTCCCAGAAATGCCAGTTGTCCCCCGTACCTACAGAGGCAAGGGGTATAGTAGACTTTGGGAAGATAGGATTTTTGTCTTAGATCCTCCTCTTGCAAACAGCAACAGCAGGGTCTTTCGAGTTTCCCCAAGCTGTGTTTGGCTGACAGATCATGCACTCCATGCCCTTGGGGGTCTGAGGTTCATTACAGTGGGAACTGTACCACTTGTTTTTCTGGTCTCTGTGCCACACAATCTTAACAGTAATGGTGAGCAGAGTATTTAATCCATTTCACCCAACCATTAATTTTTGTTGGTCATAGGACTTGAACTCTGGGCCTGGGCACTGTCCCTGAGCTCTTTAGCTCAAGGTGAAAGAAAGCCCTACTAGTTGAGCCCAGCGCCAATTCCAGTTTTCTGGTGGTTAATTGGAGATAAGAGTCTCAAGGACTTTGCTGCTCTGTTTGTCTTTGAACCCCAATCCTCAGATCCTGAGTAGCTAGGATTGCAGGTGCATGTCACTGGCACCCAGATTTGGACTTGAATTTTAAGTTTACCCAGAAAGTTTGCTTCTTAAACTGAGGCTCCAATGCCATACATCCTTGGATCTGCTAGAGGATCAATCCAGGCTTCAGAGTCAAAGTAGGCAGCTGAAGGATTTTAGTGAATAAGACTTTTTTGAGTTCCCCTTTCAGCATATAAGATTTAAAACACACACATTCAAGCACTTATGTATAACACATTTTTGTTTGGACAAGTGTACATTAAGGATCTCAATAATAAAAATTATCCATTGTTTAATAGTGTTCTGAGATCATTTTCACCATTCTCCCAGTGGATTATCAGAAGCAGGTCCTTGGATCATTTTTCTTTGGTTCCTTAGGCCTAGAATTCTTATTCCCCATTTTAGCAGGTCTCTTGAGATTTCTGTTTTTGATGCACTAAATCCTATCTAGTGTAAGTTTCTTGTGCTCCCCTCTCATATTCAACTCTCCCCTTACTGGAGATTTCTTAAATATGGCTTCCTCCAGGTCCCACATTTTTATTCTTGGGCCAGAGAATGAAAACAAACATCAAGACTCAAGTTTTCTTTGTGCCTAAGACTCACTCAGCACATGAAAGTCGCCAACCAACAATGTAATGTGCACTAGTCCAATTTTTCCTCTCATGGCCAATGCATGAGGTAACTTTTTATTGGGGTGCTTCCATCGGCCCTTTCCTGACATTGCTGATACACTTTCCATCATTAACCACAATGGGTGGGTTTAACCCAGCCTTGAGCTACCTCAACAAGGCAGGATGTGTCTCCTTCTAAAGGGTTCCCCCCTTGCATAACAAAGATTGTGGACAATACCCTAGATTATTGGGAATACTCCCACAGTGTAAGCCAATATCCCAAGAAAGACCAGCAAGTTGAAAGAAACTTAGCACGGCAAAGTTTAGTTCTGTTGAAGGGCATGTTATTGGCAGGAAGCCAATGAAGCAACCGCTCTGAGTAGGAAGTCTTAGTAGGAAGAAGGTTTTACCCCTAATGAGTTACTACTTCTGGTATTGATCAGAAGTTGTGTTCACAATCTTGCTCAATTGGCTCTTTTGAAGCTCAGCTGGCTAGTTTGAAAGGGGATCAGTTTCAGAGCAATCAATGAAACCAGGACAACCATGCCAGAAATTGTTAGAAAATTCTTACTATGCTTGTGCTCTATGAATTAAACTGTGCCTATGAGTTGAACCATGTCCCTAGAACGATTTTACTTACAGGATATACTTTAGTTAAAATAGCTTTTTGTAAGATTATGGGTATGTGTAGTCAATGCTTTCCTTCAAGCAATCACTTTCACAGAAAAATATTCTATCTCTTACACAGTCCATTCCCAGACAGAATTTATTATCAGCAGCTTCCTCTTAGGAATGGAGGCTTATGAGCTTCCAGTTGAAAACACCTTATTCACATATTGCTTTGGCTCCCTTAGTCAAACTCACCTCAGCAAGTGGTTATGAAATCAACCGCTGTGTGTGGATGCTTTATTATAAAGAACCTATCTGGTACTTCTGCTCCTAATGCTAATAGAAAGAGGAAAGTCTGCTCTCTCTGGAGTCACGTAGCTATGGATTAAGCACACATATTGAACCCTGAGCACAGGACACAGATTAAACTGCAGTGTTTTCAGAGTCATAGATAAATCAGCCAGATCCCAGATGCTTGGCTGAACATAAGGCACACTTCTGGTGCCACATTTCTGAGGTAAAGCAATTCTAAGCTGCCAAGACACTATGGTAGGAAGAGGCCTGAGGGAGAATTCTTGGTGGGAAGGAGAAGGGGAAAGTTTAGATTTAGGTTTTAGAAAATGCAAGCCACTTTCTGAATTGCTTGAGGCATCGAGCAGATCAACATGTTTACTAGCCCTCTAGATGCAGAGTATGAGAACACTTCCCACACCTTACACTCAGTCCTTCCTGTCTGGCAGCCTTCAATTCCTTCTTGCAGGAGTTAAACAGTTTTTAAGCAAGCAAAAGTCAGTGAACGTGATCTAGGTAGTGAAGGAAACATATCCTTTGTCTTTAGAATAGATCAATTTCTATCTCAGAACAAGAGGAAGAGAAGAAACTGGTAATGACATTTTGAAAGAAAAATGATAAAAGGAGTGATATTGATCAAGCTGCATTGTATTTACTTTCTGACTTGTTGAATGATGACCCTTGCTACAACTACTTAAAGGAATATATATGTATATGTATATGTATATATATATATATATATATATATACATATACATATACATATACATATATGCAATACTATGTATTTTCTGTGAGTGCATCTCAATCCACAGTGTAAGTATCTTAAAGATAGGAGAACTCAAGTGATCATAAAAATGCAACTAGTAATGGTTTAGTCTCTTATCTGTTGAAAGCCCACAGGAAGACAGTACAGACATGAAGATTCCAAGAAGATGTAGGCATACCCCAGCATTAGGATATAGCCCTCACTGTCTTGGCCCAAAGTGACCCCTAAATTGCCAGTAATCACTTCCAAGTTCCAGGAAGTGAGATGATGGAACAGAAAGAAGGAAATCAAGAAATACAGAACATGTGTGGACTGGCCTTAAAGCAATATCCTAGATGCTATCAGGTAACATTTTTATCTGTATTATCTAAATGTTATCACTATTGGGAAATGTTATCACTATTTTACTTACCCAAGACTTTAGTTAAATCTATTGATTCAGAAAGAAGGTTGGATATTATGATAAGCACCTGAGATGTTTTGCTATGTATATCAAGGGCTCTAGAACTCGTGTGTAATGTTTTACTATTTTGTATGAGGAATAGTTGATGCATTTTATCTGCAACTAGAAACTGCTTTCAAGCATAAGAAAAAGAAGAAACATATTTCATATGCTACATATGCTATTATATATTGAAAATGTGTATGAAAACATCCAAATTAAGGCACATTGACAATCTATTTTGAACTAACGGGGTGATTCCCCTGAGCATACTCTCATTACATTAAAAAAAATATGCACTCAATGGAGGGAAGCCAGAAGGAGGAACACAATGAGTGGAAAACAGAACAACATACAACAAGAGGCCCATCAGCTCCACTAGTCATAGAAGGAAAAGAACTAAACAGTCCAAATACAGTGATTGGAAGGGAGGAAAAAGAGGGAAAGCGGGAATAATCTACACTGTACAAAAGGCAAGAAATGTAAACATCACCTGATATGGAAGAAATAGTTGGTATTGTCAAAGCTCACAAACTTTATAGACCATGAAAATGATAATTTTCCTTGTATGGTTAAAATATGTTTGTGACTCTTACTAAGTATCATGATTCCACAATGCTGTGAATTATGTGAGTATTATGTAATCACCTATCTCAATTTTTTTAAAAAGTGGGAGAAGGGTTGGGTTGAGCGGGATGGGTGATTATGTTGTCAGATACATCGTATTCATATAGTGTTGTGTAGAATGGGAACTTGTTTGTACAACTACTTAAAGATAATACTAATAAAAACATGTTTAAAAAACAACCTCACAGGGGCTGGGAATGTGGCTCAGTGGTAGAGTGCTTGTCTTGCATGCATGAGGCCCTCGGTTTGATTCCCCAGCACCACAGAAGCAAAAAGAAAAAAAGCCAGAAGTAGTGCTGTGGCTCAAGTGGTAGAGCACTAGCCTTGAGCTGAAATGCTGAGGGACAGTGCCCAGGCCCAGAGTTCAGGACCCATGACGGGAACCCCCTCCCAAAAAAAAACCTCACACACTTAAATGAGATATAGTTTTGAACACAGGTTTATAGAATTATGACAATTTAAATTGTTTCCCAGCTTGTTGTTTTTTTCTTTTTTTCAATAATTGTGTTCAAATGCAAACAACTTAAAATGTATTATCTTTTTTAAACTCTGTATTAGCTTTACCTAGTTAAATAAGTGTATTTGATTTTGATATATCCACATAGGCATACAATGTCCCTTGATTATACTTACCTCTTCATCATTCTCCTTCTCCTCTCCCAGGTTTTTCTTTTATTATTTCAATCATTTTAAGAATACAGCATAGTTGTAGTAAGTACATTTACAATATTGTATAAGATCAGTGTTCACACTTTTCATCCTCCAAAATTCAAATTGTATATTCAGTAAAACAATTTTCCACTCTCCTGTGCTTCAAGATATGCATCAAGTAAGATTTTGCTTCCTGTCTCTATCAATTTGACTGTCCTATATAACTGATATAAGTAGAATCATGTAATATTAGATCTTTTTATGACTGGCTTATTTCACTTACCACAGTGTCCCAAAGATTCATGCATAATATAGCAGCTGTCAAAACATAATTCTATTTAAAGTTGAAATAATATACTTCTGTGGGTATAAACCACATTTGCCTTAGCTATTCATTAGTTCATAGCCACTTGGATTGCCTCCAGGTTTTGAGTATTGTACAAAATGAATATGAGAGTACAAGGATCTCTTCCAGACCTTGCTTTTAGATCTTTAGAGTATATACCCAGAAATGGAGTAATTGGATCATATGAAAATTCTCTTTTCTTCTTTTTTTTATTTTCTGTCATGGGGCTTGAACTCAGGTCAGGGCCACTGTCCCTGAACTTTTCCTCAAGGCTAGTGTTTTACCACATTAAACCACAGATCCACTTTCCGTTTTCTGTCCAGGCTGGCTTTGAACCACTATCCTTTTATTTCAGCCCCTGTCCTGAGTGGTTAGGATGACAAGTATAAACAATCCTGTTTTAAATTGTTTGAAGAGATGCTCTACTGTTTCCCATAGAGAGGTTCCAATTTTACCACACTTTTGTCAACATTGTTATTTTTTTTCTTGTAGTTATCCTACCTAATTCATATGAAGCATTAATTTTCTTCATTATTTTGACTAACACTTTCTGGTGATTAGTGATGTTAAACACCTTCTTCGTGGGCTGGTTAACACTTTGACTTTACACCATTCTGTGTTGTTTTATGGACACTGTTGATTGTATCCTTTGTTTCCTCCCGATTTGTGTTTTCCCAAGATGAATGACCCTACTCTGATGTAAGTTTCCAGTATGTCTTCTGGTCCTGTATCTACAAACCATCATATTGATTTGTACCCCTGTTATTGTAACAGTGAACTAAAGATACAAAATTATGTTCCGGTCACCTATCTACTTCCACTTTTGGATCTCTCTCCCTCAGCTTTTAGTAATGGCCTTGGGGCATATCCAAAATTTACTAGGTTCTTAAAACCTGTAGAAACTTAAAGCCCCTATATTTAGTTAGTTCTAATAGAAATACGTGACATCCAATTTCCCTCTATTTCCTTTTTGTACGTTTTTGATTGTAAAAATACTGTACAGGTGTTACAGTTACATGAGTAAGGTAATGAGTACATTACTTATCGAGCACTGTTGCCTCTTCCAGGCAAATAATATGAAAATTGAGAACTTTGTAATATAAATGCACACCAAAACTCTAGATATATATTTTTCTTCATATGAGTATTTAGAATTGTGTGAAGCTAGAGATATAACCTACTTGCAAGTTAATAATGAACTTGTCACATTTTCGTGTATGCTAGAAGATTTATGATACTCTTGGGTTAGAGGCAAAAAGAAGTTAATTTGTACGACAATAGTGAAAGCCAGTGAGATATGTGTGGGTATGTTTGTGTATTTATATATTTGAAGTGAATCTCCCAGCCCTCAGTGCCACGGAGTGAAGTAAAGATAGCCATGTGAAACCTATACAAACAATAGGTTCTGACTTTGAGCAACTACAATCTATATAATGAGACATAGGCATACCTGAACTTTACTCTGGAGGAGGACATTAGCTTAGAAATAGCTTATGAAAATATTCTTGCAAATATACTATAGAATATAGAGCAGCTAGTGTTCAATTGAAGGTATGCAAATACTTGAGACTGCCATGAAATTATTCTTTTTCTTTTGTTTCTTGAAGGTTCCTAGCTACCAAGACAGATACATATTTCTCCTAATAAGTACATAGCTCTCCTTAAAAATGAAGCTTGACAATTTGTTAAGAATACTTATTCTTTTTCTAGCTCTAAGCCTTAAGATGAAATAGGGATTTCAATCCTATCTAGAGTACAATTCAACAAAAGAAATAGATGGAGTTCAAATTTTACACATCTAGAAGTTTTTCTTTTAGAGACATTTCTTAATGCAGGTGTGGAAGAAATTAAGGAAAAAATAGGTCCACGAATATATTTTAAGAAGATAGTCTATGTATTTTAACAGTATTAAAGGATTACATTTCTGTTTTTTAGTGTGTAAATATCTATAGTATGTGCAAAGAACCAAAGTTCATTCCAGGGCCTATCATGGAATAGAATGTAGCAAATTTTGTATATATTGTTTGTGTATTTATAGAATTCACCTGTCTCACTTCTCTCCCATTTTCATAAACAGAGCACCTCTTTGACATAATGAAAAACAAACATTATATTTCTACCTCCTACAGGATTCTACACACTTTGATGTCTGCTAAATATAGAAAAGATTCATGCACAATCCTCATCTTCAAGGAACAATTTTCAGTAACCCAAGTAGCTTATGTATATCTCCTACCCCTTTCTTCCCAGCTGTCAAACTAGGTGAGTGATGACTGAATTCTATAAGACATAAAAGCTCAGATAATTCAGAGGCATGCAGTTAGTATCCAATAGAATCTTCTTCACTTGGCTATATATTATCACCATCTTTGTGAGAACTTCAGCTGCCTTATTTGAAAACTGCACTGTCCAGTTAACAGAGTAGATGAATCTCATTATTTAAAACTTCATTTAACTGAAATTGGAAGGATTAATTTCTCAGACACTATTAACGTTTGAGATTCTGTAGCCACATATAGCCAGTGGCTAGTCTGTTAGACAACGCATATATAGAATATTTCCACTATCAAAGATGTTTCTGATAAAACTGTTTTAGAGTGTGTTTCTGCTTGTTAAGAAATAATCCATCTTCCTAAACTACATATGCATCATAGCTGGTACTCAGATTGAAGATCAGATCAGAAATTCTAGAAACCCATCAAGTTAAGATATAGATATAAATTGTTCTACATAGGCACATTTATTTGTGAGGAGGAAGAGGATCAAACAGTCAACGTCAGCAGAATCAAGTCTCTCAACTCTAGGAATGAATAGATGAAAAATTTAGCAATTCTTTGAAGCATTGCTTCTGTGATTGGAATTGGCTGTGGTATTCTCGATGGTGACTTTGTTGGAAAGTATAAATGTGTAATTATCACATTAGCTCACAGAAGAATTAGGATCTGTGCTTGTAAATGTCATTTGGTATTTACACATGACATTTTAATTTTGCCTGGTATCAGTACACCACAAATATCTTTATATGGTTTCTGAGGGTTTTTTTTTTACGTTTTTTATTGTGAAACTATCGTACAGAGGTTTTACAATTACATGAGCAAGGCAATGAGTTCATTTCTTATCAAGCACTGTTGCCTCCTCCTTTGTTTCCCCTTATGATCCCTTCTCATCTCCCCCTTCCCCACCCCCATGCCTCCCCTTGCACCAAAGTTGTAAAGGTCGTTTTTCGACATAACGTCTTGTACATCTCATTGTTGCAATGAGTCCACTTGTAACCCTAATAAACAATTTTTCCCTTCCCTTCCACATACCATACCAACATCAAATACAGTGAAAACAAGTATTGTACCAGGGGAGGAGACATACACAGCAACAAAGGAATCATCTTAATTATGTTAGAAACAATAACAAGAAAGAAAAAGCATTTGAGTACTTATCTTGGGTTCATTTCACCTAACATCAACTTATCTGACCATTTCTGCCTGTCTGAGACATGTACTAGTTATTGCAAATAAGGGAAACCATGGGACCTATGTTTCTTTGGGCCTGGCTTACTTTACTTAATATAATTTTTTCCAAGCCTTTCCATTTCCTAACAAATGGGACAATGTCATTCAATCAACTCCAAATTTATCAAAGACCCCGGAGTCAAAGCAGACACCCTGAAAACATTACAGGACGGAATAGGAGATACCCTTGGTCTGAGTTGTTTTTTCATTAATTTTGATCCTTCTTACAGCAGGCATTTTAAAAATTAGTGGAAAACTTAAGACTTTCTTGTGTTTTATAGTCCCATTATTACTCAGTAAGCTTAATAAAGAAAGAGAATCCATGAACTATGTGAGCAAATTGTATCTCCAACCACCCTTTTGTTAATTACTGGAGCTAAGAGAACTGGCTCCCCAGAATCTGACCTTCAGAATTCAAGAATGAGGTGGGAATAAGACAAGGAAAGAGAGACATAGAAATTCACACTGGAGTTGCTTTGCTGTCACAATGAACACCTGTTCTCAGACAATCTTTTTGATTCCCACAGTTAGCTTTTATTTGTGCCTTTTTATTAGTATGACAAAGATAACTGACTTTCCCAGATTTAGAGTTGGAAATTTGTGGGACACATTCCTTTATTATGTAATCTTTCTTAAAATTGTGTATCATTACTTTGGCTCTTGGTGCCTTTTCCATCTTTGTTGCAAGTATGTATTTCTACAAATGGAGACTTTGGTTCATCATCATGATTAAATTATGTGGATTTGGGAGAATGTGTGATTTGCTACAGAAGTAAGTTATTATGATTAGGATCCTTTGGTCCATGTTTACATTTCTTTGTGGAATTTTTATTGGCGTCCTTACTCATGGACTCATGTGTAAGTAATTCTTCCAATATTCTAGTATAATCCCGTAGAGTGGGACAATGCATTAGAAATTTAAAACATCCATATAATTCTTTTAAAATATACTTTTAAATATAATATCATAAATAAAATCTTTGTTTTGTTTTTGGTAATTTTAATATTATTGTAAAGGTTATGTACAGATGGGTTACACCTACATAAGTAAAGCAGTTATAACATTTCTTGTGTAACTTGTTACAGCCTTCCTCATTTCCTTCCTCTTTCCCTGGCTCTCTCAATCCCACCGCCCAAATTGTACAGATCATTTCCAACAGATTGTCACTTTTGATTTCCATTAAGTAAATTTTTGTGCTGTTCCCATCCTGGATCTCCACAATGTGAACACTGGAACATCATGGTTATACTCCTCTCCCTTGCATATATGCATATATATGCCTACAATTTGGGTTCATGTATCTGTTTGATTATTCATTTGTTTATTGCCAAAACTGCAGTTTGAATTCAGGGCCTGCACATTGTTCTCTGTGGTTTTTCCACCTCAGTGCTAGCCACAGTTCCACTTCTGGCATTTTGGTAGTTGAATGGACTTTCTCCGGGAGCTAGCTTTGAACCATGATCCTCAAATCTCACTCTTGTGAGTAGGTAGGATTACAGGTGTGAGCCTACTTTATACTTTGACTTTTCATCTCATTGTATCATGCATATATTTCCTACCCAATAACATACTTAGAAATTTCATACTGTTCTAAGAGCATCACTTATAATGATTACATGGGAGTCCAGTGTTTATAAATTCCATAATTAATTGAACTGTTTTTATTACTGAAAATATTTGTCGTCTCCAAAATATTATATGTATCATCAAAGTTCTTTTGGATTTTTCACTCTAGTATTCATTTTTTATAGACAAGTATCTGCTAGTTAGAAAGAACCAAATACAAACTTTCTTCTTACATAATGATCCATCTTAACTTGGCTCATCTAAAACAGTAAGTTACTCCTCCCTGTGAAGTTACTCTTTTTCCCAGCATGTGGTTCCAATTTTGTAACTTTTACCCACCTTACCCACTATAAACTTTGTCTGAAATGACTCTTGCTATCATCCAGTTTTTGTAAAAACCTTTTCCATGGTATTTCATTAATAGGAAGCCATATTTAAATAATAGCAACTTAATGTCATCATTTCCACGGGTATCTGCATTTCAGCCTGGAACAGGATTTTATTTTAATGGAAGAATAAGAGCATCATTGGGAAGGCAGAGATTACCCTTATGAACAAATTTGATCTTTCATTGCTTATTTTTGTTTTGGAATTTGAAGGCTAAAGACTACCAACTCATATATCCTCTGTTGTCACTGTATTTGATTCCGGTTCCCTGCACCTTGTATATACATTTTTCTAATTTGGGGAGGGGAAGGATAACAAAATGCTGAAACAAGGATAGTGGTTGACCAATTGTAACAATGAGATGTACAATACACTATGTTGAAAATGAACTTCAAAACTTCGGGATACGGAGAAGGAAGAGTTAGGGAATTAAGGAGAGAGAGGAATGTAGGAGGAAAACAAAGGATGGAGTAACAATGATCAACGGGAAATGTACTCATTACCTTACTCATGTAACTGTAACCCCTCTATACAATATTTTACAATAAAAATATTTTTAAAAGATTACCAGCTCATACTCACACAGTTTACTTGCTATACACCTTAAATGCTTCATATGGTTGAAAAGGGGAAACCAAAAAGACAGCAACTTTCAATATAGATTGTCTATTTTTGTAGTACCAAGATGCCAAATGCAGTGCCAAGGACACAGGAACCCAGAGTACCGTCATTAAGCTCTAGAATTCTGAGTTGTTTGCTTTGGCTGGAAATCTCTTAATTTTATTATACACAATATGCAGAAATGTCCTGAAAATTATTCTTGCAGAAAAACCTTTCCTACAAATTCAGGAAAATTTGACCAAGTCAAAAAGAGTAAAATAACACAAGAAGAATTCTATTCCTGTTTATATAAAAGCTAGGATTCAACATGGGTCTACTAATAGTCTGAAAAAGACAAACAATTATTTAATTGAGTTGTTATTATAAATGTAATGATATAGGAAATCTGCCTGGAGAGTTGAAAAAATTCCTTCCTGCACAGTGTCTTGATACATAGGAAGGGAGAAAACAAATATTCTGTAAAATGATGAAAAACTTAGGAAGTTCAGTATTCTCCAAATATTATGACCAAGGAATGTAAGGTACCAGGAACAAGGTGAGTTGGAGAGTGAAATTCGAGAAAAGGAAATGGCCATATAGCTTGGTGTTATGGCACTTTCTTAATATGCACAGGGCCCTGGGTTCAATCCCCAGCAATAAAAATGAAGAAAAGAAGAGACCAAGAAAGATTTGTGAGGTAGGCCTAGTATCATCATAGAAGTTTTATTCTCTTCCTCTTTTTTTTTTTTTTTTGGTTGGTCGCGGGGTTGAACTCTGGGCTTGGGGGCTTTCTCTGTGCTCTTTAGCTCAAGGTGAGGGCTCTACGACTTCAGCCACAATGCCACTTCCGTTTTCTAGTGGTTTATTGGAGATAAGAATCTCATGAACTTTCCTGCTTGGGCTGGCTTTGAACGATGATCCTCAGTTCTCAGACTCCTGACGAGCTAGGATTACATGCTTGAGCCACTGGTGCCTGTCTACAAGTTATATTCTCTAGCTCAGGATTTCATACTGTTAATTACACATTATTACTGCATGGGAGATTTTAAAAGTACCGTTGCCCAATTCTCAGCTGTTTTATCTGAGTGGGAATAGATGTACCAACTTCAGCTGATATGACATGGGGACACCAGTAAAGCACCCAGGATAAAGATATCATGGTAGCATATAAGAGTGTAGAACTTGAAAAAATTTCTGTGAGCAGAAAAATAAGTGCACATAGTATGTTAGCCTAAGTATGATTATAGATCAATCTGAGTTTAAATGAACCAATATACCAGTTTTGCAACCTCTCTTTAAACCTCAGTTTCCTATTTTGGACATGGAAGCCCATGAGACTACAGTGCAAGAGTGTTCATAAAGTGTTTTCTGGCTATGCATTTTAAAATTTATTATAACTACCATTAGTTGATTTGTTTATATAGTGTAAATTTGCACTAGGTGCTGATGAGCAAAGTGTAAGACGATGAAGTGTCCTGTCTTAGGTCTCTCGGGTACTTGATGTCATTCCTTACATTCCAAAATTTGTGAAGTCAGAATTGGACAAAAGGGCAGTTTTAAAACGTTTCTCTATGGAGGTTTAGCATTTTTCAATATCAGAAGGACTCTGGAAAGATGGAAAAATAAAATAGAGAAACTGGCGCTGGGAAGGTGGCTCAGTGGTAGAGTGCTTGCCTTGCAAGCATGAGGCCCTGGGTTCAATTCCTCAGCACCACATATTCAGAAAAAGCCGGATTTGAGGCCTAAGCTGAAGTGATAGAGCGTTGTTCTACAGCTGAAGA
Source organism: Dipodomys spectabilis (assembly GCF_019054845.1). Lineage (NCBI taxonomy): Eukaryota > Metazoa > Chordata > Mammalia > Rodentia > Heteromyidae > Dipodomys > Dipodomys spectabilis. The sequence continues at coordinate 1,334,823 of NW_024870997.1, forward strand.
ACTGGGGGACAGTGCCCTGGTCCAGATTTGAGGCCCCAAAACCAAAAGAAAGAAAGGAAGAAAGAAAGAAAGAAAGAAAGAAAAAATGAATGAAAGAAAGAAAGAAAGAAAGAAAGAAACCACAACAGTCCTTTTCAGCTGGCTTACTGTTAGTCCTTTTGACGTATGATGACAAATTACCAGACACTGAATTGCTTATAAACAACAAATTTATTTCTCCATTCTGGAGCGTGTAGGTCCAAGATTACAATGCCAGCATAGTCAGGATTTTTTATTTCTGAGTGAGGCCCTGTTTTAAAGTTCAGGAGTGAAATCTATTTGGTTTTGTTTATTTAAATCCAATTCATGAAGTTTTGCTTGCATGACTTAATTACCATCCATGTACACACAAAGGCCCACTTCTATAACCTTACATTTGAGATAGAATTTTGATATGTGAAACTGGATGAAGGGAGTAAATGAATGTACTGTACATATACATTCTTTTCTTTCCCTATAAGATTGTGGATCTAAGAACAATAAGATCCAGACTTTGAATGATCACAAAGCTGAATCTTAGCCATTCTATGATTCTGGAGTTTTATATTGATCTGGATTATTTAATTCTCTGCCTTCACTACAAGTTTATTTGGAGAATACATATGATAATTACACTAAGTGAGAAGTTCAGAGAATTAATTCATATTGTTTAATTTTAATTTTTTGGTAAATACTTGGATTCAAATTCAGAGCCTGGCATTTGCCAAGCAGTCACCATACCACTTAATTCATTCCACATCCAGCACTTTTTGCTTCAATTATTTTTGAGATAGAACCTTGCATTTGTTTATTCCTAGGATACTTGGGTAGTGAACTTCCTAGTTGTATGTCCAACATAGGTAGGATGACAGCCACACATTTACACACCCAGCTTTTATTGTTTGAGAAGAAGGTCTCTTGTATGTCTTCCAGCTTGACCTTGAACAGTGACTATTCATATTTCCATTTGCAGAGTAGCTAGGATTATAGGTATAAACCACCTCATTTGGTTTGTCTCAATTATGTTTATGAAAGGTCTGAAAGTATGAGAAAATTCTCTAAAAGTTTACTAACCATACCCAGATTCTAGGTGATCCACTTATATTTATTCTGTCACAAACACAGTTTGTGATATGGCACATCAAGAATACAAATATGTATTGCTAATGCCAATTTAAAGAGTTGTGATGATCTAATTTCTATTTGAGTATTTTTTTCCTGGCAAAACATCCTGAGTACATAGGCCAAAAATTTAATAGTCCTATAAGCAAAAATTACTTCTAGTATGATCAACATTTTGCAAATAAGGGTTCCATGCCCGTAGAGGAGACAGGTCACAGGGCAATTCCCTGCTGTGACCCTAAAATAAATCTTCACTTTTCAAAATAGCAGAATGGTGAATTTTGTCAAAATTATTATATGGGAACTTTCTTGACCTGATAAAGAGTACTGCATTACAATGAAAATATTCCCCGTTGTTCTGAAGTCAGGCAAAGATGCCATCCATTTGTATTCAAACACATAGCAGGCATTTTTGCTAATATAATGAAGAAAAATATAAAGTTCTTCAAAAATAGCTTTTATTTATATATATAAAGGACTCTTAAACACACGAATAAGACAATAAATAACACAATTAAGAAGATACAGAGAGAAGGCAAATAAGCACATCCAAAACCCATATATTACAAGAATTTTATAGAAATTCTTCTGAAATGTGTTCAGATATTGTTTTCTGGAATGTAAGGAATGTAAATAATTTTACTATCTTGATTCTTCCAATAATAATTTTCAAAAATGCATAAAGAACTTCAGAATTCATGGAATTTTTATTTCATGTTCTGTGCATAACACTTTACAAAAGGTAGATTCTTTATTTCTGGAAAACACCAATATTTTTACCTGTTTACAGAAATAAAACAACACATGACAACTCTAAGAAACATGTCCAATGTCACCCAGCTAGCACAAAAATTTTAAGTTTTAGTATAGTCACGGGGTTTGCAAATCATTAATTGAATTTGAGCCATGGATTCTGGTTTCTGCTCAGTCTCAGTTGTCATTTACACATCAGCCTTCAGAAACACACGAAGTCTCCTCTTGCAGCCATTTCTGTATTTTGAAAATGAAGACAACATCCTCCTAACCCTAGATGATGAGATATGTATCACCATCTGATGAAACAGAACACACATTTGCATTGTTGGAATTTATCCAACAATTGTTGAATAGCTTCTATAAAAATCTATGAAACAATTGTCTTACAGCTTTTATCAAAATATCAACCATAATTTTACTGTCTAAAAATCTTGCTTGAAAGTGTATCCCAAATTCTAAAAGAATTTACCCTAATTTTTAAAATTGATATAAAATCAACTCAATCACTCCTCACATTCTGACGCAGAGCTATGAAGTGCATTTTCATGAAACCATTACCTTTCCTTTTGAGCTCATTGAACTCGGATTTATAGAGTTGTTCTGTAACAAAACGAGTTGTAAAGAATTTCCTATGAATTCCCCAAATAATGGTATTCATCTGTGTAAATGATTCACAAAACTTTTAAGGCAATTGAAGAAATAAATTGTAGCCAAAAAATGCATAGAAAATATCTTGAAAATTGTATCATAATCTTTTTCCTTTTTCTTGTCTCTTTTTTTTCAGGAGAAAGGATTGAACTCAGGGTCTCAACCTTCCTGGATAATTGCTCTTGATCCATACACCTAGCACTTTGTTGAGCTTTAGATTTCTTTTCAGATAGTTTCTTATTAACTGCCTAGACTGGCCTCAAACCTTTATCCTCCTACTTTTCCCTCACTTATAAACATGTGGCACCAGTTTGTTTTAAATATTGAAGTACCTGTATCACATTTTTACCATACAAACAGCAAACCTCCTATACTTTCCACTGTCTAGCTCTTAAGTAGTTAGAATTGTAGGCATGTACCACTATATCAAGCTGAATTTTTCTAAAAAGAAATCTTTAGTAGCTCTGATAACAAAGAAATATTCACTAACTTCTCTTTAGTCTCCAATTGTCTGCCTCTGTAACTTCTTTCTCATTTTTCTCCTCACTGAAGACAGTAAACTTGTGATAAGTTCAGTTTTGTTAATGCTTTCAAAATATTCCTTTTTAGTCTACATTCTTCATGCCTCATGTTCCATATCATAGTAATTTTCCTTACCAAAAATATTTGTCTCAGACTGGAGAGGTGACTGATGCCTACATCCCTAGGTACTCTGGAGGCTGAGATGCAAAGATTGTAGTTGGAAGCCAACCAAATATTTTCTATCTAAAAGGAAACTGGTTGCATCCTGGTAACAAAAAAATCATTATCTCATATTTGTTATAATAACATCTTACAAATTTAAGGTTATTCATTTGATAACTTTAATAGAAACAAGAATTACACATGAATTTCTCTCAGGAAATCCAAGTCATTCATTACAACCTAACTTGTTTCGGGAAAGAGATAAAATCTCGTTCAGAGAACATAACTAGGTGCCATTGTTACATTCTCCTTTCTGTCACTATCAAAGATGCTTCAGGGGAAACAGACCTAAACAGATATGAGTCCTGGAACATATTGTAAATGCCAGCATTGAATGATCTCTCTATAGTAAGAAAGACAATCCACAAATTTTCACGCACCTAAACAACCCATCATGTTGCTTTGCTCTGAGCCTGGATGAGTTTTCTTATTTGTCCTTCTGTATATTCGGTCTATATGGAGTCCTATTTCCTCTTGCCAACATTCTGAGAAGCCCTTCTCAGGCCACAAGAAGTACAGATAAATTATTCATCCCATATTCTCCCCTCACAGCTCTCCTGTCCTGAAAAACTGTTTACTGAACAAAATGGAACATTGATTGCACAATGATATAAACCTGAGTGAGCATTATCACAGTAGTCATAACACCAAAGAAGAACAAGGCTGTTTTCTCATAAGATCGAAATATGCTAGTTTTATATGCATGTTTTATGCGTTCAAAATACAATTAAGTAATTCACTATCCTGGAAATGATTGGCCAGACCTAAGAGTTAAGTGTCTTAAAAGCTAAAGACAAGGTTTTTGTGTTTTATCCAAAGGGAGGGAAGAAAGTTAAAATCCATAGTTTATTTTGTAGAATCAAAGTGGTAATACAAAATGAGAATCACAAAAAATCTCTGCCCAGTCCAGATCCCCGGTGCTGCCCTGAGCATGGTACTTTCTGTCTTTTCTGGCCGTGGTTAGGTCCACCTGCCCAGTGGATCAGTTGTCTTCAAGGCATCTTGGTCCTGAATTGGGACTTGGATTACCCAGTGGTGGTTGGGACCTGGCCAAGGACAGGACACAGACCACTTCCATGGAATGACTTCTTTGCCCGGGATGTAAGTAGGATTACAAGTGGAATTTCTCTGAATTTGACTCCAGAAGGCAATCACTGAACCAAAAGGCAAGGCCAAACAAACTCCTTCTCCCCTCCTCCATTCCTCCCTTCCTCCCTCCTTGGGAAAGAGCAAAATAATTTTGCAGGTTTTGGTACACACACAAATCACCCACCATCTCCCCTGGTAAACTAGGTTGCAAGTGACTAAGTCATGTAATTCCATTATGCCCCACTCATTATTCTGGACAACATCTTCAGGTTTTTTGGTGCTTTCATTTTTTTTTTCTTTGTGTTGGTCGTTGGGTTGAATTTCAGCTCGAGCCAACCTCTCTACCACTTGAGCCACAGTGCCACTCCCCGTTTTCTCGTGGTTAGTTGGAGATCAGTATCTGACAGACTTTCTTGCTCTGGCTTGCTTTGAATCATGAATTATTATTTGTAAGTTTTCTACTGTAAAAATGCTGTACATAGGGGTTACAATTACTTGAACAAGGCAATGAGTGCATTTCCTATTGAGCATTGTTGCTTCCTCCTTTGTTTTCCCACTACCACTCCTTCCCTCCCACCTGTACAACTAAACCCCCTCCCCCGCTGAAGTTGTAAAGTTCATTTTCTTTAAAAAATATATGTATGTAGATACATATATATATGAACATATATGTATACATATATATATATATATGTATATATATAATAAAAATGTTGTAGAGAGGGGTTACAGGTACATAAGTAAGGTAATGAGTACATTCCATAGCAAGCATTCAACTCTTCCTTTGTTTTCCCTCTACATCACTTCCCTCTCCCCTCCCCAACACCTCCTGACTCCCCCTACATTGTAAAGTTGGTTTTTTAACATAGTGTCCTGTACATGTTGTCATCACAATGGCTCAGCCTGCATCCTCATTTAAACGTTCCCCAATATCCTTTCCACTCCCCAAATTACAAAAATGTATGTACAAGGTGCAGAACACCAGTATCAGATCCAGTGAAAACAGGGGTTAAACGGGCGGGAAAAAACATACAAAAGAAACAAAAGATTCACATAGTGCATTTTAAGTACATTATAAAACACTAGCAATAAAGAAAAAACCACTATGTCCCTGTCTTGGGGTACATTTTGCTTCACATTATCTCATGTGTTCGTGTGTACATAGCCTTTGAACTTCTCTGCTTGTTCTAGACCTGTGCTAGTAATTGCAAACAAGGGAACCATGGAAACTATGTTTCTTTTGGCTTGGCTTAATTCAGTTATTATAATTTTTTCCAAGTCTTTCCAATTCTTAACAAATGAGGCAATGTCATTCTTTCTGATGGAGGCATAGAATTTCATTGTATATATTTATGGCACATTTTCTTGATCCATTCATATACTGAGGGGCATTTGGGTTGGTTCCCTATCTTAGCTATGGTAAATAATGCTGTGATAACATGATTGTGCTGGTAGCTTTGGTATTACCCTGTTTGTGATTATTTGGGTAAAATCCCAAAAGTGGGATTGCTGGGCCATAATGGAGCTCTATATGGAGTCTTTTTTTTTTTTTTTGTCGGTTGTGAGGCTTGAACTCTGGGCCTGGCCTCTGTCCCTCAACTCTTCAGCTCAAGGCGAGCACTCTACCACTTGAACTACAGCGCCACTTCCAGTTTTCTAGTGGTTTAATGGAGATAGGATTCTCATGGTCTTTCCTGCATGGGCTGGCTTTGAACCACGATCCCCAGATCTCAGCCTCAGTAGGTAGGATTACAGGCGTGAGCCACCAGCGCCCTGCAATGTGGAGTCTTTTGAGGAACATCTATACTGCTTTCCAGAGTGGTTCAACAAGTTTACACTCCCACCAACAATGCAGTAGGGTTCTCTTCTAGCCACATGGCCTCCAGCTTCTGTTACTAAATTTCCTAATTATAGCCATTCTAACTGGGATGAAGTGGAATCTCAGCGTTATCTTGATTTGTATTACTTTTATGGCTAGAGGAGCTAAGCATTTCATTATATGTCTATTGGCTATTCTTATTTCCTTTTCAGAGTAGTCTCTCTTTACATATTTAGCCTATTTGTTAATTGGGCAGTTGTTTGAGGATTGGTTTTTAGGAGATTTAGTTTTTTGAATTCTAAGTATATTTTAGACATGAGACCCTTTTCCATTGTTTGGCTAGTGAAGATTTTCTCCCAGTCCGTGGGCTTTCTGTTGATCTTGCGAGCGATGTCTTCTGCATTGCAGAAGCTCTGCAGTTTCATGCAATACCATTTGCTTAACCTTTCTTTGATTTGTTGTGCTTCTGGGTCTCTATTAAGAAACATTTGGCTTGTGCCAAAGACCCCTAGAGTTTCTCCTATTCCTTCCTGTCATGTTTTCATGGACCCTGCTTTTCTTTAGAGGTCTTTGATCCATTTGGAGTTGATTCTGGTGTAGGGTGTTATATACGGTCCTATCTTTAGTTTTCTACAAGTTTTTAACCAATTTTACCAACACCATTTATGAAAAAGCTGTTTTTTCTTTCCATTTAATTTCTTTTTTTGGGGGGGGGAGTCCGATTGTGGGCCTGAAATAAGAGCCTGGGTGCTGTCCCTCAGCTCTTCAGCTCAAGGCTAGAGCTCTACCACTTGAACCACAACACCACATCTGGCTTTTTTTTTCTGCTTATGTGGTGCTGAGGAATAGAAGCCAGGGCCGCATGCATGCAAGGCAAGCACTCTACCACTGAGCCACCTTCCCAGGCCCCATTCAATTTCTTTAGCACCCTTATCAAAGATTGGGTAGCTATAGATCTGTGGGTTCATTTCTGGGTCTTCAGTCCTAAACAATTCATCCTCGGGTCTGTTCTTGTGCCAGTACCAAGCTGTTTTGATTACTATGGCTTTTTATTAGAGTTTTGAAATTTTGAATTGATATTCCTCCAGTGCTGCTCTTTCAACTAAGGATTGTTTTTGCTATTCGGGGTTTTTTTATTGTTCCATATGAATTTTTGAATTGCTTCCTCTATTTCATTGAAGAATAAAGTTGGGATATTAATAGGTATCGCGATGAATTTGTAGGTAGCTTTGGGCAGTATTGCCATTTTCACGATGTTAATCTTCCCAATCCAGGAGCATGGGAGGTATTTCCACTTTCTTAGTTCTCCTTTCATTTCTTTTTTTTAAGTTTTTAAAGTTTTTGTCATAGAGGTCTTTCATCCATTTGGTTAATTTAACTCCTAAGTATTTTATTCTTTTGTGGGGCTATTGCAAAAGGGGTTGCTTTCCTAATTTCAGCTGCCCTCTTCTCATTATTGGAATACAGAAAAGCTATTGATTTCTGAGGGTTAATTTTATACCTTTCTTTTTTGCCAACGTTTCCGATCAGCTCAAGTAATTAGGAGTTGAATCTATAGGTTTCTGTATATACAAGATCATATCTTCTCCAAAGAGGAAGTGTTTTACTTCATTTTCCCTTATTCGGATCTCCTTTATGTCAGCATCTTCTCTTATTGCCCTAGCTAGGCATTCTAATACTAGTTTGAATAGAACTGAAGGGAGTGGACATCCTTGTCATGTTCCTGGAATTTAGAGGAAATGGTTTTATCTTTTCGCCATTAAGTACAATGCTGGCTGTAGGTTTGTCATATACAGCCTTTATTGTATTGAGGAATGTTCCATGGATTCCTAGTTTATCCAGAGCCTTCATCATAAGTGTTGGATCTTGGGAAAGTATTTTCCACATCTATTGAGATAATCATGTGGTTCTTATTCTTGCTCTTATTGATGAGATGAATTATATCATTTTGTTTATGTTCAACCAGTTTTGCATCACTGAAATGAATCCTGTTTGATCTCAGTGTATGATTTTTTGGATGAGTTGTTGAAGTTGATTGGCCAAGATTTTATTGAGAAATTTTGCATCGAAATTCATCAAAGAAATGGGTCTATAGTGCTCTTTCTTTGATGAGTCCCTGGTTTTGGGAGGAGGATTATGCTGAATTCATAAAAAGAGTGTGGTAGGTATGTTTTACTTTTAATTTCATTGAAGAGATGGAGCAGTATTGGTGTGAGTTCCGCCTTGAAGGCTTTGTAGAATCCGGATGTAAATCCATCTAGTCCTGGACTTTTCTTTGGTGGCGGGGGGGGGGGGGGGGGGGGGTGTCTTTTTTCTTTTTTTGCCAGTCATGGGACTTAAACTCTGGACCTGGGCACTGTCCCTGCACACTTCAGATCAAGGTGAGAACTGTACCGCTTTAGCCACAGCACCACTTCCGTTTTTTCTTGTGATTTATTGGAGACTCACGGACTTTTCTGCCCAGGCTGGCATTGAACTGTGATCCTCAGATCTCAGCCTCCTGAGTAGCTAGGATTACAGGCATGAGCCACAGGCACCTGGGAAAAGTTGGAGGTCTTTTATTGCTGCTTCTATTTTGATGCTTGATATGGCTCTGTAAAGTTGGTTTAAATCATCTTGGTTTAGTTTGGGCATGTCAATATTTGCTAGAAATTTGTCCATACCTTTAAGATTCTCAAACTTACTAATATAAAGTTTTGAGAAGTATCCTCTTAGTATATCCTGAATCTTGGTTATTCCTCTTTTTGTTTTTTTGGGGGGGAGTCTGGTCGTGGGGCCTGAACTCTGGGCCTGGGCACTGTCCCTCAGCTCTTCAGCTCAAGTCTAGTTCTCTACCACTTGAGCCACAGTGCCACTTCCGACTTTTTTCTTTTTGCTTATGTGGTGCTGAGGAATCTAATCCAGGGCCTCAAGTATGCAAGGCAAGCGCTCTACCACTGAGCCACCTTCTCAGCCCCTGAATCTTGGCTATTTCTACAGCGATGTTTCCATTCTAATCTCTGAGTTTGTTTATTTGGGTGTGTACTACTTTTTTCTGATTAGATTTGGTAGGGGTCTGTCAATTCTATTAATTTTTTCCAAGAATCAGTTTTGTCAGGTCTTTTTATAGTTTTTCTTTAAATGTAATTTATTTAATTTGGATTTAATTTTAATTATTTGTTCCCATCTACTGAATTTGGGTTTAGCTCGTTCTTTTTCAAGGAACTTTAGGTGACTCATTAAATTTTTAGTTTCAGATCTCTCCAATTTGTTAATGGAGGAACTCAGAGCTATAAACTTCCCTCCTAGTACTGCCTTTCTCTGTCCCAGAGAAGCTGGTAATTTGTTTGTTCATTTTTGTTGAATGTCATGAACAGTTGTGTTTACTTTCTAATCTCTTCCTTCCACTGATGATTCAACAGTGTGTTGTTCAGCCTTCATGTGTTACAGTATTTCCTTTGGTGGCTTTTGATGTTGAATTCTAATTTTATTCCTTGTGGTCTGACAGAATACGGGGCATAATTTCAATGTTTTTTAAATTTGGACAGATTTGCTATATGGCCTAGAATGATGTCTATTTTGGAGAATGTCCCATGTGTTGCTGAGCAGAAGGTGTAATCTGATGCTGCTAGGTGACATATTCATTAAATGTCTGTTAAGTCTAGTAGATCTATGCATATTTTAAAATCTGAGATTTCTCTCTTGAGTTTATGCCATATTGATCTTTCTATTGAAAGGAATGGTGTGTTAAATTCCCCAACAATTAATGTCTTTGAGTCTATGTGAGACTGGAGTGAAAGTAGTGTTTGTTAGATAAATTTTGGTGCTCTATTATTTGGTGAGTTGATATTTAGGATCATAATATCCTCCTGAAGAAGAGATCCCTTAATTAGTATGTAGTGACCTTCTTTATAAGTTCTCATTGATTTTAATTTGAAGTCTATTTATCTGATATTAGGATTGCAAATCCTGCCTGTTTATGGGGTCCATTTGCTTGATATATTTTATTTCAGCCTTTCACTTTCAGAATGTTTATTTTTGTGGGCAAGGTGTGTCTCTTGAAGACAGCAGATAGAAGAATCTTGCTTTCTGATCCAACTGGACAATATATGTCACTTAATTGGAGCGTTAAGACCATTAATATTGAGGGTTAAGACACAGAGGTGTTTGTCTGTCCCTACTATTTTATCCAATTTTTGGGGGGGAAGCTGTGCCTGGGCTGTTCTTGTGATTACATATTTCTGTGTTTGTGGACCACTTCATTGACTATATTCTGTTCTAGTTGGTTTTCTATATGTAGAACCTCTTTGAGGAATTTTTGAAGAGCTGGTTTGGAAGCAGTATACTGCATCAGATTTAACGTGCTGTGGAAGGTTTTTATTTGTCCTTCTGCTGTGAATGAGAGGTTAGCTGGGTAGATTATTCTTGGTTGGTAGTTATTTGACTTTAGGACATGGCATACCTCTTTCCAGGACATTCTTGCTTTTATAGTGTCTTCTGTGAAATCTGAGGTAATTCTGATTGGGTTACCTTTATATGTGATTGATCTCTTCTCCCTGGCAGCTTTAAGAATTCTTTCTTTAGTGGCTATTGAGCGGTATGGATTGTAATGTAGAGGTGGGATGTCCTATTCTGGTCTATTTGGGTTTCTAAAAGCTTTTTGAATGTGTATGGGCCTGTCCTTTTGTATATTTGGGAAGTTCTCTGCTAGAATTTTGCTGAATGCATTTCCTAATCCATTGGCTTCCCTCTCCAGCCCCTCTTGTATTCCTATTATTCTCAAATTAAGCTTTCTGAACGTTTCCTGTATTTCCTGCATTGATCTGTCATGCTTAATTTTGTTATGAAAAATGGTGTGCTCTTTCTCTATGGAGTCTAAACTGTCTTCAGCTACCTATATTCTTTATTTGGCTTCTTCCATTCTAGGTTGAAGACATTGTACTTTGTTGTTTAACTCCTTTCCTTCTTGCTGGTCCTTCTTAATGGTGCCCAGCTCTTTATTAAGGTTCTCTTTCAAGTCTTGAATAGATTGCCTTACCTCCTGGAGTTGGTTATCAGACTGTTCTTTCCACTCCATAATCTAGGTTCCTACCTTTTCATTAGATTCTTTCTCCCTCTGCTGGAGTTCCTCTACCTTTTTATTTGTGGAGGCCATGAAGTTATCTATTAACTTCTGGTTGGCCTCTTTACACTCTCTGATAACCCCATGTAGGGTTTCCAATTTTTTATTCAGCAGGTTTACCAGCCATGTTTTTAATCTATCTTGATCATTATCTTCTATGTCATACTGTCACTGTTATGTAGCTTGTTTATATGGTGATGGTGGTTGGATTTGTTTATTAGCTATTTTTCTTGTGTTTCTGCAGTTAGTTCTGCCCATTTGGAGACAAGAACCACACTGCTACAACAGTAGGACAGTCTTTTAGGACCAGAGCCAACCCAATGTCATGTAGATGGGTAGATCTTAGGGTTTCAGTGGTAAGGTTAGGTTTTTTCCTGTTTAGCTCTCTTTTTCTTTGCTTGCAGAGGGATATTTTGGCTTTGGGGTCGAGATTGCATATAGTTGTAACTTTTGAGGCAATCTAGGTTTGATTAATAAGTAGTCTGTTCCTTAGAGTTAACAAGATGGGCCCCTTGTACTCAAAGTGCTCAAGTGGAACCAATTTTGTAGTCAAATATAGAACCAACTTAAGTTGGGTCAGATATAAATCATTAAGAATCAATGGGCTGGATTAGATGAAGAAATGAAGGGTTAAGATTAGAGAGATATAAACTTAATTTCAGAAGAACACTTGGGTATAATGATAGTAGAGGGGTAAGAACAGCTTAGGAGAGAACTATATGCAGTAGGAAGAGAATAAATACCTTGTTCCTGAATGTAACAGGTTGAAAAGAATTTGAAGAAAGGTTATGTAGGGAGTAGCTTAGAGATCAAGATGAAAATAAGAAAGTGTATTGGGGAGACTTGCTGAGATTAGAAAAATATCAGTCAGATATTATTGAAAAGTTGCTTACTCTAAGTTAACTCCTGTAATTATTGTTTACTCACATAGAAGGAGGCCTTATTTGTGCATAGAACTAGACAGGGTAGCCATGATTGAGTAATAGTATAAGGTAGAGAGGGAGAGAGAGGTGAAGGGGTAGAAAAGAGAAGAAAAGAAAGAAGAAAAGAAAGAAGAAAAAACTTACAAATTAGCAAATTGTAAAGTAGAATAAGAAAATCACAATACACATAAGTAACACATAGAAATACAATTGAACAACAAATGATCAGACATTACAACTAACAACGTAAAACAAAAACAAGAATAAAATACTAAAGAATGGATTTTTCGGGTTCTTTGGTGAGTTTATTCTCCCTGTAATCCTCAGAGCAGATTCCTTATGGAACCTTGTGTGCCTTGTTGTAGTCCACTTTCCTTGTGGCTTGGTTGGGAACAGATGGCTTTTTGATTGGGGAGGGTGCCTGCTATCTAGAGTTCCATCCTCAGGCCTGGTGCCAGGCAGTTTTGGGGATTTCAGGTTTTTGTAGACTGCTATCATAGGCCTGGAGTTGGGTTCCCAGGCTTTTCCAGATAGCCACAGGAGCCTTAAGAAAAGAGCTTATGTCTGTGTTCAGTTTTGATGTAATCCATCCCTTTTGGAAGGGGGCTTGTGTCAGGGTGCTTTGGGATCCCTCAGAGAATTACCACCCCCAGGGCATGGATCCAGTTGTGTTACTCACAGGTCTGTAGTTGGTGGTGTGCTGGACCACAGAGCCTGTGCTATGGTGGCTAAGATGGAGTTGGCAGGTTCTAAATCAGAGGGTCTGTGTGTTATCAGATCTAGGTGGGGGGATGTCTTTGCTGATGCTGAAGGGTCTCTCTCATATGTGTTGGTGTGAGGAGTCCTGGCACTGGGAGGACTGGGTAGAAGTTGGAGTGGCAGGCTGGTGTGGACTGTGGGGGGAGTCATGCTGGTCTGGAGCAGACGTGGTGGGAGGTGGCAGGCACTGGAAGGCAGCCTTGGGGGTTTCTGCCTGTGTCTGCTAGGTGCGTCAGCAGAGATGTCTGCAGAAGCTTGGTCATGCAACAGCTGTGAGAGCCAGGGGTCTGTGCAGGGTAGCAAGGAGGGAGCAGTCCCATCAGAAAGCTCAATAGGCTGGGCAATTAGACCATAGGGCATAGAGCGATTGGCTGCACCTGTGGTTTCCTGGCGACCTTGTGCAGGGTTGACAAGGGCCCTCTGTGATCCTTCCAGTGCTGCAGGTTTGGGCTGATTTTGGGGGCTTACCCGGTGGTGCCAATTTCTGGCAATTGTAATGGTGGCGGTAATACTAAGTTTGCTCCTTCCCCATAGGCTGGGCGGGGGAGGGGGCAAGTGGGAAGGCATTCACCAACTCAGAGATCTTCACCAGATTCCCTTCTAACACTTCACAGGTATAGTATTGAGCATTTTCTTCAGCTTTTGGGTGCTCCTCTGCTAAAACTCTGCAGAAAGTCCTAGTGCAGCATTGCATAGACCTATGTGGTACAGGTGCTCCACAGGAGTCCCCTTCACTTTTTCTCTTTTGCCTTTTCTTGTTTGCCTGCTAGGATAGTCCTTTTGTAGTAGAAAAAGACTTTAGGTATTTAAAGTTTGGTTGGAGTGGATCTCTTGAGGTAATGGGTGGCTGTGGCACTAGATCTTCTTTTGGTCAGAGACACTTAGAGGGCTGCCTGTGAGAACCTCACCATTTTCCCACAACCCGTCTGGATATTTAAATTATATTTCTTCTTAGTGTTTATTGGAGCATTGCAGTTTTTGTGGAATTTAAGGTTTTCTGTAAAACTTTTTCTTCAAGTAATTCAACAGCATTAAATATTATATTTAAAAGATGTCCTGTAGCACCTAGATTTTGTAATTATAATATTAAGATGAAATTCTTATTGTTTGTACAAAAATCCTTTTTAAGTCCAAACAGGAAATATGCTTATTTCATCAGCCTTGGGTCTACTTCCTCTTTTTTTCTCCAGTATCTTTCTTGTTTTGGAACAAGTGTCATGGATGTCTGTCCATTCCAAAGTAAGATTACTCCATTAATTCATTAGAAAAGGAATGCAATCTTCTTGCCTCTAAAGACAGCTTTGAGGATAATGATAATCTGATAATTCACATCTGTGAATTTTCAAAATTATATTGATTATTTATAGTAAACCAAGCATTAAACAGTTTCCAAAAAGCAAAATAAAGATAATGTTCTTCCTCCGCAGGTTAAAATATAGTAATTCAACAAAATATATTCTATTCTTCCCAGATTGCATGATGAAGAATTTCTCTTTCATCATAACCCTTACAACCACTGACCCCTCCCTTCAAACATGTAGATTTATTCAGTTTTCCTGTTCTAGCTTTCATTTTGCTACCAACATTAGTAATCTTCTAGTATTTGACAATGAAATGCCATTTATTGATAGAGAGCTCAATTCATATTGACATATGCAGACTAATGAGCATATCATAGAGCATAAAATATTGAATATCATTAACGTGATCTTATGTACCTATTCCATAAATTAATACACATACCACATAAATGTGTAATTTCATGTAATTTTTAAAATGCAAAACATTTGCATATCTATGTCATAAAATAATTCAGATCACTAGTAGAAGACAATAAGCTAAACCTATTGCATCATTCCTAATATTCTTTGTAAAATTTTCTTTTCTCATCAATTTTCATCTTAGGCCCTTCTTTTCCTAACAACCAGTGATATGTTGATGTCTCTAGATTTTAGTCACCTCTGAGTAACCTTTTTCATTTCCACCTCCAGTTAGTCCTTCATGTTAAATACTTGAGGAATAACTTGTCCCGATATCCCTGCAGGAAGACAGCAGTACCCAAGTCAACTAGCTCCGACCATTCTACCCTTGCTATGTTAGGGAAAGGGGTATCAGCTACAGGGATGTCAGGGATCAGGTGGCTGGAACAATGGTGTTATGAATTATAGGTAGCAGAACAGAGTAGTAGAGAATAGGATACCTTGGAAAGGGGAATTGTGACTGTATTCGCTAAGTTGAAGTACCAAGAAATTGTGTAGCAGCAACAGCTTTGCAGGGATTGGAGTAGTTAACACAGGTATCCAGACAGTTTAGCAGGGATAAGGAGGAAAAGAGAAAGTGAAAGAGTAAAAGTTGTGAGGGATTAAGGTGGCACAATCAGGGTAACGAGGTCACGGGTGTGCAAACTGGGTAGCCAGTACTAGGATAGAAGCAATTTGCATGGTATACTGATGTGGTGCAGAGCTCAGTGTTTCCCTCTCCAGTTTTGGCTGTCAGATCGTTAGGGAACTACTGCTAGCAGCTCATTATCAGTATGTTGGGTTCAGGCATGTTCCATCCATAAATGTCTACTCCAAATAGATTGCAATGTTTGACAGTGGCTTTGGGATCTTTTCCCTAAGCATCCTGAGAGACGACACTCCACAATGCTGCAGAACAAGCTCCACATAGTGAGCTTCAATCACCTTTTACAAATCTCACTGCTTCTCTCCAACATCAATTATCATGGTAGCAAGGGATCTGAGGACTGCTCAGCAGCAGTGCTCTGGGAAGGTACCAGTTCTTACCCTGGCATTCTGGGAGCTCCCTTGAAATGGGCAAGAGCACTTGCTGCTGTTCTTCCAACATCTCTGTGGCTTTGTACACCCAGACTGTTCTACCTCAGATGGGTTACTTTGATTTACAGGACCAAATGTGGCTTCAAACTTTCTCTGTCTCCTCTAGGTGATCATCACCTTCAACTGTCTCTCCTTTTCCTCCCAGGTAGTTGCTTCATCTCCACATCTTTTGATTTCTGCTTTGGATCAACCTGTGTCTTTCACACCAAACCCTTCCAATTTCTCATCTGCCTCTCTAGGTGTGAATAGGGCATAGCTAGCTACATGTAACTTCTATATCTGTTTATCAAGATTGACTCTGGAATCCAAGGTGGTACTAGGCAACTAAGAACATGGGTAGCATCTTAAATACTCCCCTCCCAATCACTGCTCATTGACAAACATGCAAATGTGCTGTGATCAGTCTCTACATTTCCATTACGACAGTACAAATAGTTTCCAAAAAAAAGTTAGTTTATTTACAAAATTCCAGACCAGTCTTGGGCTCTGCCCTAGATCTTCCTGTTCTGAAGGCACTGAGGATACCTAGATACAACTCAGATCTAATGACATGTGGGAATTGAAATGTTGTTGGTGAGTAATGCTTAGTGTTCTGAAGTTGCGCTAAGTTTTTGTCATGTTATGGCTGCAATCTAATCAATGTCCTTTCCTGATCTTCACCACATCTCTTTATTTGATATGAGTAGCAGGTGGGATGATCTAACAAGCTCACCTAGAGTTTGGGCCTGGGTTTAAAAGCTCCATTTTTTGATCATTAAAATTCCACCACTTCCTGAAGCTAGATTTAAGGGGCAGCAAGGAAGTTGGGTTAGCAATTCAAAAACTTATAAATACTGCATAGTTTAATATCTGAAATCTTCCCTTCCGACTCCTCAGAATATTATTTCCCATCTGTGTAGACATCAATACACTCTTTTCTCCTGGAGCGTTTGAGTGTGCCACATCATCTGCTTCTTATGTGTACTGCTTTACACAGGGAGATTTTTCTCCTAGACTTAAAATGACGTCAGAGCTTGGGGGTACTGTGCAATAGGCTAAACATGCCTAGTCATTTGTTCACACCCCTAAGTAGAACTGTCAAGGACTAAGGACTAGTCAGGGCTCACTTGCTGTCAGTGATATTGCTCTGAGGAATTGCTGTCAATGTTGCCCACAGTGCTTAGGCTAAGACCTCTCAGAAAGGCCCCAAATTCAACCTGCATGAGTCTCTGAGTTGATCATCATTGAGCAACTATGTTCCACAGTCTGTGAGTCACTCACTTCTGTGGATATATGCATATGAGGTCTCAAGAAGAGAGTTCCCTGGAAGGAAGATCCTGGAATGCAAAACATCTAATAGGACAATGGAAACCTGCGGTTGGGTGTTCTTAATATGCAATGAAGTAACAAGAAAGAAAGACACACTGTCAAACCCTAAAGCAAAGGGTCAGAAGGGCAGAGGGGAAGGGAGTCCCATGATCAGGAATATAAATGGAGCTTACAAGCCCCTTCAGGCTCTGACTTTCTAGGTTGAAAGTAAGAAAACAGGCAGACTGAGTTTCTAAGAACTCAGTGTCTAGGCTATATGACTCATTCAGAAATTTTTTCCCTCCTCCTGTGTTATGAGAGCAACAGTTAGTGCAGTGCTTTTGTCTCCTAGAGGCAATCATTCTCTTCATACAATGCTTAAAGTAAACAATGGATGGAAATCTGTTAGTAAATCAAAAATATGAAGTAGCACACAGTGCTTCCCCTGAATTCCTGGCCCTAAAAAGTTCCCAATACTGAGCACAGAATGATCATAGGTGAGGGCTAACAACCTCCACTGAATAGTGAAGTTTGAACACTTTTTCCAAGTCACATACCGTCCAGTACAGTAGTTGCCACCTATAATCCTGCTTATTAAGACAGGAAAGTCTAAGATATTGAGTCCCAAAGTGGAAACTGGGCCAAGGAAAGACAATTTATTATTGCTGGAAAGGAGGAACACTTAAATAGGAAAATGTTTCTCTGATCCCGGATATGGGTAGTCATTTCAAGAGTTTTCAAATTGTGGCTCATCAGCAGAGACTACCAAGTCAAATCTCACTAAAGCTAATTCTAAAACATATGAAAATAAAAAAATAAGCTATTTGGATTTCATTACTACCATATTTTCTAAAGTGTGTGTGTGTGTGTGTGTGTGTGTGTGTGTGTGTGTGTGTGTGTGTGTGGTGTCAGATTTTGTATGGGATAGCATTAGTTGTTAAAATAAACAACATATTGGCAGTGTCCTTTATGTTTCCCATTCAAGACTAGTGGCATTCTAACTTTACCACTTGAAACACACAAGTCTGCTGGTTACCTGGAGATCAACATGTAATGGATATGCCAATCTAGGTTGGTTTCAAACTGTGGTTTTTCAGATCTCACTTTCTGGATTAGGTAAACTACAAGAGTGAGCTTCAATGCTCAACCCAGTATTTCCAGTCAGTTACTTAACCTTTCTGAATCTCAGCTTCTTCCTGTGTGGAAAGTGAAAAGAATTACTTTCTGGACCTTAGAATCTGGTGGGAGTTATGACTTGTTGCTTGAAGTATAAGTGTTCGGGATGTGTGGACAGACCCTGACACTCTCATAAAACTACTGATGTTTATATTGAAATGAATTCCAGGAATTGGAAACAAGAGGGATTTTTTTTGTTCTTTTTTATCCATTTATGGGCAGTGAGGAAGCCACAGAAGTTCATGGAGAACAGGGAAACAAATGCAAGGATGGTTCTCTGTACATATTATTTTGACAATGAACTATACAACTTGTGAACAGGGACAGGAGGGAAAAACAAAGAGAGAGAGCAAAGGAAGTGATGAGACTGTCCAATAAGAAATGAACTCATTACGTGACTTACAAAATAGTGACCCATGTGTACACTATCTTAACAATAACAATTTTAAAAATCGGGGTTGATGATTCTCTCCTCTGGTTTTTGTCAGAGGCCTTTAAGACTCAGACCCATCTGTGGAGTTTTTAAAGATTAATTTATATGATAATTAATATAGAGGCAGAATCTCTTAAGAAATATTATAAAAAGTGCTCCATTCTTAGTAACTGTTTATGTTTGAGTGCAGATTCTCTATGTTGTTGGCAGAGCTCTTTTTTTTTCTTTCTTTTTTTTTTCAGTAATTGTCAGGTGTTG
This sequence comes from Dipodomys spectabilis, assembly GCF_019054845.1. Classification (NCBI taxonomy): domain Eukaryota; kingdom Metazoa; phylum Chordata; class Mammalia; order Rodentia; family Heteromyidae; genus Dipodomys; species Dipodomys spectabilis. The sequence goes on from NW_024870997.1 coordinate 1,353,793, forward strand.
AAATCCTTCTTAAAGCTTTGGGACAGAGGTCTACTATGTCTTGACACCCTGCCCCTAAGTAACATGGTAATCAACATTTGAAATTAATGTTTTTGATTTGAGTTTTATTTATTTATTTTTGGTTGCTGGTGGTGAACTCTGGGCCTAGTTGCTGTCCCTCAGCTTTACAGCCAAAGTCTAGTGCTCTACTACTTGAGCCACAGCACCCCTTCTGGCCTTTTCTTCTTTACATGGTGCGGAGGAATCCAACACAGGGCCTCATGCATGCAAGGTAAGCAGTCTATTACTGAGGCACCTTCCCAGTCCCTAAAAGTGGTATTTTTGTGCATGGATTTATCAAGCAAATCTATTGAGCAAATATATGCATTTGCCATTACACATATTCAAAATTATGAATTATCTGATATTTTAACAAATAAAACTGCTGTCATTGTTACCAGGAATTGTTTGTCTCCTCCTGCCAAAATCACAAAGGAGGGTATTTTAAACTAAAACTACAAAAATTCAAAATCTTGATGCTAACAAGAGAATTAAAAAGAAATTTCAAAATGGTTTTTCATCATGAATACAGAGCTCAAAGGTCTTATAATATATATTTCTAAATGCAAATTAAAGGGGAAAATCAACCAGGAAATAAAATTTATATTAATTGTTAATTTTTAAAGAGGAAAATATGATCACTGATGGCAGACTAGAGACAAAGTAATACCAGAGCCCTATATGCTCAATAAGAAGCCTTTATTGAAAAATTGAGCTGGAAAGTGTGCATCAGGCAAAGGCAAGCAGTCAGAGCCTACCACCAACAAAGAAACACCACAATATATATCTCAGAAAAAGGACACAAGTTCAGAACAGCGCTCATCATCTGTATCTGTGATTTCAATAATACATATACACTCCCGCCACACACACACATACATACACACACAGGAATGTATACAACAGCTCAACCTACTCACAAACATCCACTCAACATGAATCAAAGTTGTTCCTGTAATATTTGAAATTTAAAAGTTTTAAGTATTGTAAATAATTAATAACAGATGCACAAGCAATTATTTCTGAATAGCACTCTGCTATGGAAATGAGAGATCATTATTATTATGACTACCTAAAACATCTCTGAATCTGGAAAGAATTAAACAGACAATCTGCATTTTGGGACCGTATTTCTACCAGCTATTATGCAAAGGATTAATGAAATGATACTTATAATATCCCAAAATTAAATACTAAATAATGAACACATGAGTAAGTAAAGTGAAAGACGCTGATCAGAGAGACCTATGCTGCCTCCAGCTCTCAGCCAGCCACACACTGTGGCACCCTTGATGCTACCTGGGGCACGCAGTTGGCTTTCCCAGAGCAGTGGCCATGCTGGGGTTGGAGCTGGGGGTGGGGGTGAGGAGAGGAGGGTAGGACACGGGGGAGACTGCACTGGGGTTGGTGCTAGGGGTGGTGGGGAGAGGAAGGTCGGCCCCGACAGAGGCTGGTGAGGGGGGGAACGAGGGGCAGGTCAGTGGCTCAAGCAGCAGCCACCCTTATGATAGGTCTGGGGAGTGTCTTTGAGGTGGGATGTTTGGGGCAGATCTCCTGCGGTCTGGCAGTCTAGTGAGGAGAGGAAGGTGTCTCAAGTGCTGCCAAAGCCGACAATGAGAAATGAGACAACCAGGGGATGAAGAATTTTAACAACAAAGGCGGGGACTTGGAGGCAAAATCTGGGGGTGTGGAGGGTGGACGCCACAGGATTCAAGCTGCAGTGTACCTTTTTGATGCCTCCTGGAAGTTTGTGAGGGGCAGCTCCAATGCTGTGGGCTCAGTCTATGACTGGTCTCGGACCTGGCACCAGGAATGGCCAGCACAGCCTCGGACTGCCCACAGAGCAGTGTCTGGGAGGCCATGCACAGCGAGGTGGAAGAAACATGCCTGGCTGGTGCTGTTCCAGCCCAGCCAGGAAAAGGGCCACTGGGGAAGTTCCAGCTGTAGATCTGGACTTCTGCCATTGACAAGACTAGGTGTGTCCTCTGGGGACCAGCATGGTGTCTGTCATGTGTGAGCTGGGAACTTCCTTAGCTTGCCTTAGGCTTCTCCACAGAAAAGCCCATTCACTCCTGTGCCTCTTCCACCTTCTGGATTCCAGCTGTCCTCCTGCCTCCTGCCACATCCAAGTACAGTGTCAATTCCATGCCATTGAGAGGTCATTATGGAGATGCTCACAGGGCTTCCCACAACTGGTTCGCCATGCATGCAAGGCTCATGGTGTGCCATCCTCCAGGCAAAGTGTACCCCTATTTCACCTTGGCCACCCATGCCTATGGGACCACGAACTTCATTCTTACACAGAAAGCCAGGGATACACAAGTCTGTGCTGCAGTCTAAGGCATGCTTTCCCTCCTCCTGCTCAAGCGTTGGGTGGCTGTGGAGCCAACTGCACTATCATGTTTGATTATCTGAAAGCAAGAGGAAAAAAGCTTCATTGTCCCAGATACAGCTGCCCCTGGATTTCTATGTGTACACGAGGTGTGTGTGTGTGTGTGTGTGTGTGTGTGTGTGTGTGTGTGTGTGTGTGTGTGTGTGTGTGTGTGTGATGTGAGAGAATCAGACACACCTGAGTTTTAGGGTAAAACACTTCTTCCCTTCAGCATTGACATTTTGTATCTAGTGGTTTTCTCTCCTCCACAAATTCTTAGTCAACGTTCTAAAGTTGTCCTTCTGTATACTTTTTTTTTTTTTTTTTTTTTTTTTTTTAAATTTTATTTTATTTCCTTCTGTATACTTTTATCCCTTCATCTTCTTGATGATCAGATTCCTATGGTCTGCTTGTAAACTTCACCATTTGCTTCATGAAGTTGGTGCCTTTTTAAAACATCTTTTATGAATCCTTTTGATCGCTTTAAATGCAATTTGTGCTGTGTTAATATGTTTTACTTTGCCCAATTGTTAGGGCCTACACAGTGACTGTTTATTTGAGATTATCTTAGCCCTAATATGAGATACTATCCTTTCAATCTACTTTTCTAGTGAAAGAAGTTCAACATCTTTATTGAAATAATTGCCTGGGTGTAAACAAACAAACAAACAAAAAACCAGTGTTATAAATGTACAATCACTTGATTTTAGTAAATTGTGCACCACTGTAATAATTTTTTAACTAATGTTAATAGTTGGAATGGGAAAAAAATCACAAATTATAAAACTTAAAAATTGATCAAATACCAAAAAGGACACTGATCAGGAATGAAGTACAAATGTAAATGTTTAATAAATAAATGAAATATTTGAAATTCTTATCCACATATCAAAAAGTTACTGAGCTCCAATCTTACACCTCAGAATATTTATAACCACTCAAACAAATAAACACAAGTGCTGGAGAGATTGAAATAAATCAGGAAATGTGTTTAGTTGTGTGGCAATTGTAAACTAGTGCAAGCCATATGGAGCTCAGAGTGGAGATTTACAAAATACCAAAAAAAAAAAACCCCACATATTTTAATGACCTTTATAATAACTTGGATACATATTGAAGGAATATGATTCAACATGAACATCCGTGTTCATGGCAGCAGTATTCATAACAACCAAGATCTGCAATCAACCTAGGTGTACCAGTAAAGGGAATAAAGAAAATGTGTTGTTCGTAGCTATAAACATATTCTCGGATATAAGAGAAGTGAATGCTTCTACTGTTTCATTGCAACGTATTTTTTGATATACACCTAATACTAATTTCATGGGCTTTTATGGCATTATGTTTTTTCTTTTGTGAGGAACATCCATATTGATTTTCAGAGCAGTTACAACAGGTTAAGGATATCCTTTAATGGATGACTATTAGACCAAAATTTAAATATATTAGTGAACACATACAGGACGATCATATATAGTTTATAATTTGAAGCAATGTTAAGAAGGCAACAATTGGGAAAAAGATAATGCTAGAAGCTTAATAAGAAATTATCTTGAAAAGCTAAATGAAGAAAGTATAAAATAAGACACATCAGAAACTGTTGAATGGTAGAAGATGGATGAAAGTTAGAAAATCCTTCATCTGCATGGTCAAGTTGAATGAAGTATATGCATATTTGGTGTACACTGATGAAACTCATTCTAAAACATAAAATACACTTAAAATGTTTATGAAAAGACAAAACAGTATCTGTATTTTGTATACGTAATAGTAGAAATTCACAGAAGGATCAGAACTGTGAAGGAGAGAGAATATGGCCAAAAATGTTGATGTGATTGTTTGAAGATATCTGTGTTTGTGTGGGAAGGGAGGAAAGAAGATGAAGAAAACATATGGGGTGCTGATCAAGATGTATTTTCACATATACAGACACAGAAAAATACAAAAAATGTGCAACAAATTTGTGTTAATTTAACAAAACATTTTGCTCAAATTTTAAAAAATGAAACTATAAAAATAATACTTAATAAAATCAAATAAGTAGGTCATGGAAGAAAATTTACCATAGAAAGATTTTCCCCATAATTTGTTTAATTTCATAACAAATGGATTAAAATAAAATATAGTTATATCTGAAGATGTTAACACTGTCAAATATCATTGATAGAATCCAACAAAGAAAAGTAACAAAAAAGTAGAGAGTAAGAACAACTTGTGCTATGGATGAAGATACTCAGTAGAAGTTTGTGAGGAAAGAATATGCTTTCTTTTCCTCATCAACCTAGATCTAGGACACCTAGCTTTTAAAAGAACACTTGTAGTCAGAACAGTAGAGTGACTAATTTAGACAGTAATTTATTACGTTTATTCTCTAATCTTATGATGTGATTCCCCAATTAGGTGAGTGATCCTAGGAGATTTTCTGACCTCATTTTTACCCAGAGTTTCTAATTCTTCCCACTGCGCATGATTTTTTACTACTCTCATTTTTCCTTGTTTCTGAACTCAACTCCTGTAATCTTTTTGTTCATGAGAAAGAGATGGAGAAATGTGAGGGTGGCCTGGAGTCTGTGCTAACTTCCACTCCAGCTTAGAGGATCTAGTGAAGGACTTCCACCTGGGCCTCAGAATCAGATATTAATTGATCTCTTTTGAAATGGAGAAACTCACTCCCTCAGGCAGAATCTGTTATTCCTTGACTTTCTCTGAAGATATTTGGTACTAGGGCACAATTCCAAGAATGAGCTTTCCCACCACCCACCACAGCCTTGACAGAAGGAACAGATCCAAAACTGATAGTGGTTTCAGTTCCCACAAGGCCTCATCAGGGACCTTCTGGTGGGATTAGAAACTGGACAAAGTCTAAGATGGAGATTAACTGAGACTGGGCCTAAGGGGGACACTAAAGAATTTCCCTTTCTTTGACTACAAGTGAGTTGTTTAGTGAGACATGACACCTTCCTTCATATTCGAAAATGCAGTAGGTCAATTGTGTTACTGCCACTTTGTAGGAGGTCATTTTCCTTGAAGGAGAAGGGGTTAAATGTTGTGTCCACCAGTTTTCTTTCTAGTCTGTTATCTCTCCCACGCCTTCCTATGCCAGGAACATCTTGCTTCATTCCTGCATTCAACTACTTGTCCTGACTCCTAAGCAGAAATACCATAGGCTATACTTTTGCTAGTCTTTTACATTTGTGATAGAATAGACCCAGGCTCTGCTGCTGCCAAGAGGTGACAACAAGATCAGATTTGTACTGAAGATTAATCATATTGAAAGAACCATTCTATGAGGCCTTTCCTGACCACACTTTTTGAGGTTTCCACTGAAAATTGATTGAACTTACTAGAAGCTCAAAAGTTTCCGTTTGTGCGGTGGTGGATACTGGTGATTCATGTCTATAATCCTACTTAGTCATGAGGCTGAGACCTGAGAATTATGGTTCTAAACTTGCCTGGGAAGAAAGCCTATGAGATTTGTCTGTAGCTAATCAACGAAAAACCCGAAGTGGTACTCTGTCCCAAAGAGATAAAGGGCTAGCCTTGAACCAAAGAGCTGAGAGACAGCACTCAGGCCCTGAGTTCATGCCCCGTGACCAACAAAAAGTAACTTTCATTTTCCTACCATGGTTTCCTCTTCTAACAAATTATGTCCTTTATCTGTAAGTCTTCCTTAAGATTCCTGTGTTTCACTCAAGCAATTTTTGTCTGTCAACAATAAGAAAGTCTACCTAGAATACAGCCAGTAAGTTTACAATAAATATTTGTTAAGTGTGAGTGTGCAGACATTAGACTAATTCTTACTTTAAAGAAACCATGTTGGTGTTTATTCCGTTGGAACAATTGTATGGAAAATAGAAGTATCTCTGGATTCCTTTGGTTCTTTGTAGAATCTATATTCTCTAGATTGTTTTTCCATTGATTCAGAAAAGTTCTAATTTGTGGCAACTATTATTTATTGTGTTGCTAGTTTTAAGAATGGGAAAATGGATCAAAGGGATTTCAAACTTCATTTATGTAAAAAATGTTCATTCATTATCTAAATTCAAAAACCATAAATTACTAAAAGAACTTTTTCTTTGGTAAAAAGAAGAGCATGGGGGTCAGAGATAGTCTCTTCCATATAGTAGACTTTGAGGTTCTGACCATACTGTGGTCTGACCTTGAGAATTAAGTTGCTTTGAGAATTAAGGGTCTTTTCAACACTCTTGTTTGGCACTGGAGGCCTAGCGAAACAAACACATTTGTCTCTGATTGACTTTCTTTCAGGAAGTCCATGGCTGACATTGATTATGGAAGATAAGAATTGTCCTCCTAACAATTCCTTCTAAGTAATTTATTTATATTTGTGGTTTTGGGTCTTGTAGCAGCTTATATGTAACAGTCTCCCGTGGAGCAATTTAAAGAGAGAAACTTCAGTATCTATGCTATAATGTAGTGGTATTATCAGAGTTCCTTATATTTTACAATATAAGATAAATAATGATTTTCTTAGCAACTTTAGCTAAATTATGTATCATAAGACATTATGATAATAGTGTCCCAAAATTCACAGATCACTTTATTTATGTTTAATGCAGCATTATTTACCATAGTTAAGATATGTACCAACCCAGATACCCCTCAGTAGATGAATAGATCAAGAAAATATTGTTTATATACAAAACGGAATTCTAGGCCTCCATCAGAAAGAATGACATTGCCCCATTTGTTAGGAAATCGAAAGAATTGGAAAAAATTATATTAAGTGAAGTAAGCCAGGCCAAAAAAAAAAACATAGTTCCCATGGTTTCCCTTAATTGCAATAACTAGTATATGTCTGAGACAAGTAGAAAAGGTCAGATAAGTTGATGTTAGGTTAAATGAACCCCAAGATAAGTATTCAAATATTTTTTTCTTTCATGCAATTGTTTCTAACATATTTATAAGATGATTTCTTTGTTGCTTAGTATGTTCCTCCCATACTCTGTAACTCCTGTTTTCACTGTATTTGTTGTTGGCATAATTTTTGGAAGGGAAGGCAAAAAAACAAATCATTTAAATAGGGATACAGGTGGACCCATTGCAACAATGAGATGTACAAATTATTACGTTGAAAACCGAACTTTACAATTTTGGCAGGGGGAGGGGTGAGATGGGAAGGGATGGGAAGTGGAAACAAAGGAGGAGGCAACAATGCTTGATAGAAATGTACTCATTACCTTGCACATGTAATTGTAACCCCTCCATATGCTATTTTCACAATTAAAAAAACATAAAAAAGTAATCAGAATATTGATATTTTTGAAATGTATATTATGAGGCATGTATATTTCCAAAGGCAATGTTACCCCCAAGACATTTCCAGTTTCTTATTTTGTCATGTAGCTAATTTAATTTTACTTTTTGCCCAAATTAAAGCTTACTATATATTACTTTGCTACAAGAAATAGAGCACAAATTTAATTCATGTCTTTATTTTTACTCATTTGTATTTATCATAAAGTTGTTGTGTGAATAGTTTTCAATTCAATGAGTTTCTTTATTACAATGCATCTTGATTAATGTTCTATTGATCTACCCCATCTTTCCCAACACTACCCATCCTATATTTCCTGGTTCCAAGTTTACATATATATCAGCAATATGATTGTATTTCCCATCCCTTCGTCTTTTCATTAATCTGCCCCCTATTTTCTGAAACCTCTTCTGCGGCCAAACATGACTTCCCTTTCTGCTACTTATTTTCTTGAACCTTTCATTGTTTGTTAGTTATTCAGAGAACCGCCATCACTGAAATATTCGAATGAGCATACCGAGTATTGTTTTTCTAAATTTTATTTTGATTTCTACTTGTACACATGAGTTGACATTCAATACATGAGTACATGAGTATAATGGATATTGATCAATGTCACCTCTTTCATAATTTTCCCAACACAGGCACTCCCATCTTTTCCTCAAGTTTCTTCATTTTGTAGGATATTCATTAAGTTAGATCACTGCATTTTTCCCCACTTTATTGCTTCATTTATCTATTTCTCCCTACCCTGATCCCAGCCTGACCTGTGAATACTTGGTTCCTAGTGTTTATTTTGTTGGAATTTGAGTTAGCTATTCTAAGGAATTACATTCGTTGAATTCCTTTCTGAACCAATCATATTTCAGTTCGTACCTAGGTGTATACTTGGATTCCACACCAAAGTGTGCATATTGCAGTGATCTAGATTATATCTAACTTCCTATATAACAGAAAACATATCTCATTTGTCACTTTGGGTTTAACTTTCTTTCCTTACTTCACTTAACATGATTTCTCCCAATTTCTTTCCTTTCTTTGCAAATGATGCATTATCATTCTATCAAATGGATAAATAAAATTCCACTGTGCATGTACATGTGTACGTATATAAGCATATATATGAATATGAACATATATATGCATACTTATATGCATATAGCTATCATATTTTCATGATCTACCTGTCCACTGAGTGTCATAGTCCATGTCTAAATGTGATTTCTTGTACTATTATGTTTTTGCTTTCAATGTTTTAGTAAATAACTTAGTATCATTTACCTAATCTTGTGCATACAGTCTATTCTACAACAAAAACCATTCTATTAATTTCCCAGTCTGGTGGTTTACGTTTCTATGTATGTTAGATCCTATAAATCACAGGGGTTCATAATTGCATAAGAATCTGTTTTTAAGAGCAAGACTAAATGTTCCCTTGCATATAGTTGACACTTGCTAATTACATATAATTATATATATACATATGCATATACAATTTATATACATATTGACACACAAATATGCATATATGTGCACACATGTAGTATATATATATATATACATATATATACACACATATACAATTCCTGTGTCCTAGTACTAGGAATTAAATTCAGGGCCTAGTTTCTTTTGCTTTTCCTTTTTACTCAAGGTTAGCATTCTTCCATTTGAGCCACAGCTCCACCTTGGGCTTTTTGGTTCTTAGTTGAAGATAGCAGTCTCATGATAGATTTTACCTTGTCTGTCTTGAAACAATGATCCTCAGCTTTCAGCTTTCTAAATATTTAGGTTTAAAGGCATGCAACACTAAAACTAGCCCTATTATATGCGAATTAATAATAAATTTAAAGAATTATAACTTGTAGTATTTTCAAATAAATATCTTTAAGTTAAAACTAAAACACACTGCTTAATTTTTTTTCTTATTCCAACTCACTTACCAAGAAAGGAAAGGAAAAAGGCAAACCTGAAGAACCTCTGAATGTAACAATTCTCAAGCCTGATAGCCACAGTTTCTTTGCTGGGAAATAGAACAGGATGCTATCGACTACAGGCAAAATGGGAGAACATTCTCTTCACTGAAACTGCTGAAAGGCTAATAACAATGAGGACAAGCAACTTTATCCAGGAAATGTCACAAACAGTATGCTGTGGTCAGCTGACTCTAGTGGATATGTGTAGCCAATCTTAGAGGATGTTCATAGATATGAGGAGAATAATCTAAAATGAATATGTCATTAGAGAAGTGTACTTTCTTGAAGATGAATGCCCTTGATTTTGCTAAGCGTGTTATCCATATTGAAGGTTCTTGTCTTTCTGCTGCCACTTTTCAACTGTTCATACATTTGCTTCAACTGGACCTTCTTTTAACTTAACAGGATTATTACCTCCATGTGGTCCTGGTAATTTATGAAAACAGGAAATTCCAGTATTTCTCCATCTCTCTTTTTTACTTTTTATTTGTTTCACTATGAGAACTTGAACTCAAGGCCTGGGCACTGTCCTTTAGCTTTTCTGTTAAGACAAGTGCTCTGTAACTTGAGTTAAAGCTACATTTACATGGTTTTTGAGGACTAAAGGGAGATTTTTGTCTGGACTGGATTTGAACTTCAATCATCAGCTCCCAGACTTCTGAGTAGCTAAGATTACAGGATTGAGCAATTAATGTCCAGCCTCCAAAACTATGTATTTCTTTAGCCACAAACATGGAGTGACTCTTAAAGAGTTTTCTAATTGAGAAATTCTCATCATACATGATAGTTAATGAAATTTCAAAGGGAAAGGTTGGAAAGTCAAGAAAGGTTCAATAAACAAATTCAAAATGTGGTTTGTTCTTACTTTATTGACGCAGAAGCCCCACTGACTTCTCTCATGGATATCTTCTATTCTAATTTACTTGGGAATTCACAAGTGGATATGATTCAGTTTCATTTACCTACATGAACACCACTCTTGTTACAGGTATTATGGAGCTACAGTACATCTGAGGCCTAGTGACTACCTGAAATCATCAACTTCACCATAGATGACCTCTGTTCTTTTGTAATAACTAGACTGCTTCACTAGTCTGAGACACCAAGATACTTCAGGACACACAGCCCCTCTTGCTGTAAGACCTGCCAATGCTAAGAAAGCAACTGCTTTCTTCAACCCTTATAGGAATCATGCCTGTAATATAAGATTCTCAGCAGTAAGAAGGGTGTTCAAACTATACCTGCCTGGACACTGCTGGCTCACTTTCTGAAACTTCTCAGGTCTTTCTTCAATGATGATGTCTGATGTCTGTAGAACTGTTGTCCATCTACACCAGTCATCACCACAGCTCCTTATTCTCTTGATTGAATAAGATCCACGAATCGAGTCTGTCTACAATCACCCACCGCTTTGCTGATAGTCACCTGCCGAGAAAAATGCATTTGGCTTTTGAAGATAGCAAAGAAAATGGTGTCCTTCCCTCCTATTAATGGAGTGTGAATTTCATTCATTTTGGTCAGCATCTTTGAGGACTTACATCTGTGTTTCTTGCTTTTAGAAACCTAGTGTTCAACATCCTCAGACACTATCATACCTTTGCTGAAGTAACAACTCTAGGTGACAAAGAGGACTGTTACCCATTGCAAATCTTTTTTTACCTCATAAACAAGAAAGGCTGAATATATTTAGCACCACCTAAATTCTTCTGCTTTATGTACTTTCAATATTTATTTTCCATTGATGATAAACTTATAATTTAATTCTGACAATATTTTTGTCTATCTAAATTAATCAAATTAATCAAATTCTTCCATAATTAAGGCCAAATGTCCTGTTTATTTCATTTAAAAACTAATTCATATCAGAAAGATTAAAGGCATATATATGATGGAGGATTCATACATAGTAAAATAAAAGAAACCTTAAACCAAGGCCCATCACTCATTTGATCCCACACTTCTAATAGAACAGGGTGATTTTGCCTATAAATCATGGAAATGTCACCTCAATCCATTCTACTCTTCACAGGCTAACTCTGAAAGACCCAATTCTTCATTGCTTACAAATAACTCCAGCAAGTAGATTTACTAAGCATAGGAATATCCCCCCAACAATGATAAATGATTATGCTAATAAATTTCAAATTAAATAGTTCAAAACAGCCTGGCTAGAATACAGAAGGATTCTAAGGTCTTAAAAAACTTGAAATACTTCTAGTTGAAAAGGGGCCACACAAGGTCCTTTGCTAAAGTTTTAACATGCAGTTCATAAATAAGAAAGCAAATAGGATTTTCTTCTTACAGAAGACTTTCAGAGTGGAGCAAAATTACCAAATGTAGCACCATCTACCCAGCCAAATGTGTTGAAAAGGCTTGAAAGTCTATTGCTTGAAAGCCAAGTTTTGTTTCCATCTCTCTGACATGTATTGACTTCAGCTTTTAAAACTATAGTCGTTCACAGCTCTGAATTCCTAATTAATCTCACAATGGCTCTATATTCTGGTTTACATTAACTTTTGGTGAAATTTCCTAGAACACCAAATACTTTCTTTTTGTATAAACTTTAAATAAAAAACTTAAATTGACATTTAAAAATGAGACAAGCAAATACTTTGTTCAATTTTTTTGTGTGTGTGACCATCGTAGGGCTTGAACTCAGAGCCTGGCTACTGTCTCTGAGAGTATTTTGCTCAAGGCCAGTAATCTACCACTTTGAGCCACAGTGCCACTTTCCACTGGATTTTATGTTCTTAAAGATCTTTAAGATTACTTGAAGCCTTCAATTTGCTTTGATCTTATCACTTATATAAACTGTCCAATACATTACCCAGGACTCTAACCTGAGTAGCAGTGAACAGTTAAGTACCCGAACCCTCTTGAGTTCAATCAGTTCATCTGATAGCGTCTAAAAGTTTAAAAATCCTACCAGCTTCTAAAAAGAAGCTGATTACATGTGTATGTAGGGGAGCCCAGTAAGTCCCCTGCTGTTAGGCCCAAATGAGGTGTTGATCAGGAAAGGCCAGAGGCCTCTCAACAGACAGGCAACACTTGTCACAATCTAACCAATAATAGCTTAGCCCCATTATCACACCATCCCTCTCATTGTTCTCCTACCTGATGAAGGCTATTTTCAAACTTTCCTTAAATGTGTACATACTTGCAGCATCCAGTGCTGTGGAAAGAAGGGATTGTTTCTCTTAAGCATGCTGCTGCCTTCTAAAACTACAGAATCTAAAGGAACAGTGGGGGATCAGGGATCCCACTGAAAAGGAATTCTAACAAAATTAAAGCCCCTTTCTAACATTTTGGGATATTGCAGTTTCCTATGGGAAGATTGCTGAAGTACACACAGGAGTAAGAATGTGCAAGTTCTGCGCAAAAGTTCTATCTATTCTTTGTCACCACCACATCCTCCTCCATACAGACCACACAGGTTGGACTTCATATTTCGAATTTCTTTCCATGTCAGAGACCAGTCAACCAGTGACTTCTCTTGTTCCTGCATTTAAACAAACGAAAGAGGCTTTAAAGTAAGCCTTCAAATCAAGCTGCTGCTGTTCCCATACCTATAAGCTAATCCTTTGATTAGACTCAAGGGAAGGAGGACCAGTCAGGGAAATGGACCTTAGGAATGAGAAACAGTCCTGGCCTCTTGAAGACCTACCTTGGTAGCCAGTCTCAAACCAAGTTGCTCCCCTTTTCATTGCCTCAGTTATTTCCCTAATGTTTATATAATTCACTCTGATATAAAATTTAGTTCAACACTTAAATTTACAGGACAGTGAAGTTAATATTTAGTTGAAATTAATTTAATAATGTTTTATATATATATATATATGTATATATATATATATATATATGAAAGGTGATAAATAGGTGACACTTTTAAAAAGTAAAAAAATGCATTGTTGCTGAAGTAGTAATCACATACAATTTCTCTTCAACTGGCATTAATTGTTGGCTAACTTTCTAAATGAAAGAGTGTAATAATTGTTTAAATATAATTAGTGCAGATTTATAAGCAGAAGTTTCATCTGGCTGTGGGTACATAATTTGTTGGAAAAATATGCAAACTGGCACTAGCCATACCTGGGATTATTTTGTGTTCTATTTATTTTAATTTTTTGTGCTGGTCCTGGGACTTGCACTCATTACCTGAGAACTGTCTCTGAGATTTTTCTGATCAAGGCTATGACTCTAAAATTTGGGCCACAGTTCTACATACAACCTTTTGGTTGTTAGTTGGAGATACGACTCAAACATAGTGTAATTGGTCCCAACTTCAAACCGAGGATCTTATGTCTCACCCTCCATAATATCAAGGATTATAAACATGAGTCACTGTTAGCCATGTGTTTTTTAAAGCATCTGTCAATAATAATATTAGAAAACTATTACTATTACTGTAATCCCAGCTACTTCAGAGGCTAAGAGCTATAAGATGATAGTTTAAAGCTAGACTGGTCAGACAATTCAGAGTTTGTTATTTTTTTAACCCGCTGGCCCCAGGGTTGAAATTCAGGCCTAGGCACTGTATATGAGTTGCTTTTCATTAAATCTAGTGCTCTACCTCTTGAGCCACAGTGACACTTGCAGCTTTTCCTGAGTAGTTTATTAGAGGGAAGAAGGAAGGAGACTGCACAATCTGGCTCCGAACTCTCATCGCACAACTAATCCTTCAAAGTAGCCAGTCAGTGATTCTTTCCTTCAATTAAGCAGCAAAAAATCCCTGAAAGTGTGGTTCATGTGGTGTAGTGCCAACCTTGCTTGGAAAAAGTTAAGGAAATTCAAGCCTTAGTATTGACACATATGTACACAGAAGCATGCACATACATACATATAAATGGTCCTATACTCAATTCCATGTGATGAAAAAAGAGATAAAAATATTTAATTAAATTAGGACAAAAATAAATAATTTCAATTGTTAAAAAAAAAAAAACTATCATATCCGGGTGTCAATGGCTCACATATGCAATCCTAGCTACTCAGATGCTGAGATCTGAGGATTGTGGTTCAACTCCAGCATGGGAAGGAAAAGCCCATGAGACTCTTATCTCCAAATAACCACGCATAAATCTGGAAGTGGCACTGTAGCTAAAGTGCTAGGGGTCTAGCCTTGAGATGAAGAGCTGAGGAATAGCACCCAGGCCCAGAGTTCAAGCCCCATGACCAAGAAAAACAAACAAACAACAAACAACAAACTTCCATAGCTGATTGTGACTTAGGTGGTAGAGTGCTTTCTTCCCATAAATGAGGTATGAGTTCAATCCCCAGTGTTGTTCATACCAAAACAACCCAATAAAAGCACACTAAGAACTATCTAAAAAAAAACACATCATACGTTGTAAAGAAAATTAAAACTTGCAAAAATAATTGAAATAGAGCTAAAAGGAGAACCATGGCTCAATTGTGAACAGTAATACACAGCATCAAGTAGGTATTAATTTCCATCAAAACCATCTATACATTGAATGCAATACTATGATAAGTCTTCACAGCAATTTGTATAGATTGGAGGCACCATCAGTTAGGAAAAATAAGCCTTGAGGAATGGCAGACAGGAACTCAAAAAGAAACAAGACATTTAGAAACATGCGAACACATCTTCTTTGCTTCTAAATACAGCCTGAGAATCAAGAGGATGCATTCCTCATCTTAAGGACAAATATCTGTTGTATGGCAAAATGTGTTTTTTTCCTAGAAGAAATATACTAAAAAGTGAGTCACCAAATAAATAATCAAGAACTCAAAAAGTGTAACAACAGGAATGACACAAAGCAAAGATAAATAAGTATCTGCATGACTTTATGACAGACCTTGCTTTTTTCAGAAAAACTCCCCTGATGTCAAACAGCTCTATGTTTCTCTTTGTGAGAGTACCCACATACTGAGTGTGCCTCTGTCTGTCTGCTGCTGATGGTTTGCTTGCTTACTCAATAAAGCTATGCCAACTTTTCTTGCCATGGTGATTTCTCTGGAAATTCTTATTCTGTGACCAAAGTGAGGGATCGTAAGTAAAGAGACCCTAATTCTAGATGGAAACTTAAAAAATCCCCACATGGAGCCAGTGACTGCTGTTTCAAATAATTAAGAGTTGGGTGGGCATGTAGCTGACTGGTAGAGAACTTGCCATCCATGCAGAAGACCTGGGTTTGGTCTTGTGAAAGATCAAAGACGCAAAGAATGAGGAAGAACAAGTGGGGACACATCCCACCTGAAATGAAGATTTGTCTCACTGAAGCATAGTAATCAAGACAGTCTGATATTAAAGCTGAAGAAACGCAATAAGAAAATAGTAGAGAAATAAGAACCAAACCTAAGTGGGAACTTGATATCAGACACTAGATTATGAAATAAACAGCCACTAGGATAGCTAGCTATCTATATGAATAAATACCAAGTATACGATGAGTTAAAGCCTTTGCAAACAATTCCTAAAAACAAATAAGGACACAAAGGTAGAAATCATCCCATGGACGTTTAAGGAATACTAAGTGAGTGTTTTAAGAATGAAAATTTATTTCACAAAGGAAATATATATATAGGAAAATATCAAAAAATTTGTGTATATTACAACATAAAATCTTTTGTTCTTTAAGTGACAGCAAGAGAAAGAAAACGATGTTCTCTTAAGGCCAAAGACACACCCCACAACCCCTGTACTAAAATTGTGTTCCTACAGTTGAGGAAGGAAGAGGAACCACTTACCTTGAAAAAAAAAACGACAGATGATATATGTACCTAGGCCAACTAGGACGAGGAATCAGGGAGTTCCCAAGGTGAAGAAAGATTAGTACAACACCGTACATCTTTTTTTTTTTTTTTGGGTCCGGTCGTGGGGCCTGAACTCTGGGCCTGGGCGCTGTCCCTCAGCTCTTCAGCTCAAGGCTAGCGCTTGACCACTTGAGCCACAGCGCCACTTTGGGCTTTTTTCTTTTTGCTTATGTGGTGCTGAGGAATCAAACCCAGGGCCTCGAGCATGCAAGGCAAGTGCTCTACCACTGAGCCAATTTCCCAGCCCTACCCTACATCTTATATATACAATTTTTTAAATTTGGGAAGGGGAAGAAAAGTACCAAAATATTGAAATAAGGTTATAAGTTGAACCATTATACCAATGATATGTACAAGAAAATGAACTTTATATCTTTGAGTGTGGGGGAAGCGAGGAGTTGGTGAGGTAAGGGGGGAAGGGATAATAGGGTAAAAACAAAGGAGGGGGTAACAATGTTTGATAGGTTATGTACTCATTACCTTACTCTTGTAATTGTAACCCCTCTGTAGAGTACCTTTACAATAAAAAAAAGCCATTATGACCCTCATCCTAAAACCAGGCAGGGACTCATCAAAGAAAGAGAACTATAGACCTATTATTTGATGAACATCGATGCAAAACTACTCAACAAAATCTTCGCCAATCAACTTCAAAAATTCATCAAAAATATCATACACCACGATCAAATAGGATTATTCATTTCAAGGATGTAAAGGTGGTTCAACATGTGCAAATCAATAAATGTAATTCATAACATCAATAAGGGCAAGGATAAGAATCGCATGGTTATCTCAATAGATGCAGAAAAAGCATTTGACAAGATTCAACACCTCTTTCTGATGAAGGCTCTGGAAAAATTAGGAATCCATGGAACATTCCTCAATACAATAAAGGCTGAATATGACAAACTGAGAGCCAGCATAATACATAATGGTGCAAAACTAAAGCCATTTCCTCTTATCTCAGAAATGAGACAAGGATGTCCACTCTCTCCACTTCTCTTCAATTTAGTAATAGAATGCCTAGCTACACCAACAAGACAAGATGCAAACATAAAAGGAATCCAAATAGTGAAAGACAAAGTAAAACTCTCCCTCTTTGCAGATGACATAATCTTGTATTTAAATAATCCCATGGACTCTACTCCCAAATTACTCAAGCTGCTTCGAAAATTTGGTAAAGAAGCAGGGTATAAAATTGACCCTCAAAAATCAATGGTTTTTCCATATGCCAACAATGAGAAGAGCACAGCAGAAATTAAGAAAGCAACTCCTTTGTAATAAGCCCACAAAAAATAAAATACCTAGGAGTTAACTTAAAAAGGGAAAGACCACTAAGATGAAAATTATATAAACCTGAAAAAGGAAATCAAAATAAAACTTAGAAAGTGGAAATCCTCCCTTGCTCCTGGATCAGAAGGATTGATATCATGAAAATGGCAATACTTCCCAAGGGTATCTACAAATTCAATGTGATTTCTGTCAATATTCCAACCTTATTCTTCAAGGGAATAGAAAAGGTAATCCAAAAATTCATATGGAACAATAAAATATTGTGCTTAGGAAAATCAATCCTTAACAGAATAAAACAGTGCTGGGAGAATATCAATAGTAAATTACCAATTCTACTACAATACCATAGCAATCATAACAGTGTGGTAGTGGCACAAGAAGAGACCTCAAGACCAATGGAATAGAATTGAAAATTCAGAAATGAACACACAGATCTTTAGCCACCTAATCTTCAATAAGGGAGCTAAAAAATAGAATGGAAGAAAGACAGCATCCTCATGAAATGGCAAAATTGGTTAATCACCTGTACAAAACTAAAGTTATATCTGAATATATCACTCTGCAAGCGAATCACCTCCAAATGTATCAAAGACCTAGGAATCAGAGCAGAACGAACTAAAAACATTAAATTACAGAATAGGAGAAACCCTAGGTCTTCTTGGCATAGGTCAAATTTTTCTTAATAGATATCCTGAAACACAACAAATCAAAGAAAGGTTGCACAAATGGGATTGCATGAAGCTGTACAGATTCTAAATGGCAGAGCACATAGCTAACAAGATCAATAGGAAGCCCATGTATTGGGAGAAGATCTTCACTATCCACACAACCGTTAAGGATCTCATATCTAAAATATACTTGACGTTAAAAAATTAAATTTCCCAACAAAAAATACTTAAACAATTGCCTGATAAATAAGTGGCATAAAGACTTAAAGAGAAGCTTCTCTAAAGAGGAAATAACAATGCCCAATTGACACAGGAAGAAATACTCAACCTCTCTAGACATAAAAGAAATGCAAATGAGAACAGCATTGAGAATCCACCTCATCCCAGTTAGAATTGCTATAATGAAGATCTCTGATGGAGGCATAGAATTCCATTGTGTGTGTGTGTGTGTGTGTGTGTGTGTGTGTGTGTGTGTATATACATATCACATTTTCTTGACCCATTCATCTACTGAGGGGCATCTTGGTTGGTTCCATATCTTAGCTATGGTAAATAATGTTGCAATAAACATACTTGTGCTGGTAGCTTTATTATGGTCTTGTTTGTGATCATTCAGTTAAATGCCCAATGTGGGATTGCTGGGTCATAGGGAAGCTCTATGTGGAGTCTTCTGGGGAACCTCAATAATAATTTCCAAACTGGTTGAACAAGTTTACACTCCCTCCAACAATTGCCTCATTTTTTAGGAAATGGAAAGACTTGGAAAAAATTATATTAAGTGAAGTAAGCCAGGTCCAAAGAAACATAGGTCCCATGATTTCCCTTTTTGCAACAAGTAATATATGTCTGAGACAAGCAGAATCTGTCCGACAATTTGACGTTAGGTTAAATGAACCCCAAGATAAGGACTCAAATGGTTTTTCTTGCTATTGTTTCTAACGTATTTATGAGATGATTTCTTTGTTTTTGAATTTCCCTCCCCCATGGTATAACCCCTGTTTTCCCTGTAGGTGATGTTGGTAAAATTTGTGGATAGGAAGGTAAAAAAATCTGTTTAAATAGGGATATAGGTGGATCCATTCCTACAATGAGATGTACAAGATGGTATCTCTAAAAACAAACTTTACAACTTTGGAGGACCCAGAGGAGAGATGGTAGGAAAGGAATGGTAAGGGGAAACAAAGGAGGAGACAACAATGCTTGATAATAAATGTACTCATTACCTTGCTCATGTCATTGTTACCCCTCTGTACTGTATTTTCACAATCTAAAAAACTTATTAATATAAAAAAGAACTCTAATAACAGATTCTGGAGTGGATGTTCCCAGGTGGGAACCCTACTGCATTGTTGGTGGGACTGTAAACTTGTTCAACCACTTAAGAAAGTAACACGGAGGCTCCTCAAAAGACTCCACATAATGCTCCCCTAAGACCCAGCAATCCCACTTTTGGGCATTTACCCAAACGATCACATACAAGGCCATACTAAGGTTAGCAGCAAAACGATATTTATTAGAGCATTTTTTGGGGGGTGCCAGTTGTGGGGCCTGAACTCTGGGCCAGAGCCCTGTCCCTCAGCTATTCAGCTCAAGGCTAGCACTCTACCACTTGAGCCACAGCGCCACTTCCAGCTTTTTTCTTTTTGCTTATGTGGTGCTGAGGAATCAAACCCAGGGCCTCATGCATGTAAGGCAAGTGCTCTACCACTGAGCCCCTTCCCAGCCCTATCACAGCATTTTTTACCATAGGTAAGATATAGAAGTAGCCCAGGTGCCCTTCAGTAGAAGAATGGATCAAGAAAATGAGGTATATGTATACAATGGAATCCTATGCCTCCATCAGGAAGAATGACATAGCCCAATTTGTTTTTTGTTGTTGTTGTTGTTGTTGTTGTTGCTTTTGTTTTTGTTTTTGGGTCCAGTCATGGGCCTGAAATCTGGGCCCTGGGGCTGTCCCTCAGCTCTTTAGCTGAAGGCTAGTGCTCTATCACTTGAGCCATAACGCCACTTCCTGCTTTTTTTCTGCTTATGTGTTGCTGAGGAACCGAACCCATGGCCTCATGCATGCAAGGCAATCACTCTACCACTGAGCCACCTTCCCAGCCCCTCATAGCCCAATTTGTTAGAAAAGGGAATCATTTGGGAAAAAAATTATATTAAGTGAAGTAAGCCAGGCCCAAAGAAATATATTTCCCATGGTTTCCCTTATTTACAATAACTAGTATATGTCTAGGACAAGTAGAAAACATCAAAAGCTATATTCATATGACCTGATAAGAAGAAGTTAAGTGAAATGAACCCCAAGATAGGGAGACAAGTTGTTTTTCTTCTCTTAATGCTATTGTTTCTAATGTATCTATAAGGTACCATTTGATTTTTTGGTTGATTTGTATATGGGTATAATTTGGGGAGGGGAAGGGAAAAAACACAATGTTTAAATAGGGATACAGGTTGACCCATTGTAACAATGAGTTGTACAAAACACTATGTTGAAAAATAATCTTTACAATTTCGGCAGGGGCTGGGGATGTGTAGTTGTGGAAATGAGAGGAAAGGGATGGTAGGGGGAAAAAGGAGAGGGAAACAATGCTTTATAAGAAATGTATTTATTACCTTTCTCATGTAATTGTAACTCCTCTATACAGTATTTTGAAAAGTAAGGAAAAGCTGTTCATCATGCTCTGTAGCAGGTTAAGCACTGGTTTGGAAGGACAGAATCATTTCAGGCTCTAAGCACATAACCCAGGGCAATGAAGTCTATAGCCTGGAAGGGACTCCTGAAATACCCTGTGTATGGTCTTCCTTCCCTTGGAACCACAATTTAACCGGAAGAGGCAAATGTGTGTACCTCAAACTTGGGTATGCACAGTTACAATCACATACCCACAAAACCTCACCCGGGAATTGTTTCCCAGATACAAGGAAGAAGGCCCACTTGCCACAAAATTGGGGTATTTGGGATAACAGTACCTGGGACTACTGGGAGGAACCACCAAGATGGCTGTCCACAAAGTGGAGAACAGGTAACTTTGCTCCACCTTGGGAGAGTCTGCAAGACCTGGCCTTCCTTCTCCTGGGTCCAATGTAGCACCTGTCTGGCCACTCTGGCACAACCTGCATGCATTCCAGTAAACATATGTATACATGCACACAATCCCTCACCAGCAATTTGTTCCCTCAATGGTAGAGTGGAAGGGCACCCACTTATGTCATACAGATGCAATGCCTCTGGAAGTTGCTTCATAAGAACCGGTGACTACTGAGGGCATGACCAAGAGGGGATGGGGGTGAACTCTAAGCCCCTATCTTCCTTTTATAGAGGAGGTTCTTCCCCTCACCAATGAATCTTCCTACACTGAGAGAGGAGGGGCCGAGTTGAGAGTTAGGTTCAGACCATGAGGGGTGGAGAGGAGGATATTGGGGTGAGTGGGGCCCCGTATCCTTGAAACTGGGTCTTCTAGGATTGTCTTTGGCAGTTGAGTCCCAACATCCCTAACCCAACAAAGGTTTGTGGGGCACTGGAGGATCAGGGAACAGGGCAGGGTTGGCCCATGTGTTGAGGGGCAGGGTGTGGGAGAGCCGGGTGGTGGTGGAAAGAGGAACCTGGGAAGGGATTTTGGGACCCAGGAAGAGGGGATGGCACACTTCAGTTGAAACCGCGTTGAGATGGGAGGCTCCCATAGGGGAGCAGATAAGAAAATGGAAAAAAGAGGGGTTTAGGGAGGGGGGCTCTCACCTAAAATCGGGTTCATCATGGTATAGTGCTTGCAGCTGGGCCCACACTGCGTAGAAAGTTGGAGGTCCACACAGTGAAACCAAAGATCCCTCAGGAAGGCACAGCACTGGTTGAGGAGATGGAGGCGAGGACTCCATCTCCAGTCCCACAACCACAAGTGAAGTCAGGTAAACCAGAGAGCCCCGGGGCTGTCCAGGCTTAGCCACGCAGGGAGGAGAGGAAGTCTCTGACCTGAGCTTTCCTTCTCTGCAGCAGCCATAGCTCATGTTTGGAACATTCTGGCACCTGGCATTATGTAGTAAGTGCTGGGCATATGCACATTACCCTTCCCACTCCTGTGTTCCCACCGGAGGTTTGGGCAGGCAGTACGGGGACATCACAGGGGCCATAAAGGTTAGGGTTAGAAGGGTTGGGGCGGTAAAGGTGGGGGTGGAGCTAAACGTTGTGGCTGGGAGAGGGGATGGTCAGGAGAATGAGTGGGTTCTTGAGGGGTGTCTGACCTCAAGAAGGGGACTGATTCAAAACAGGGTAGTAGGGCACATAGCCTATAGTAGGCACAGCTTACCAGGGTGGTAGGCTGGGGAAACACGGGGTGGCGATGGGCCAGTGGATGGGGGCAATGATGGTATGATGGGAAAGTGAGGTAATGGACAAGGAACCTAGCAGAGTGGAGGAGTGGGTAGGGGAGCAAGAAGAGGGGTTGGGTCCACTTAAGAGGAAACAGTGCTGTCCAGTATGGCTTTCTCCAAGTGCTGTGTGCTATGCTCATCTGTGCTCTGTCGGGGGTAAGCCCAGCTTGTTAGAGTCCCCATGCCCCACAATCTAGACTAAAGGAAAGAAACTCCATCTAACTATTCGCCTGACAGGGGCAAAACTCTCTGGTGCCCTGGGAAGAGGTTTATAGCGAAGACCAGTTGATAGAATGGGACACATCTGGGGTAACGGATTCATATCACCCATACCCATGAGGCATAGTTAATGTATAAAATGCACTCAAACAATAGATCCTTCTTTTTCCTTTTCCTTTCTGTTTTTTTCCCTTTCTTTTCTTTACCTCTTTGTTGTTCCAATACTGGGACTTGAACACAGCTTCTAGGGCCTACAAAAATTCCCTGCCCAAGGGCCTATTATTCTTCACCTCCTAGTTCCCCATTTTCCTGGTCCCTGTCAGCCCAGGTGCAGGTACCATGGCCAGATGCCACCTTGCAAGGTAAGAAGGTCCCCACCAGCCTTCTCCCTGTAGGAAACAAAAGGAGGATTAAGGGGTTTGTTCTTTTGTATGTGCATTCACATTAATATTTCCTTCCATCTTTGGACAATTCTAAGGACTTAATGTCTTACTGAACTTCAGTTATAAATCATTTGAAAATGGAGGCATGGAGCAGGAAGGGTGAAAAAAAAACTCAAACAACAAAACAAAAGACAAATCAAACAACCATTGGATATATACAAAAATGACTGAATGAAGGCAACTAAGACTCAGCCTAACAATGTATTACCAAATCTCTTATGCTTGAAGGGTGAGAGCTCCATGGAGGAAGATGTCAGTCAAAGCAGCCAGCCTTTATGTTTAAGGATTCTATCATTAACATTTAATCATTTGCTCATTCATCCAGGAAGGGAAGATCAATTATGGCAAGCTGCCATAATAAAAAATAAGGCTCCTCTGCCCAGCAGCAGTAATCTTTAGTTCACTTCCAAGCCATATACATCATAAACATATCCAAAGAATGCAAGGAAGGGAGGTAAAGAATCTGCGTTCTGACGTATTGGCTGGCACCAACACACTGTTCAGTTTGAACTGTTCATCCTCTGTGGTATTACTTTCTTCCTGTTTTTGGATGTGATCTGTGTGCACATATGGACTATGTACATATATCTGTGTACACATTCTGACTGAACATATATGTCCATAAACTGAGGTGTTAGCTTGCAAAGGTTCAGTTTAACTTGTAGAGCAGCAGGGTGTCAATGTAATTTCTCCTGTGTCCCATGTGCATCTCTCCAAGTTCTACTCAAGATAATGTCATTCACTGTTTTACTTATATGGCTGCTGCCATTACCAGGGTTCCTTCTCCCCATTTTCCCTCCCTCATCCTTCAATACCCTGCAGTAAACCATAGTATTTATGGTTTTGTTTCGTCAGTTTGATTACCTGAGATTTGATTGGTCCAGGTATAACACACTTGGTAGCTATGGCAGGTGCCAGGGGTGGCCTTTCTTCTTCTTTTCCTAACACATACCAGGAGAGTTGGTCCGTGTTTCAGGAGTTTTACTTCAATTACTTTCCACTTTCTGGACTTTAACCTGATTTTGCATCTCCTTTTGTATTAATGAGGATTGAACCCAGGATGTTTCATTAGTTAGTCAAAAACTCTCAATGAACTATAAACCAGCCCTTGAACATCTTTTTAAATTCTCCCTACATCTGAGTGTAGGATAGAAAAAATGGTTTATTCCAGTGTATTGGAATGTTTCAAACTTTTAGGTTTTGAGGAATCTAGTTAGATACAGTCATAGTCTAGAAACAGATATGTTGGTAGAAACTGATAAGACAGGCTTTCCCTCACTATATAGTTGTTGAGGGGAAGGGCTTGCCCTACAGTAAAACTTAGTGGTGATGCCTTCAACATCAACTCATCGGGGAAATGAGTTCAACCCAAGTGAGTTGCTGTGGTCTGAAGCTACCCCCAGTTTTCCCCTTTTCCACCTTGCATAATACATCCCATACTAGCAATATCTACCATGCTCAGTCTTACTGCTTAGATTTGTTGAAAGGTTGTGAGTGAATGTATGTATCATCCTAGACAACTTAACATTGAGTGATGTGAAGAACTTCACCACAAAAGAGATCAATTCAGTTGCATTGATGATTTAAGATAAATTTTCATATGTTGACCACAAAGCCTCCTCTTTTATGCCAAACACTTTAACTTGAGCCAAAATGATGCTATGGCAATAATGATCTTATAATAAATCCAAAGACAAAGTTCTTTTGCTTAAGGCAGAATGAAGTATGCCAGCCAATATATTCCCAGAATTTTTACCTGTGTTTTGACCATATAAAAAAATTAAATTTTGGTCATGAGGATTGAACTCTGGGCCTAGGCGCTGACTCTCAGTGATTCAGCCCAAGGCTGGTGCTCTACCGCTTGAGCCACAGCTCCACTTCCAACTTTCAGATGATAAGAGTCTCACTGACTTTTCATCATGGGCTGTATTTGCACCACAATCTCATATCTCAGCCTCATGTGTAGCTAGGAGTACAGGTGTGAGCCACTGAAACTTGGCAACCATGTAAAATTTTAACCATAATTGAAAATGCTATGTATATATTTTTTAAAAATGTATTTCTTAAAAATGAAAATATTTTTAAATTCTCATGCACACTTCCCATTAGGCAGTTCAGATGATGTTAATTTGAATTGTTGTCAGAGTTATATGTGTGACGGTCTTTGAGGTTGAAGTTTGGCCCTGGGTGCGCTTCTCTCTCCCCACCCCCCTTTTGTTTTTGCTTGCTCAAGGTTAGCACCTTCCCACTTGAGCCACATCTTCCAGCTTTTTGTTTTTCAGTTGGAGATAAGAGTCTTTCTTTTTCCTGTGTGAGCTGGTTTTCAATGATGGTCCTCAGATCTCAGCCTCCAGAGTAATCCACTTATATTTGAATCAGGAGATCTACTGAGTGTTTCCTTGTCCTTTTTTGTCAAAATGCACCCCCCAGCCTCAATGATAAAAGAACAAATTAAAAGTTGTTATGATACTCCCAACATAAAGAAGATAGTTGATATACTTAATTTCAGTACTATGATACAAAATTTGGAGTTTTGTAAGACTGAATGTCTTTAGTGTCATTTTGGGAAAAGTGAATCAAACATTCAGAGCATTCCGAAATAAAGAGAATAAAGTAGACCTGTTTTATGAGGAGTATTAATGAGAAGAACAATGTTTTTGTGTCATTAACTTAGCCTAATTGAAACTTTTTCAAAGCACAGATTCTCAGGTATATTTTCTGTGTAGTATTCACTGAATTCTAAAATTCTTTGTTTTCCTCAGCATTCTCAGTTTGTCTTCATCAGCTATCTAATTTGAAACATACACCTAGGTACCAGAGGTCTTCTGTACTATTTTAAATTTTAGGAAAGTAATTTTAAGTTTTTAAAAATCAGAAAAGCTAATAATGATAATCATTTTCTGATGTCCTTCACATTTCTCCACATTTCATTATATTGGTTTAATATACTATTAGTATATTTATTGGCTATCAAGTTTGATTGTGGTTTTGGATTTTGTGCTGGTGTTGGGGCTTGAAATCAGTGCGTTGGTCTGTCACTAATGCCAGCATTGAAGGCTCATTCCTGTAATTTTGGCCATTCAGGAGATTGAGATCTGTGGATCAAGGTTCAAAGCCAGGAAAGATCATGATGCTGTTGTGTTCAATTCATGACTAAAAATCCCAAAGTGGAGTGTGGTTCAAGTGGTAGAGCACCAGGCTTGAGCAAAGAAGCTAAAGTGCAGTTATGTGTAGTTCCTGCCAAGGGTTTTTCTCTCTAATTATGATGAGTCCCTTTTCTTTCCAGGTAAACCTGAACATTGCATGGCTTTCTGTGTGTACCCACATGTGAATAAGGCTTTTGTAAAATGTCAACCATTGCAAACTTTATTTTTCTCTTCTCACCATTAGTGAGTTTGTTGGCAGCCAGCATTGTTCTAAGAAAAATGGAATTTTCTAGAAATTGTTATGGGATGTTTATATATGTAGGTCAGAATTTATAGTTCTTTTGCTCTAGTGAATTGAGCAACACCTCTGTGAATTATAGATAACCATTTATGAACTTTTTTCTATGGTATAGATGAATTTTGGATATGATATCTTTATGGAAGTCCAAAGATATCTTTAAGTAATTTGTCCAAATGAAACAGGAATAGAATACACTTTAATTTTTTTTTAGTTTTAATTAGAGTCTTGTATTGATTTGGGATATAGGAATTTTAAGTGATGCAATCAACTAATTTCATTTGTAGGAAACGTGACAGATAGGAATGTAACTGAAGATATATCATAACTTTTCCCTTTTAATGAGTTAAAAAGTTTAAGTTTAATTTCAACTAAGATACAAATCCAGTTTCTGCAATTAAGTAGATTAAATTGGTAGAAAAGGTACTTTGTTTGCAGTAACAATTACAATATGATATATAGAAAAGTGTGTGGCCAACACATTTGTGTAGTTGTGTAGTTAGATATCTTGATGTTGGAGTTATAAAATATAATGAATTACTTCACACAAGGAAAAAATTGAGAGATGTTAGAGTTTTACACAGAGTACAGAAAATACCAGGTGGTCTTCAACAAATGTTTTCATTTTTCTATTCTTTTTTGTGTTTTTTTTTTGTGTGTGTATGTGTAAGTGCTGGTATTGGAGTTTCAATTTAGGGTCTTGTGCTTCACTTATCTTTTCCCTTAAGGCTGTTTCCCTACTTTTTAAGCCATACTACCATTTCCAGGTTTTTGTTATTTATTGGCAATATGAGTATCGCAGATATTGCTGCTTGAGATCCCTTTGAATCTGGATCCTCAGATCTCAGTCTCCTATGTAGCTGGGATTACAAATATGAGGCACCAGCACTCTGAGAGATGCATTTATTTTGTCATGATCTGTGGCAAATTACCACAAATTTATTTGTTCGTCCATCAAATACCAACTATTTTAGGTTAGAAGTTTGGGCTGGTAGTTTGGGTGTGGTTTGTCTATAGCAGCTGCTCAGTTTCTAGCAGGGGGCCAAAAAGCTATAGTCTCTCATGGAATGTGGGGATCTCTTCCAAGATTAAAGGATGCCTGGCTGGGTTTAGGTCCTGTGGTTGTGAGACTGTGGTTTCTGCTTTCTGGTCACCTATCATACAGCCACTGTTGTCAGCTCCTAGGCACCACTATATTTTCTTGACAAACATATTCTCCTTACTGTTTGATTCATTCTGTTGATGTCACTGACCTCTAGAAAATCCTTAATTTGCACTCACACCTTGGAAACAACTCATATCCAACTCTTGTGGGAACTAATTACATTTGTAGAATCTCTTTAATTTTGTTATCTACCAGAGTATATTGTAGGTTTAGATCCTGCCCAGACTGGAAGATAAAAAACTTCCCAAGGGTCTGAGTTGTTGTGTATCACCTGATACACATGAAAAGCTATTTATTAGATGGGAACTGGTGGCTCACTCCTGTAATCCTTGCTACTCAGTAGGATGAGATCTGAGGCTGTCAGTTCAAAGCCAATCCTGCCAGGAAACGCTGAGAGACTATTATCCCCAATAAACTCAGAAAACTGGAAGTGGCACTGTGGCTCAAGTGTTAGAGGACTCGCCTTGAGCTGAAGAGCTGAAGGACAGTGCCCAAGGTCCAGAATTCAAGTCTACACCTGAAAAAAATGGAAAAAGCTGTTTATTATTCTATGTGTCCTCAATTTCAGACACTGATAATGTTGAGTTATTGTTTGATTTTAGCCAATGAGGTCTGAAATTTAAGAAAATGAAAGATAATTCCTTGGGTCGAGTGGAAAATAATTCGGCAGTTATAGGATATGAAAATAGGGGTAAAACTGAGGATATATTCAAGAGCAGTGGCAGTGGCTTCAGAGATGGGACAGAGGTAAACATGTTAGAAAAAATGAGGGGGCAACAGTGCTTGATGAGAAATGTACTCGTTACCTTGTCCATGTAATTGTAACTCCTCTGTACAGTATTCTTAAAATAAAAAATAAATACACAAATAAAAAGACATATTTTAGAAAGAGAACATGTGGCTGGGAATGTGGTTCAGTGGTACAGTGCTTGCCTAGCATGCATGAAGCCATGGGTTCAATTACTCAGTACCACATAAACAGAAACAGCCAGAAGTGACGCTGTGCATAGGGTGCTAGTCTTGTGCAAAGAAGCAGCTCAGTGACAGTGGCCAGGACCAGAGTTCATTCCCCAAGACTGCCAAAAAATAAAAAAAGAGAACATGTTAACAATGGAAAAGGGAGGGATACAGAGACCAAATTCCGCACTGAATTTTTCCTCTATTTCAAAATCAAGACATCATTCCAGAGAGAAAAATGGGGTATAAAGCTGGTCCAGAAAGAACATATCTTACGAAGAAATACAAGATGTTTTACTGCAACTGTCCTGTAGAGATAACCCATGAGACATAATGGTGACTTGTAATAGCAAAAGAGCTCGTTGTAATATCACAAGTGCTATCTGGAGATTTTGTACGGGTGCTGGTCCTGAGCCTTAAAAAGAGTCTAGGTGCTATTTCTATATTTTTCCTCAATAATATTACTCTATTACTTAAGCCACAGCTAGACTTTTGACTTTTTTGGTGATTAAATGGAGATAAGAGTGTCATGGACTTTTCCTGGTTCACCTGGATTAACAATGTTATCCCAAAATCTCAGCATTCTGAAGAGCTAAGTTTACAGTTGAGAGCTACGAACACGCAGAGAAGCATTTCTTTTATAGTGAAAGGAATTAATAATACAGATTCTTCATGAAGATTCACCCTCAGTACTAAGTAAATCACCAAGAACAGTTCTCGTGAACACACACACACACACACGCACACACACAGAAATACATAAGCATCTCAGGGGGTCTGTATCTCTTTCCCCAAAAGAACAGCATATTCTAATGTGCAAACTGTGGTGTCACAGGCCTGTAATCCCAGATATTGGGAGGTAGAGATATAGGAGGATGGGATACTGAGGGTGGTTTGAGTGAAGTTAGCACAAGACCCTATATAAAAAGTAAACTGAAAAAGAAAAAAAAGTGTTGGGGGTATGCAGGCTCAACTGGTACCATATCTGCCTAGTAATTGTAAGGCCCTCAGTTTAATCCTCAATACCATGAAAAAGATAAAAATAATAGCATCTCATCCATTTGGTCATGGTTTAACAAAATCCTTGAAGCTGTACACTTCATAAGGAATAAAAGGTCTATTTCAATCACAATAGTAGTGGCTGGAAAGTCTAAATAGCATGGTAGCACACGGGACAAGTCTCCCTAGGTGCATCATATCACAGAGGATATCAGCACCATGGCATGTGCTAGAATGACAGAGAGTAAGGGGCATAAGTTGCCTTCAAAAACTGTTAATAGTGATAATATTAGTCGCTTGAGAGTTGATTAGATGGCATTAATCCATTTATGACTGAAACCTCTTTTAGAGGTTCCACCTTCTGACACTGCTACATTGAGAAGTTAAGCTTCAGTGTGAGCTTTGATGGTGACAGACCATCACCACGCTTCTGACAGAGGCAGGTGAGACCATTGAAAGCTGAGGGCATTCATACAATCAGGCACCTGGGACAACTGCTTTGATCTCATGGATTCTGTTATTTGCTGTATTTGGGGCCATCTCAAAGCCAGGATTAATCGAGTCCATGTCTAGTCCATGTGCCAGATGACTGTGATATAAACTGCTAGACAATAGGGAGAACAAAGATGGACATGGGCACAAAAATGGAGGTTTGGCATTCTTCATGACAATTAACATTAATAGATTTACGTATGTAAGTCATTAGAAAGCTCTATGTCATTACACAATACTTACATAGAGCCATGTAATAACTACTATATGACCCGGAATGATACCTTATTGAGCAGCTGGCTTACACAAAATAGACACATTCCTATGAACAAAAAGAATGGAAAAAAAGCAAGTTCTAACAT
This sequence comes from Dipodomys spectabilis, assembly GCF_019054845.1. Taxonomy (NCBI): domain Eukaryota; kingdom Metazoa; phylum Chordata; class Mammalia; order Rodentia; family Heteromyidae; genus Dipodomys; species Dipodomys spectabilis. The sequence continues at coordinate 1,384,635 of NW_024870997.1, forward strand.
ACAAAATTAATTGTCGTTCTCAGAGTCAAAGCAGACACCCTAAAAACTTTACTGGAAGGAATAGGAGAAACGCTAGGTCTCCTTGGCACAGGCCAAAATTTTCTTAATAGAGACCCAGAAACACAACAAATCAAAGAAAGTTTGCACAAATAGGATTGCATGAAACTGCAGAGCTTCTGCATGGCATAGGACATGGCTAACAAAATCAATAGAAAGCCCACGGATTAGGAGAAGATCTTCACTCGCAGTACAACAGACGAGGGCCTCATATCTAAAATATGCTTGGAACACAAAAAATTAAATCCCGAACAACAAATCCTCAAAGAAACAACTGCCTGATGAAATAAGTGGGCTAAAGATTTAAAGAGAAACTTCTCTGAAGAGGAAATAACAATGGCCAATAGACACATGAAGAAAAGCTCAACTTCTCTATCAAAAAAAAAAAAAAGAAATGCGAATCAAAACAACATTGAGATTCACCTTACCCCTGTTAGAATGGCTATCAATAAGAAATCTAATAACAACAGATGCTGGAGGGGATGTGGCCAAAAGGGAACCCTATTGCATTGTTTGTGGGAGTGTAAACTTGTTCAACCATTTTTAAAAGCAGTATGGAGATTCCTCAAAAGACTCCACATAGAGCTCCCCTATGATCCAGTAATCCCACTTTCAGACATTGACACAAATGATCACAAACAAGGCCATACTAGAGCTATCAGCACAAGTATATTTATTGCAGCATTATTTACCACAGCTAAGATATGAAACCAACCCAGAAGCCCCTCAGTAAATGAATGGATCAAGAAAATATGTGTATATATATATATATATATATATATATATATATATATATATATATATATATATAAAGAGAGAGAGAGAGAGAGAGAGAGCTATATATATATATATATATGTATATATATATATATATATATATATATATATATATATATATATATATATGAATTCTATGTCTCCATCAGAAAGAATGACATCTCCTAATTTGTTAGGAAATGGAAAGACTTAGATAAAAATTATATTAAGTCAAGTAAGGTATGCCCAAAGAAACATAGGTCCCATGGTTTCCCTTATTTGCAATAACTAGTATATGCCTAGGACAAGCACCCATAAGATGAAGTTAAGTGAAATGAACCCCAAGATAGGGACACAGGTGGTTTTTCCTTTCTTGCTGCTGTTTCTAACTTATTTATAATGTGCCATGTGATTTTTGGTTGCTTTGTATATTCCTCCCCCATGGTATAACCCCTGATTTCACTGTATTTGATTCTGGTGCCCTGCATCTTGTATATACAGTTCTCTAATTGGGAGAAGGTAAGGGAAAACAGAAAATGCTTAAATAAATAGGCATACAGGTTGACCCATTGTAAAAATGCGATGTACAACACACTACATTGAAAACGAACTTTGCAACTTCAGAGCTGGGTGGAGTAGTTGTGGAGTTGGGAGGAAAAGGATGGTAGGGGAAAAACAAAGGAGGAAGTAACAATGCTTGATAGGAAATGCACTCCTTACCTTGCTTATTTAACTGTAACTCCTCTGTACAGTATTTTTACATTAAAAGATATACAAAATTAATTTAATGTTTGGTTATGGGCCTGTATTAGGACTTGAAATTATGAGCGTTCCACTTACTTTCACACTTCTAACTGGGATCTATATCTGTCTTTAATTTTTATTAATAATTTTTTTCAAGGATATATCCAATAACACTGTCCCCTAATTTTTGTATAAAATAAATTTTGGAAATTTTACACTGAGTTAAACTTATTATGTTACATTCATCATTCTACTGTCTTCAAGTTTCTAGTATTTCTTGGAAGTTAAAGACAAGCTCTCTGCTGCATTGATTAAGACAACTTTTGCCTGGTCCCAGTCTATAATCCTAACTGCTAAGGAGGCTCAGATGAGGAGAATGTTGGCTTGAAGCAAAAGCAGATAATTCCATGAAACTCATTTCCAAAATGATGCATATTTATGCATATAATTATATATAATATATTTAATATGTAATATATTTGTGAGATATATACATACTGTATATCTGCAGGAGATGGGCACACTGAGACAAAAGCAGGAACTGATTTAATTTCACTGCGGTCATTCTACTTTGACATTTTTTATTAAAAAATAGATGACCATGATTTCATTTAATGTCCTGTCTAATATCATTTTGTTCATATCAGGCGGGCTGTACCTCATGTCACACATGAATGCAAGAATAATAGGGGTTAGCTCATTACATGATGGCTCATTAGGACATAGGATATATTCCTCAACTTAGTTGATACAATCTCCATTTTTTGTTCTATATTGTGCCTTTGCCTTGGGTCTGCAGTTTACAGTTTCCAGATGATATTTTGTTCTTTTGGATACAGGTGAATGGAGAAATGTATGTGACCTCCAAGACAATTACTTGTATCTGGCTAAAATTGATATATTCAAATGGAAAATTTGCCATCCCTATAGAATACAAATGAGACTCCAAGCCTGCTTTGCAGCCATTGTAATTTTCATGCAGGAATATTTTATACAGACAAAATTATTGTACCAAATATGTCCTTCAGCAACCACCCTTGGGAAATCCTTATGCTCATGCCAAAGTCATTGACCTTCACATTGCCTTTGTCATCCAACATGGTCTTATTAGGTTTAATGTCTCAGTGTTCATTTCTATATTCTTTAAAGCAATGTGCAATCCTCACAATAAGACTGAACAATTTTCTGATTTCATTATTGAATAGGTGGCATGATTTTCACATTTATCTCAGGAGGTCTCTGGATGGCCAGTTCCACTGCTAGGCATTGTTGCTCTTCCTTCTCCCTCACCTGGAATGACCTGATCATGTGTGGTTGATGGAAAATCTTAATAATGCCCATCTCATTTAAAATATTTTGTGGGTCCTGGGGTTTGAACTTTGGGCCTGGGCACTATCGCTGAGCTATTCAGCTTAAGGCTAGTGCTCTATCACTTGAGCCACAGCATCACTTCTGGCTTTCTTTGTTTATGTGGCACTGAGGAATTGAACTCAGAGCCTCATGCATGTGAGGGAAACATCTAACACTGAGACACCTTCCCAGCCTGTCCATCTCATTTTGGTCTGACAATTGTTTAACTCTCAATTCAGGATCATTTTCCCTACCACCTTATTGTCTATGAGGTGGTGCTAAGCCAGTGTTACATATCCATAGCTACCATATTCAATTAACTCCTCCTTCACACAGTATTGTTCAGGGAAAATCTCCTCTTTCCATAGCCAATGATCTCCTTCATACTGTCTTGTTCAGTGAAAATCTCCTTCTCTGAAGAGCTTGAGGATAATTCACTGTGTTCTCCCATCTTTCTGCTAGGATGTCAAGGAGTAAATCTACCTAAACTTGGCTAAGAAAATAAAAACTCCAGAGCAATAACCAAAAGAAAATACCCAAACCCACATAAAACAAAGCTAACCTCCACAAAAAAAAAAAAAAAAACCCACTCAAAATTGTCAATGTAGCACTGAATCCAGCAGGTCACCAGAAATTCCCAGCATTATAATGGACTGCAGAGACCACTCACAATAGCTGCATTGGACCAATCACAGCTTGGTATGAGCCCACTGGCTCTTTTGGTGTTGAGCCTGGAGGACTTTTGCCAAAGTTTCCACAGGGATGCCAGGTGCAAAGAATGATGCCACTGCTGCTACCATGGCAGTGTTGCAGGAACTTCAAGTGCATCAGAAAATGCCTTCTGTTCTTGATGTCTTCCTGGTCCTAGTGTTTGCTCCCAAATATTTTGTCTTTGAGTACTATGGATGTCCTCATGTCTGTTCCTGCTAGACCCCTGGCCATGTGCAGGAGCCAAACATACACCAACAAGTGGCTTCCATTCACCATTTGTTTAGGTCTTGGAACTTGCTCCAACAATCCAAAAACAAAGTGGATTCCTATGTATTTCTAGGTGTAGGGGGCACATGACTAAGTGTCCAATTGGAAACTTTCACTAAAGTGGATCAGATTTTTTTTAACTTGACAATAAAGAGAAAATTCACAGAAGTAATTAAGGCATACGAGGTGTCCTTATTTGTTGAATTATATCCCTTGCACAACTGCTTAAAATAAGATTAAATCCTTATTTGGTATGGAGTTTATTTATTGTTGGCACCATAAAATAGATAATTTCAGGTCTTTAAAAATTTGTAATATCTGTATGCACTTTGGTGTCTTCTAAATGGAATCCAAGATGAGTCCCATAGCTGTTGAGTAGAACTAAAACAATATCACACTCAGCAATAACATGTGGTTGAAAGGAGGCAGATAGTGACACCCTACTGCAAAGTGACTATTGCCAGGAAGAATCCACTGTAGAAATACTTGTTTTCCTTTTCAATATTTACTAATAAAACACATCCGTGTATTAATTGCAATACATTACTACTTTAATACAAATTAGGCATGTTCTCTATTCAAATCAGTGAATTTTGACAACTATTTAATTATGTAATGCTGAGTCCCCTAATAAAGTCAGTAAGTTGGCACTTTTGTCATTTTCATTAATATGCAAAGAAACTATGTCCAAGAAAGTTTTATACTTAGGTGAGTCATGCAAGTGGCTGTTTTCTCACTTGAATTTAAATCCAGTAGGATACTTTATGGCATCCATAATCTGAAAAGCTGCTCTAACTTTCGGGTTTAAAGACCTCATCAATTTATTCAATATAGTCAATGTCTTTTTCTTTAAATCTAGAATGACTGATGTCAAAAGAATAGTGGTATCACTTCAGAATCATCTGATACTGTAGCAAAATGCCCTATTCCATACATCTCCATGAAGCAGGTTATTAGCAACTACAGGAGTGAGAGAAAAGAGAGCATCATTCCCATGATAGTTTTTTATCATAGAGTTTACATCAGAAGCCTTGAAGTCCATAAGACAGTGCGTTGATATGTTCAAAGTGAAGAACAAGGGCTGGAGTAAGGGAATTATGTGGTAGAACCCCTGTCTAGAAAATTGGAGGTCCTCAGCTTGAACTCTCCTACTACCAAATCCATCCGTCTTCCTTTAGAGAAAGAGGCATAGCTGTGTATTTCAATTCCATTGTGATGCTATAACAAAATTCCTGAAGACCAGGTCCCAATAGCTTAGAAAAAGCTATTTGTACTCAACAGAAATTCTGAAAGACAAGATCTAGGACCCAGAAAATTCAATGTATTGAGAGATCAGCTTCAACAGGGCTTTAATGTGTTCCTTGTTGCTGCATACTCACATGGTGGAAAGGTTAGAATCTTATTTAAAAGAAAACAACACACCTGACATACTTCTTCTCACCATCCAGATGAAGTTTTTTTTGTTTCAGATCTCTATTATTTCTTCTGTCATGTCCCTCTTGTTTTTGGTTTTTTGGGGTTTTTTTGGGGGGAGGGAAGGGGTCCGGTCGTGGGGCCTGAAATCCGGGCCTGGGCACTGCCCCTCAGCACTTCAGCTCAAGGCTAATACTCTACCACTTGAGCCACAGCACCACTTCCGGCTTTTTCCTTTTTGCTTATGTGGTGCTGAGGAATAGAACCCAGGGCCTCAGGCATGCAAGGCAAGCACTCTACCACTGAGCCACCTCCCTAACCCTGCTCCTGCTCTTGTTTTTAGCTGACTGGCCTTGAACACTTGAATCACTGAAGAATGAATGTTTGATAGCAATAAGAGACCTCCCAGCTAAGAAAAGTCCAGGACCAGATGGTTTTACAGCGGAATTTTACAAGGCCTTCAAAGCAGAGCTCACACCAATTCTCCTCCAACTCTTCAATGAAATTGAAAGAGAAAGCTCACTACCGAACACATTCTATGAAGCCATCATAACCCTCATCCCAAAACCAGGCAGGGACTCATCAAAGAAAGAGAACTATAGACCCATTTCTTTGATGAACATTGATGCAAAACTTCTCAACAAAATTTTGGCCAACCGACTTCAACAATTCATCCAAAAAATCATACACCACGATCAAACAGGATTCATTTCAGGGATGCAAAGCTGGTTCAATATACGCAAATCAATTAATATTATTCATCACATCAACAGGAGCAAGAATAAGAACCACATGGTTATCTCAATAGATGCAGAAAAAGCATTCGACAAGATCCAACACCCCTTTATGATGAAGGTTTTGAAAAAATTAGGAATCCATGGAACATTCCTCAATACAATAAAGGCTGTATATGACAAACCTACAGCCAGCATTATACTCAATGGTGAAAAACTAAAGCCATTTCCTCTTAACTCAGGAACAAGACAAGGATGCCCACTCTCTCCACTTCTCTTCAATCTAGTATTAGAATGCCTAGCTACAGCAATAAGACAAGATGCAGACATAAAGGGGATCCAAATAGGGAAAGAAGAAATAAAACTCTCCCTCTTTGCAGATGACATGATCTTGTATTTAAAGAATCCCATAGACTCCACTCCCAAATTACTCAAGCTGATTCAAAACTTTGGCAAAGTAGCAGGTTATAAAATTAACCCCCAAAAATCAATGGCTTTTCTGTATGCCAACAATGAGAAAAGTGTGGCTGAAATTAGGAAAGCAACTCCATTTGTAATAGCCCCACAAAAAATAAAATACCTAGGAATTAACTTAACTAAAGAAGTGAAGGACCTCTATGATGAAAACTTTAAAATCTTGAAAAAGGAAATCAACACAGAACTTAAAAAATGGCAAAACCTCCCATGCTCCTGGATTGGAAAGATTAACATCGTGAAAATGGCAATACTCCCCAAGGCTATCTACAAATTCAACGCAATACCTATCAAAATTCCACCCTCATTCTTCAAGGAAATAGAAGAGGCAATCCAAAAATTCATATGGAACAATAAAAGACCCCGAATAGCAAAAACGCTCCTCAACGGAAAGAACACTGCTGGAGGAATATCAGTACCAAATTTCAAACTCTACTATAAAGCCATAGTAATCAAAACAGCTTGGTATTGGCATAAGAACAGACCTCAGGACCAATGGAATAGAATTGAAAACCCAGAAATGAACCTACAGACCTATAGCCATCTAATCTTCGATAAGGGAGCTAAAACAATAGAATGGAAGACAGACAGCCTCTTCAGTAAATGGTGCTGGCAAAGCTGGTTAACTACATGTAGAAAACTAAAGCTAGATCCTTATATATCACCCTGCACCAGAATCAACTCCAAATGGATCAAAGACCTTGAACTCAAAGCAGACACTCTGAAAACATTACAGGATGGAATAGGAGAAACCCTGGGTCTCCTTGGCACAGGCCGAAATTTTCTGAATAAAGACCCGGAAACACAACAAATCAAAGAAAGGCTGGACAGATGGGATTTTATAAGGTTGCAGAGCTTCTGCAGGGCAAATGACATAGCTAGCAAGATCAATAGAAAGCCCACGGACTGGGAGAAGATCTTTACTAGCCATACAACGGACAAGGGTCTCATATCTAAAATATACTCGGAACTCAAAAAATTAAACCACCCAACAACAAATCCTCAAAGAAACAACTGCCCAATAAGTAAGTGGGCGAAAGACTTAAAGAGAAGCTTCTCTGAAGAAGAAAGAAGGATGGCCAATAGACACATGAAGAAATGTTCAACATCCCTAGCCATAAAAGAAATGCAAATCAAAACAACATTGAGATATCACCTCACTCCAGTTAGAACAGCAAAAATCAAGATCTCTAACAACAACAGATGCTGGAGGGGATGTGGACAGAAAGGAACCTTACTTCATTGTTGGTGGGAATGTAAACTTGTTCAACCACTTTGGAAAGCAGTATGGAGGTTCCTCAAAAGACTCCACATAGAGCTCCCCAATGACCCAGCAATCCCACTTTTGGGCATTTACCCA